>NW_024349802.1:1583240-1623240 GCF_902729225.1 Pteropus medius | reverse complement strand
ATGAAGCCAGGCAACAAGACGGAACCTGACAGCTCCGCCGCCCGCCATCCCGGGCCCCGAGCCCCTCCGAGCAGCTGGCCGCACGGCCGGCCCGGCCCGGCCGAGGAACAGGAGCAGCCTGGGCCCCCGGGGGCCTGGCCGTCCTGGGTCCCTGTCCCCAGGCGGCGGGCGGGGGCTGGAGTTCGCGGGAGTCGCAGCCCGAGGCGGTTCGCCGCTCAGCCCATTAGCTCCGCTGACCTTGGCCTCCTTTGTCTTTGCATCTTGTTCCCGCTGGTCCCCTTCTCAAGCATCCCTTTTGTTGTCATAGAGAATGAGAAAAATGCCATCTCTTCCCGAAGCCCCCCGCAGCCTGAACTCCTGAGATGTGGTGACACACCCAGCCTGCAGCCACCTTTAGCCCTGCGTGAACCTGGCACAGGACAGCCGACCATTAAGCGCTGCGCAGAGACGCACGCGGACAGAAACCGTGAGCCCGCACGGCTACCCCAGGCCTCCGCTTTATTGCCTGTCCTCCACAGAGAGGGGAAGAGCCTTGTAGCCAAGTCCTGACACGGCCGCATATGGCCTCCTCCATCAATCTGACTAATCAAGCATCGAGGAGAGGCAGCGCCAACCTAATTGCCAGCCATCGTCTCATCCGCCTACCCTGAAACTGACAGAAGCCTGAGAGCCGAGCGGGCCGTGCGGGGGGGGCAGGACGAAGCCGGGCCCTCCCGAGCTGTCACGGGGCCAGCTCCACGGCACCGCCCACGCCCGCAGTGACGCACGCCCCCTGCACGTGGGTCCCCCCCCCACAACATCACCCAGTGTGGCCTCAGCACCACTTCCCTGCTCTGAACCGATGAGGGCTGAGAACAAGCTGAGGGGTGCGGGGTGGGGTGACCCCAGGGACCCCAGCGCCTTTGTGGGATGAGAGTCGCCCTCCTGTGAAACCCTGGGGCTCACAGCCCCTTCTCCAGGCCCCCCCACAGATCAGGCCTCGTGGGGCGCGACGCCTCCACCGGACCTTCCTGGAGAAATGGGAGGAAGCTAACCCACCGCACTTCCGTCTGAGAGGCGAAGCTGAAATGCTCCTGCGGGCGCCTCTGCCTCCGCCCACTGTGCCGCCCTGACTGACAGCTGACATTCTCCTATTTATTATCAAGAAGTACAAGTTTTGATGCTATCGGAGTGGAAAAACAGCCCAAATGTCAAAGTCTGAATATTTTCCCCCGTTTCTTTAAATGACATCTCACTTTCCCACATTCACTGCGACGGGGCCACTGGTGGCTACGCGACCACATGGACGGCCAGGGGCAGATACCATTGAACTTTGTCGGGGTTCTGTTCGGCACCCTCCGAACGCTGCCATCTCTGCCCTTTTCCCGGCTAGGAATTTCACATAATTCTGTTATAAATGACTAAATCTGGGGCCGCTAAACAGAAGAGAGCCCACACTGACCCACGGCTGTATTAAATTTTCATATGAAAAGAGGACTTTTACACACGCAGCCAAAAGGGCAGAGCTCAGGGCTCCTGGTGGGCTCGCGCAGGCCGCGTTTTCCAGCTCTGCATGCATAAAATGAGCTACAGTAGGTGTCAGTAATTAAACGATCATGTTTCAAAGTCTTGACAACAGTGCAGGAGCAGAAGAACAAGACGATAATTTCATTAGTCTGAAGAGCTAAGTCATAATTAGGTGCCTCTCACAGAGAACTCACGGACAAAGGGCTCAGCTCCCGCCCGGCCGGGGCTGCGGCGCGCGGATGAAATCTAATCCGGGGTCCCCCGGTTTACGGGGTCCACCCACGGGCAGGAGCCTGTCAGCAAAGTCTGGTCCGGAACAATCAGGCTTTCTCTGGACAGGCTGAGAAAGGAAATGCTACAGGAACGGCCTGAAGATGCGGGGGACGCGGGGGACCCTGGTGGGCTACTGTCCTGGGGAAGGCGACTCCGTCCCGGTGAGCTGCCCCCCGCAGGGCCTCGTCCCCCGTCCCCGTCCTTAAGCACGTTACGAACTGACTTTGGTAAAGTAGCATTTATTTAAAACTAAATTGCTGGGACGGGCACTTCGTGGAGTCGTTAATGTGCGGTTTGATGTTTCTGTCAGTGTATTCATCTCTGTCTTCCCTCGCCGAGGTATTTGCATATTTAATTGATCAATATGCTCCCTGTTCCTCTCGCACATCTGCCAAGCTGGTCCCAGCCTCTTACACTCCTCATTTCTCAAAGTGACAGCTCCCTGCCCGCCGCCTCTCCCGGCAGCATCTCCCGGCAGCGGGCCCGCCCGGCCACCGTCGTCCGCGTGTCCGTTCGTCCTCCAGCCCCGGATGACGGATCGCCTGGAGTAAGGGGACGACGTTTTCGGCGTCTGATCTGTAAGAAGTTCCTCAGACGGATTTTCCACGTGGCGACGCGTCACAGGGCGGGGAGCAACACGTGCTTGCCGCCTCCCGTTCAGCACCGGTCACTGTCCGGCGCCTGCTCCCCGCAGCCTCGAATGGGGCTCCTTGGCAGCAGCGCGGCAGGAGCCCCGATTGCCCCCGCGGCCTTGCTTCATCTTTTATTAAGATCGTGAGCTTCCGATCGCGAATGTCCCCCGCCTCGTCACTCATACGCCGGGGTCGGCGTCAGCAAGGTGGGCGCGCGACCCCACCGGCTGCCGATGGAAACGCCTTAAATTTTCTCAACAACCCTGGCATTTCCCGAAGCCGGGAGAGCACCGCGAAGCCCCATCGCGTGTGTGACAGGAGGAGGTTGTCCCCGCGTCCCCCGTCCCACAGCCGATGACGTGCACGAGGGCAGTCCAGCGGTTAAAAGAGAAGGGCGCGCGACCGTCCCCAACTACGGGCGGTGGCCCAGCAGGAACGGGGTTTCCCGGGCCCGGCCAGGGGCGGGACCGAGATGGGATCGCCGCGCGGTCACCTTCCTCCTGTGAGGACACGGCCGAGCCACGCCTGCAGAGCGGGCAGGACAGGCGGCTTCGGCGGCGCGGGCGGAAAACCCAGGACGCAATGGCCGCTGAGCGCCCACGCGGAGCCCGCCGTCCGCCTCCGCCGCGTCCTCCTCCGTGACTGTCACGTTACTTCCCTCTCCTTCTGACTGATGTTTTAGTGGGGCCGTCATTAGCCGAGTTAATTTTCTCTCAAAGACACTGGCACCAGGTCCACGAAGGCAGATCTTGGGAGACTGTAAAAACAGACCATCATCGGGAGGAAACGCGATGTCGCCTGCTCTTGCCACAGCTGCACAGAAACACTTCAATTTGATATGAATTCCTCGAGAGAAACTTTAAATTAACTTAGATTTAGCTGTGTTTGAGGGATAGCAATTCAAAGCAACAAAATAAAATACTATTTGCTGACTCCAGTGTTTCTATGTTCACGCTTCTGTATGTTCCTCTTTATTTTCTGCTCAGGCTAAATAAATGCCAATATTCACCTTGAAAGAGTCATCATAAAGTAAGTCCCTTGGGATATGAAAATACACTTCTCTCATCTTCCACCCAAACAGTGTCAGATGAAGTTAAAAGACCCAGTAAATGTGCTAAAATCTGCTTATGTGAATTATTTTTTCCAGGATAACTGAGCAGCCATCACCTAAACTGTCAGGATGCAAACAGGAATGAATGCAGGCTGTTTTAGAACCTAAGAGCAGGGCACCACTTTTGAGGGGTGGGGACAGCTGGGAAGAGGCACAGTAGCGGGAAAGGGAAGAAAGACACAGAACCAGAAAGGTCCTTGGGGACAGCTGGTCCAGCCCCCCAGGGATGTAGAGCTTGGCCAGGGTCGGGCAAGGGGAAGCGGGGCCAGGCTGGGACCCCCACACCTCCAGCCTCCAGGACCTACGGCCTGATGCCAAGGGGCCCTCCCGTCCTCACCACTCGCCAGAAGTTTAACTCAAACCTCTTTCATCAGAAGCTCCTACTTCCTGAACAGCCACCTGCATCGGCTGCCTGTGCTCGGGCTTTGCCTCTGCGGCATTCCCAGGGTGCACTGTGTGTGGGTGGGTGGCTCCACGTTTCCCAGTCCGCGACAGCTCCCGAAAGTCAGCTTGTACATTTCCTTGATTCCCACAATTTGCCCCACCCATAAGGTGGCCACCTCAGAGGAGGACCAAGGACACGCCTGCCAGCTTAGGTCAGGGTGACCGAGCTCGCCAAGGCCCTAAAGCAAAGCTGGCGGTCTCGTGAGCTATGAAAGCATGCCTGGCCCAAGACCCATGAGGGCCAAGTTCAAGGACCAGGCGCCCTGCATAATTCTTTCGGTTAGTGAGTCTCTTTGTGGCACGCCCTCCAATAACAAAAAAAAAAAAAAAAAAAAAAAAAACGAAAAAAACATTCTCAAATGTAGGACGCTCTTGACATGTAAATAAGTGGGTCCTTCCAGGTCAGACAGTCAAGTACGCTTGGAGTGTCTCGTCCAAGTGGCTGTGGCCCTCTTTGCTGGGAATAAGCCAGAGGCGGCGCAGGCACGCTGATGTCTCCACATGACTTACCACCACCCCGGCAATGTCATAATTATGACACCTAAACTTGCCCTGTTTATTTGCAGGCTAGAGGAATGCATGATTGTTTATTTTTATTACAAATATTGATGGTAACTCACAGGCATTCACTTCATTGCCATTTCGAGTGAAATTGCCCATCGTAAAATATCTCTAGAATCCTGGTGCCGATTAGCTTCCTGAACTGGCCCGCGGTGCCACCCTCCCATTCGTCTTAATTTTATTTCGCTCTCCCTAACTGCACACACCACTTCAGGAATATCTGGAATTTTGTTTTAATTGTACAGCTTTCAACTCGGGCTACATTTCTCTTTGTGTTGAAAGCATCCTGGTGATTTATCCTCATTATTGTGTAAATAGGTTTCGGCAGTTCTCAGTAAATAAAACAAAGACTGACAGGAGGAGAAGAGGGAATTTGCTTTCCTACCAATTAGAGTAGCCTTAGGCAGTACTTTTAAGAGGAGATAAATCCTGCAAATCACTAAAATGATCCTGTCACATGCACCAAATATTAAAATCGCGCAGCGGCGCCCTCGGTAGGTCTGCTCCGGTTTAATGAGTTGGGGTGGGCCTCGTCGCCAGGGCTGCACCGCACAGTTGGGGACCCCTGACTGACAGCAGAGCTCACGCCCAAATGCGGCTCCCCAACCCGCGTGGCCAGATGGAAAATCGCAATCCAGCGGAACAGGCAGCTCTCCAGCTCGCGAGTATTCTCCGATGGTCCTGTCACCGCCTACCTGTGAAGTCCTTGCCGTGACAAACGCGAAGACCGCTCGTGGCAGCCGAGGCGCCTCCGACACCCAGCGTGTCACTTACCAACCGAGGCTACGGTCCCCGCCTAGGAAGGGAGCAGCCTAACTTCCTTGATGGAGGAAGCTCGGGGGACATCAGAAGTTTAATCCGCTGTCACGCTAAGTCCCCTTCACGAGGCAGCTAGTTAGGCGTCCCCTACAACTGGTCAGTTAGGGAAAACGCCAAGGAACTTCCGGAGAGTGTTTTCACTACGGTTCAGCTCGTCTACTTTCTCCGGCCTCGCGGTTAGACGTCAACCCAAGTCCAAGGACGTCAGCTCACGCTGCCACCGTCATCATCAGACTTGCGAGTCCGTATCCGAGGCTGGTGTGACTAGGAGCTGGGTATGTGGCGTCCCTTGTGGGCCACTCAGGCTCCTGAGCATGGGGCCTTGTGTGCGGGGTACATCTGCAAGGGACTGTTGGGGACGAAGTCGTTCATGGCCAACAAGGAGCTGGTCACGGAACCCAGAGCTGCGGAAAGGCCCGGCCCAGACGGCCGACGGGGAGGCCCAGGGCTTCGGACTTTCAACAGCTGCCTTTGCCTCCCTGCTCCGCTCAAGCCCTCCCTCAGTGTGCTAAGTCCTAAGTACTCACTCTTAGCACACCGAGCAGTGACTGTCAGCTTGTTACAGCGTTTTCGTGGGAGTCTTTACGCGAGTGTAACCAACTGTACGTACGGCAAGGATTCCCGTAGCTGAGACTCCGAGTCAGTGATGCATCAGAAGAAAACGAGGCTCTCTGGACCTGTGCACGGCGAGACCGGGTGGGCAGGCTGGCCAGGGCCCACCTCACCGCACCGCCTGCCCCGTGCCCGTGCCCACAAGCCCTGAGAAACCAGGGGTCCCCACCCCCCAGGCTGTGGCATGTTAGGAACCAGGCCACACAGCAGGTGACGGCTGGTGAGCGAGGGAAGCTCCATCCGCATCTGCAGCCGCTCCCAGCGCCAGCATCACCGCCTCAGCTCCGCCTCAGGTCCTCAGGCCTTAGATTCTCGTGGGAGCACCGGTCCCTGGTGCCTAAAGGTTGGGGACCGCGGCTGGAAACCAACTCGCCCCCGAGGGAGGAGCCTCGTGCAGGTCTTAGGTGAATTTAGAGCCGCAGGTGCTTCCCCGTGACCTCGCCGCCTTCCAGGACGTGGACTGAGAATGCCCACGAGCCCAGGGTGACCACGACCAGCGGAAACGCTGACGATTCAGGGCTGGGAAGGAAGCCACGGCGGCATCCCGACCTCCTCCTCACATCTGAGTTTCCAGCCTCAAGCTGGAGGTCCGTTCCGCAGGCATCGGACGCAAACCGGCTGCTCCCATAGGTCCCAAATGACCACGTACCAGCGGGCGCTTGTGGTTCGACCGAATGTCTCATGCGAAGGTGACATCGAGACCCCAAGGCCAGTCCCCAAAGCGGACCCTCTGTGTGCGGTAGCCGCCTGGCAGCCCCCGGGCCTTGGCACGGTGCTCCCCATGACGGCGAAGGCAGGGTGCTCCCACTTAGCAGCGGAGCTTATTTTGTCCCGTTCACTCCTTTCACACACGTATCCGCCTATCGTCCCGTAAACATGTGCCCTCCATGCTAAATTCCGTGAATGGAGACACGGCAGAGGCAGCAGCCCACCCCCACGCAGCGCGGACTAAATCCCAAGACGCCGAACTGTCATGCACGCACCGCCCCACGAGGAGACGGACACCACAGTGTTCCGAAGTGCTTACTGGGCCATTTCCTGATGTGGACGGACACCCACAACATCGGGGAGGAGTGGGGGGGGCGCCTCGTGGGCCTGGAGGGGGCCGTGACACTTGGGGACTGTCAAGTCCACGTCCTCGGAAGTGCTCTTGCTGTTAGGGGGCATCCACAGGTAGCAGGAGGACCCCAGGGTCGAAGTTTGGTGAACCTTGGCTGCTGTGAAAGTGGCCAGAAGAATGAGCACTTTACTGCTGGCAGAGGACTTGGGGATCAAGTTGAAACCAACGTTGAGGAACGGAGACAGAGGCCGCCGGCCAAGCCCCCACCATCTCCTCCCCTCTGCTCTCTCGTCCCCAAAACCCTGCATTCAGTTCCAAAGGGCTCCCCAGGAAAGTCACTGCCACTCCCGGAGGAGGGGGTCACGCACCTTGTGACTGTGACACGATGTCCCCCGTGCCTGGGTGAGGGTAATACGGTCCACCCAGACTGCCCGTCCCCAAATCATCTCTGAGGCCCCCTACCTTCCCGATCGGGGCCCCAAAGCTCCAGGGGGCCCAGCACTGCCCCCACAGAATCCGAGGGTCACCTTCCCTGTACCTTCTGCCCTGTATCTGTCTTTCCACCTCCTGCCAAAGACACTACGGGGCACAGGGTTATAGGTATAGAGACAGGTAAAGAGACGAATGTCTTTACAGGTAGATAAATCTGTAGATAGATATGGATCTCTGGACGTGCCTGCATGTTTATATCTATCTCTATGTCCACGTAAATGTACATACAGACATGGAGACAGAGCTATGTCTGTACGCACCCAGCTACCCATCCATCATCCGTCCATCCACCCACGCACCCAGCCACCCTTTAGAGCAGAAACAGTATTTTAACCACCTTGTCTCGAATTAATAGATCTTCAATAAATATTTCTTGAATGAGCAAATGCACGCATAAGTAGTTATTCCTATAAGAACAGAAGCGACCCTTTAAACAGACCCCTGGACTGCAGCTGTCAAGCTCTCCACTGCGCAGGGGCAGCCATGCGCCTACAGCAAGGAGACGGTTCTGAAGAAAAGCCAAAGTCACCCACAGGACGTGGGTCCCACCACCACGCGTGTAAGACGGGAAGAGCCAGCTGCGCCTTCCCTGGTGACCGCCCCGCGGGAAGTGCCCTTTGGGGCGAGGCGACTTCAGACTCCAGGGGTTCGCCCCGGCTCCTCCCGCCCCGGCTCCTCCCGCCCTTGTCCTCCGCCTGATTTGGGGCTGGAGACCACAGAGCAGTGGCTCTGTCCGGGCCTTGGCGATGACCAGAGGGTCCCTGCGGGACGCTGGAGCGTGCCAGCGGCTGGCACGGCCGGGCGCGGGGCAGCGGGCGTGGGACGGGGCTGGCGCGTGCGGGGCTGTGAGTGTGCAGCGCACGCCCGATGTCCCAACGTTAGGGCAGAAAACGTGATAAACACCTCAATAACTTCTTATATTGATTACGTATTGAAATAACCTTTTGGATCTGTCCAGATAAGTTAAAATTATTATTAAAATTATTTCGCTTACTCTTTTTACTGTGCTGGTGTGGCTACTCAAGAATCTGAAATGGCACCGCTGGCTTGCGCCTATGTCCACCGGCCAGCTCTGGGAGTGTGAGCTGGCAGTCTGGGGAGCGACCTTTGACCTGGCCTCTTCCTCCCACGAGGAAGCGAGGCTGAGGGGTGTCCTGAGGACTCTGGAGGGTGTGGCCCCGCCCCTCCCACCATCCTCTAGAGACCAGGTGGCTGTATGAAAACTACGCCATGGGCCCCTCCAAGAAGGTGGCAGGGCCCGCGAGGCCCCAGAACGCACAGAGCCAGGCTTGGACTGCAGCCGGCGCCCTCGGGGGGCTGCAGGAGCCCAGCCCCGCCCCGGGCCGGCCCGGACGTGACGTCTGCCTCCTGAACGCCACGCTCAGACCCTCGAACACCTCTCCACGTCCTACGGCGATTTCAAAAGTGATTCCCACAGTGTGATTTACATACTAGCTGAGTGTAAATTTAGAATAATTTGGCCTGAATGATCCTTGCTAAAATGGATGGCCACAAGGAAAAGACGGTGAAAAAAAAAGCAGCTTTACTCAGAATCCAAGCAATTTGCAGGGGAACACAAGCGGCATTTCCCCAGATTATAATTTACACTGTATTAACTGTCAAGAGCGCTTTTGAGAAATATAGATAACAATTCAGATGCAATCGATAGGGAGTGACAGTTGATTTTAAAGCTTAATGCAAGACAAGAAAGAAATGACTGGGCCATCAGCTCTGGAAGAATAAATTTGTTTTGTATTTGATTTTTGTGTTAAATTTATTACTGCCAAGAAGGGTTTTCTTTCAGTAATATTAAGAACGAGATTGTGAAATTGCAACACGCTTGTCTCCCACAGTCTTCCCTGCATTTCCAACACAAAACGATGCTCTGCTCAGCTATGTCAGATCCGACGACACCGCCGGGTGTCTACGGGTGTCCGGCAAGTCCGGGCGTCTGCGCCCCGCGCTGTGCCGCGCCCCCTTACCAGCCTCCGGTGCTCAGACCCTCCACTGGGCCCGGGGAGGGGTCCCTACCCAGCGGGGGGGGTTGCCCCTGGAAGTTCTGAAGTGGCCTTAACAATAAGCTCCTTCCTAGAAACGGCTCACGGTCCACTGTTTCTGCCAGCAGAGCCCAGCGAAAACAAAAATCTGAAAAAAACGTCAGGCTGACGCTCGACTGTGATTGAGAAGGGTTGGTATATCCTTGTCACAGTCAATAGAAGCTTTTTTCCAATCCTGTCAAAATGTCCAGTGTATACAATCTTAGGGTTTGATGTTCCCTCTGTGCAAGACCATGAGAAACTTGCTTGACAAATACCAGGGAAAAAAAATTTCCCTTTTAGCCCAACTCTATTACACGTCCTGCTCGCCCCCCCGGCCGGGCGGCCTCCGCCGCCCCGTGCACTCAGAAACCCACCAGCGAGGCCAGAAATGAAATGATGGAAGTTGCCACAGTTCAAACTTATCCATACTTCTCACTTATGACATGATTGATTTTCCTTCAGAGGGCTCAAGCACGGGATTGTCTTCTCTCTCCACTGTGGGGACAGCTAATGCATATGGCCGCGCCTGCCAGGGACGGGGGGAGCGGCTGACACACGCACAAGAACCACTGAAATGAACACGGATGAAATTTGAAAGTGCAATTTTCCATCTGTCAATCACCTCTCAAAGGGACCCGTTAGCCACCAATCGGGAGCCCTCTGCCGGGGCGTCCCCGTTTGCGGCTCTCCATGCGACGGGGCCCCTTGGCCTCGTTAATCAAGACATTAGCCGTGGGTCAAAGTTGCGCACAGGTACACGGCACCGACGCGCGTGGCTCCCGGAATGTTTTGTTACGCTTACTCTCGGCGCTACTGATAATTTATGTTTTGAATTAAAACAAACGGTCTCCTCTTAAACAGAATTTGATTAGGTGACGACAACAATCTCTCCCCCCCGCCCCGCTCTGGGGGTGGCACGCGGCAGACCCCTCCCCGAGCTGCCTCAGAAGGAAACGTAGGTGCTCACGCATCAATAATGGATGGTCACCCCAACCCCTCCCGGCCGCGCGCCAAGATGCCTCGAAATACAGCCAATTAAGGTTTATTTAATTATTAAGGTTGAATAAATAACAGCGAAACATGTTAAAAATCTTTCGGTTTCAGTCAATCATAATAAAAAATTAATGAGACTGGATAGAGCGCCATAAAAACTGATAGACTGCGATCGTGAATTATAAATTGGTATTGATTTTCGCCTTTGCAATAACACTCAGGTAATCGTATGTTGTCACATGTAAAGTGCACTTTCCTGGTCGAGACTAATATTAACTATCAAATATAGATGAGACGGAGGCATTTATGACACTTCAGATTTCACAAACAAAAAGCAAAAAACACAATTTGTGGCATAACGGCAGCGCGGGGCACGGGCTCCTGGGTGTTTACGGGGGCCGGCCGGGCCCCCGCTGAGCCGTGAATTCATAAGACACAGTTACCTTATTCTTTCCCTGACATTTCTCCTCTGATATGTTACCTTGTTAGTATCACTAAGAAAAGCATAAATATTTTTTATTATATGTGAGGCTCATCTTGTCTTGCTTAATAGACAGGCCACATGGAGTTAAAGCCATATTATATGACCCAGTGAAGGAGTAATCATTCAAAAACCCAAAGCCCATATTTTATGCCGCCCGGCTTTATTAATTCTAAGCCCCCAAGAAATAGCAGGATTTCCCAGCTTTCTGTTTATTGAAGTTAACATGGAAACAAATAAGACATTTCCCTAGGCTAGCTCAGATAAAGTGGACAATTACTATTGGCAACCCACATGTAAATATTTGACACTTCACAGCTAGTTTGCACCTAAATACCCATTAGATGTTGCTACGAGCCGGACACCTTTTCCCAGCAGAGCTCGGAGGCCGTCCTGGGCGATGGTTATTGGATTAGGGCGGACACAAATCTCCTTCGAAACAGCTCCGGGAGGGGCCCGGCCTGGACCGCAGGGGACGCGCCTCCACGGGCGGCTTCCTTGAATGACACAAACCAACTCCAACAAGAAAACTCAGACAAAGCCGGTATCCGCACGGCCACTGCCGCTGGCCCGGCTAATTGATAAGCCGTCACTGCAGTTCGTTAGTGGTGTTGATCAGATTTCCCTCATTTGGGGAAAAACACAGATACTGTGGACATGGGCTGCCCGTCTGACTTCCTTCCCGCCCCCCTGCCTCGTCCCCTGGCCTGGGACCAACGCCGAGACGCACAGCGACACCATCCTTTGGGGACAGGGTCGCGCCAGTCGGCAATCGGTGGGCGCGAGGCAGAAGCCGACCCCTGGCACATTCTAAAAACAATGCGGCAGCCTCTTTAAGTAACTTCTGCTTCTTAAAGATGCAATAAAAGTGTATTTTTGTTAAGCAAAATTTAGCCCAAGTTTAAATTGCGCACACAACCGACCCACTCTGATTTTTAAACACAGAGTCCAAGGTTTTCTTTCTGCCCCTTTGCCGGCACCAGGCGCTAACAACGAATGGGCCGGGACTACCTTTCCCGGAGGATGGACTTTCCCCCTCCGACCTTTCCAGAACTGGGGAAAGCCGCTGTCTGGAAAGTGCGTCTCCATACAGCTGCCCTGGACTGACGAGGCTGGACCTGGGCACCAGCTACGTCCCCTCCTGCAAGGAAGTCCACCCCCTGTCCACGGGCAAGAGGACCCCCGGGCTCCCCATTCAGACCAGGGGCTCATCTCTGGACACCTGTCGTTTGCAAAGATGCCACTGACGGTCTTTTAGCAGCTCTGATCATCACTCTCAGGGGACCTCCAACCAAGGAGTGCCGCCTGTCCACCCTCTCCACGGTGCTCATGGAAAGGGCAGTGACCGCCCCAGGACAAGGCCACTGGTGGTCGCCCTGGCTCTCCGTGAGAGGCCTGGCCTTAAACGCCAGCCCAGGAGCAACTCATCGCTCTGGAAGCCAAGCCTGGAAAACGCGTCACATGAGGTTGGTGGCCCAGCGGCACCGTGCATGCCCGACACCCTGTCCAAGCCTGAGGGTCCCTGTGCTGGCCTCGGACCTCCGCGAGACACCCAGCTGCCAGGACCCGCCAAGTGCCCGGAGGCAGCCCCAGGTCCTTGTGGGGGCCCCTCTGGGACGCAGCACCCTCTGGGGTCGCACAGCCTCAGAGCCCCCCACCCCCACCACCCCCCGCTGACCTCTGAGCTCTGGAAACAATTACTCCTGGACGGCCTGTCAATATCATTATTTTTACAAGAAATCAATACGCTTCACGAAGTTAATGGGGGATCCAGGCAGGCGGCGTTTACTTCCTCACTGTCAGGGCTCAGGCTCCGCTCGTGCCGATGACAGACTCGCCCACGCGAGCAGACAGCGAGCACGCCGGAGAGGGAGCCACGGCCCCCCGCTAACAAGCCCGCGTGGCCAGGGTGCGCCCAGGGTGCGGGTAGACACCCCGCTCTGGCCGTGGGCAGGGCGGGGCCAGGGCGCCTGTGCACAGGGGCTGACGTGGCTCCCTTACACAGACCAGGTCACCTCTCGGCCCCCCACCGGGCGAAGCCCGGAAGGGTGAACAGCGGCCACGACCGCTTCTGGCCCACCCTCCCCGGCCCCATCGCATGCGTACGGATGACGACGTGAAATAAAGTCAACACGTAGTGCGCATACCCGTACACTCACACGTCCGTAAGGCGAGTCAGAAGCAACTACGTCTGCATTCCTAAAGTCTGATCGGGGTCCAGAGAGTCCCCCGCCCCACCCGTTTGACAGATATACACTAGGTCTCAACAAAAACGTCTTCGTGCTGCCACTCCAGGCCCTGCCTCTCTCTCTCTCCTCGAAGGCCCTGGGTTTGCTGACCTCGCCTGCTGCTCGCTCTGCCCCTGGGGCACGCCCACTGTCCCACCTGCCAGCCACGGTCACAGGTTTAAAGTGAGAAAGGTGCCCCAGGTGCCCCTTCGGCCTGCTCTAGTCCACACTGAGACGTCCCCCTGAAAGCATTCTAAGCCAGGGCCTCCCCGCTCGGCAGCAAACCGGCCACGGACCCGGCCACGGGCCCGGCCACGGACCCGGCCACTGAGGGGTCGTGCGGTCAGGGGCAGGGTTTCCGAACTGTTTTCTCCTGTTACCACTCAGCACACCCACTGCTACCTGGCGGGCACAAGTGCCACCAGGCCAAGGTCACAGACAGAACAGATGTGCAGCACGGAACATGGCTCAGACTCGGGGCCCACAGCGAACCCCACATCTGCTCCCCCGGGCCACGCCCCCCGTCCAGGCGCGTGGGGTCCGTCCATGCCCCACCCCCACACCAAACATGGCAGCAGCCACAGCCACACGGCACCCAGGTCACCAGCTCCGGGACCCAAAGCACCAAACCAGGTGAGGTCAGAGAGACACTTGTGGCCCGTCCTGGGCCCAGGGCCCGCTGACAGGGCGGTGGGAGGGTGGGGGACAGAAAGGGCTGTCCTTGCGGAGCTGCGTCCTGGGCCTTGGCGTAGGGGACCGTCTTCCGTTTACCCGGCGGACCCGCCCCGGGTCCTCCTGTCACCCAGCGGCCCCGTCACCCTCCTGCAACCATTTCTCCAGTCCCAGTTCCTTCCCATCGAAACCTCGTTTCAAACCAAGTCCGCCAAGACCCCCCAAGGCTGCGAAGTGTTCCCGGGCCTCCAGGAAAGGACCCACACCATCGGCCGCCCCACCTCCACGGGGGGCACGGAGCCGGGGGTAGAGGTCGGGCGGGGGCTCTGCCGGGTTCACACAGCACGGGGACAGATGGACAGCAAGCTCGTCATTCAGAACCACGTGTGGAAAGCCCCGTCAGGAAAGAACGAGCCAGTGTCCGTGGCCGAGGAAGCCAGGCCCCTCCCGCACGCGGGGGACAGGGCCAGTGCTCTGAAGGGGTCTGTGCGAAGGAGCGAGGGGAGTTTCGACAGACCCTCGCCGAGCGCACGTGCTCACGGCCCCTCCTGGACTTCTGGTCACGTGACCGCGGCCAGCTCATGCAGACAGCGCCTGGGCACACGTGTCTGCCTGTGTGTGACTCTCCATGAAGAAATGGAGCGAAATGAAGGGGTGCCAGCACAGGCCCGCCAGAGGGACCAGCCCGCTGCTCAGAAATCCCGCCCCAGAGGACAGAGGTGGGGCGGGGGTCCCGTGCACCAGGAATTTCAACTATGCGGCTGCTCCCTGGAGTAGGCTCTGCCCTCCACTCTGCGGCTCCAGAGTGGGGGGGACGCAGGCCGGCCTCTGGGCACCCTCGGAGCCCCTCTCCCTGCTATCAACAGTTTGGAATTTACACTGGTCCTTTACATCATTACCCGCCCTACACAGCGTTTCAGGGCCTTAATGCAGACCATATGCAGAGCGGCCTGCCCGCCCAGCCGCCGCCAGCCGCCCTCTGATTGGCTCCTTGCAGGATGGGAAATAGAGGTCTCCGAGGGGAAAATCAACAAACAGATCTCTTGTCTACAAAGCAGAACTCAAAACACTTTTCATGCGTTCTAGGCTTCCCTAGAAACAGCAGGCTGTTTGAAAAAATACCTGGCCCAAATCGGGCATTTGCTTGACATGATGGGAAAGCGAGTGCTATTTTCTGTTATATTGCCCCTATTCTACATCGACGAGAATATATTTTTTCCCCGTTCCCAACTGATTTCACAGCAGTGAACTCCGTTTATGAATTATCTGACACATTTCTTGCAATTCTTCTGACAACAGTGCTCAGTGGAAATTTCAAGGCCCCTCTCTTCTGACAAGTAGAAATATCAATATTTGAATAAATTGTGGATTTTAAACTTCTCACTCTGATGCGCCACAGCGAGGAAGAGTGAATTCTTCTTTTCCTGGGTCCAATCCCCCTGAGCCTCGGCAAGAAATCTGTGCGCGGCGCTTCGTTACGAGCAAGCAGCACGGAGTGACATCTGAAGCCCGCGTCTGAGCCGACCTGATGACGCTTCCTCCGCCCCACGACGGACGCCGGCTCCGTCTGGCTCCCCCTTCCTGGGGAGGAGCCGCACGAGCTCGGGGCCTGAGCGGAGAGCCGAGGCGCCGCGTCACACGTCGACGGCCGGTCTGTTTCTTGGGGGAGAAGGCGGCTGTGTTCCGGGGAGCCGCTCCCGCGCCCCGTCGCCCTGAGAGAGACGGTCGGGGCCTGACCGGGACTCGTTACCGCCCTCGCAGACGCTCGGGCCCCCCGTTTCAACGAGCGCGCGAAGCGGAGAGAGCAGGTGGCACAGCGACGTCACTGCCGCTTCCGGGCCCTCCGCGTGCCTTTCCACGCGTGCACGCGTGTTCTCCGCCGGCTCCCATGCACTCCCACGCATCGCACCCGGCGGGCCCTAACACAGGGCCGTTCCGAGCGCCCAGGCCCGGCGGACTGGCGGGAGCACGCGGCCCTGCAGCCCCCTCCCGGCTCCTGGGGGGACACGAGCTGCTTCGCCGTGGAGCCGAGCGCGGCCGACGTGATGGATGCCTGTGTCCCACAGAACGGCCGGTGGACCCGCGGCCTCCCAGCCGGTTCTCCAGGGCCTGACGCTGCAACATCGAGCACCCCAGGGCCGGCCGCGGTTCCCCGAAACCTTGTAAAAATAAACAAGACGCAGACCAGGGGATGTCACAAACTCAGGCTCACCCCCTGCGGGGAAGCAGTGGGGCCGGCTCGGGACCCCGGCCACGCGCACCCCGCGCCATAGTCCCGGCCCTGCGCTGTGCGGCAGGGGCTGCTCCCCGCCTCGGTTTCCTGGTCGGCGCGGGGTGGTCTGCCCCTCTGCGGTCAGTCCGCACACGGCCGGGACTTGGGGGGCTGGCTGCCGTGTTCTCACCTAAACCCGAGACCCCCTTCCGCAGAAAGCGTGGGCCAGAGCACTGGCGGCCAGACCCCTGGGCGCGAACCCGTTACTGTCGTCCGTGGGATTCTGCGAGAGGGCTCGGCACCCGTCACCGTCACCACGGGTCTCATCCGACGGACGAGGACCCGACCAGGCAGTTCACGCACTCGCTTTCCATCTCATAAGACCATTCCCACCACTGGGAGGCCCAAGGGTCCCCATGCGAAAGCCTGTCCCAGGGTGGGGAGGCCCCTCGCAGCGGGGGGCTGGAGCCAGTGGCCAACAGGGCCTCAGGGCGCAGAGGCCCGCCCACCCTCCGCCCACCCTGTGCCCACCCCCGGCTTGGCGGACGCCCAAGCCTGGACAAAGAGTGTCTGTGACTCTCCCTGGCAGAGGAAGGACACTGGGTGTGGATGTGCCGCACGGCCTCTGGGAGGTCGACAGCCTGAACTGCTGCCCCCCAGACGGACGCAGGGATGGGCCACAGCCCCGCAGGCCGCCTCTGAGCACAGTCTCCGTGAACGGCACTTTCTAACGCCAGGCGCAAACGGCCAGAGTGAAAACAGATACCGAGCGGGGAAAAGCTCCAGGGGAGTGGGGAAAAGGAGAAACGCGATGTCAGAACGTAGCTGGCCCTCTGGCCCGGATGTGGGGGCGGGCCTGCCCCTGGCTGGCTGCCGGCGCGCTCACGTGGCCTCGGCAAAGGGCTGGGTCACTCCAGGCAGGGCCTTTGTCTGCGAAGTCAGTGAGGCCCTCTCCCTCCGAGGACCCCGTCCATCTCAAGAGCAGGGCAGGGCACGCACATGGGCCTTCGCGGTGCTGGGCACCTTACTGGGAGATCTGGGGAACAGCGAGACCCGGAAGGAGGCCCCCGGCTGATCCCCGAGTCCACCCATCAAATATTCAGGCCCCCACCCTCTCCCTCACCAAGCAGGGAGGCAGCTGAGGGGGCGGGATCAGGCACGGGGAAACGGTGACGAAGAGAAAAAGCACCTAGGGTCGCCCTGGGCGTGACACTGGGTCTGGGGGCTAGGAGGACGGGGCGGGGGGCCCGGCGGGGGACTGGGTGCACCGTGAAGCAAGTGTGCCCGGGGGGCCGCCGGATGGAGCGTTTAGCAAACCAGAAGGCCCTGTGCACACGTCATGGCTCGGGGTGGGGGTCCCCTCCCCAAGCCAGGTCTGGCCCCCTCGACCGAATCAGGCAGAGGAAGGAGACAGAGGAGACAAAATGTGACGTTCATTCATCCGGTCAGCAAACACTCATCGGACGCCCAGGACGGGCTGCCAGGAGCTCTGCTGTACGCACTGTCACGGGGCCCGGGGCCCAGAGCCCGGCTGGGCAGCAGGAAAATTGAAGGGCAGCTGCCCGTTCCTCTTCCTGGCTCAGGTCAGGGACGGGGGACGGCGAGGAACTCCCCAAGCCACCGTGACTCCAAAGTACACGAACACCTCCGGAACAGCCACGACTTACAAAACCACGCGCAGGCACGGGACAACCCACAGACGACGGGGTGACGAGTCGGTCCGGGGCAGCCCCTCCGGGCGACGTCCCGCGAGTCTGTTCTGAGGAGCAGGGCCCAGGCGCCGCGCTGGGAACACGCCGGCAGCCAGGGCAGCGGGAAAGCTGGGCCCGCAGATGGCCGAGCATGTGGAGGCGAGCACGACATTTTATGTGGATATCCGCATGCAAATATACATTGTCACGTGACGCTAAACAGAGTCACCTGACAGTGCCGGTGACGGCTCACGTCTCTTCTGTTTTGTCTAGAAATTTGGGTTGCGTTAAATTTTCAGACGAATAAATATGACATGAGAACAGCAGAGGGGGCGTCTGCCACCCCCGGGAGTCTGGCTCCGTCTCGGGTGAGCAGAGGGAGTGACCGCCGGGGCTGGTCTTGCTCGTGGCCACACAACTATTCTCTAGCTGGGAAACGGGCCTCCTCCCTGCTGAACGAGAAGCACCATCCCCAAAACTCAGACGGAGCCTGAGCTGGCGAGGTGAGCGGGTGAGATGGGGCCCCAAGGGCCGAGGGTGGAGGGCAGGGTCTGCCCCTGCAGCCCCCACCCCATCCGCAGAGCGCCCGCGAGGCGTGGAAGGTGCGTCCAGAAAAATCGGGAAGGAGAAGACGCAGGTCCCAGGTCTCGCGCATCAGCTCTGTGGCCCTGGACAAGCCACCATCCCTCGGTGAGCCTTAGTCTCTATCCTGACTGTGGGAACAGCCCCCTGATAGTGGACGCCCTGAATGAGACCACTCTCAGGGAACGCGCTGTGAGCCGCCAGCTACCTGCACGAGCGGGTTCAGCCCCACGAGCTCGTGAGCCCTGCCCTGGAGCACCGGCCAGGCCCTGAGTCATTCCCGGGGCGGATCCTCTTGGGCCGGCTGGGAAGTCAGGCGGGAGGCGCGGGAGGCCCTAGACTTGGAGACGCCCAGTGAAGGACGGCTCGGCCTTCGTGCGGTGGCCTGGGTCTGCCCCAGCTCCAGGCAGGAAGGTGCCAGGCACAGCAAGGTGCCGGGGAGGCTGATGTGGAGGGGAACACCCCAAATTTCGGGCTCAGACCAGAGCTGGCCACTGGGGCTCCCAGTAATGAACATCCCCAACCTAGGGTACCCCCTGAAGTCCCAGAGCTTCTGCTTATCCCGAGACCTAAGGGCTCCATGGAGGACAGAGAGCAGCTAGGCCCAAGGGATCCCTACAGGGGCAATGCAAGCAGGGCCCAGGGCGGCCTGCGGGGAAGGGCTTCATGCCACGGCTCTCAAGCAGGGGCTGTGGGGCGTGCATGAGGGCCTGCTGACCCTGAAGCCATGTCCAGGACCCTGCTTCCAAAATGTCAGCCAGAAAAAAATTCTAGAGGTTCCAGGGGGAACGAAACCCACTAACAATATGTGCAACAAATCTATAAATACCAAACGCAGAACAAAGCCTGGTAACTTCCCAATCCTCAACACGGGCACGTGCACGCACGGGCACACACATGCATATACACACACTGACACACACGCACACACGGGCATGCATGGACACACACATGCGCACACGGACACATACGCACGCACACATGGACACAGGCACGGCAAGACAAACACACGCATCGGACATCGGCATCGACGAAAGATGGGATAATACATGTGTGTGCAGGCACGACGACACATACGGTGACACACGCATATTACGCGCTGCGATCGCACATAATACACCCACGCACGGACACGCACGCGGACATGCGCACAAGCACGTAAGTACACATGCATGCACGGACACGCACACGCACGTCCACATGCGCGCACGGACTCGCGCACGCACGGACACATGCGCACACGGACTCGCGCACGCACGGACACATGCGCACGCCGCCCGGGCGCTCAGCTGTCACAGTGATCGACTTCCACATCAAGTCAACGCAGTGGGGGGCCCACTGCCGCCGCCAAGCTGCAGGAAAGCAGGAGCTGAGGTTCTCGGAATCTCAGAATCACAAGTGGGGTTCGACGCGGCGAAGCAGGAGCGCCAGACTCGCGCCCTCGCGTCTGATGGGGACGTGACAACGCAGGCCGTTCCCGGGCCAGATGTCTTCTCCCTGTGAGTGAGCTACTGGCCGGAGGAGCAGCAATGGGTCAGAGAGGTACCTGTCCCGGTCCCGAGGGTGGCCACGAACTGGCCTGTCTCGGGGCTCACTGCGGGCAGGCGTCCCTCATCTCCCGGAAACCCGTGAGGCAAGGACATATCAGCTCTGCTTTGCAGGTGCAGATGCCAGATTCAGAGGCATTTAAGTAGCAGCCCCCCTATCACACCGTCGGGAGTGGCGTGGCTGGCTGGCCTGGAGCCCCTCACTGCACTCACAGGACAAGGAGACTTGAGGCCAGCACCTTGCCACCCAGGTCCTGCAGCTGATGGCTCCGGTCTGTGCTTCAGAGAAGGTGTCAGCATGGAGGGCCAACACTCACCTCACCGCTATAGGCCCCCGAGAGCTCGAGCTGGGTCCAGGGGCTCGAGTCCAACCCCCATGGCAACCCCCAGGGCTTTTATTAAACTGAGGGGCACTGTCGGGCTCTCACAAAGCCTCCTATCTACTCTAACTTGGGAGAAAATCTTAGAAAAAATATGAAGCCTAGAAGAAAATCAGAAATCAAAGTGGACCACAAGACTAAGGGGAAAGAGTGAGAAAGTGCCCGGGCTGCCGGCTGCTTCCCCCAAGGCGGCCTGTCCTAACCCCTCTGCATCACCAACCTGACAGGGCGCCCGAGGGACCCTTGTGGGTCATGTGGCTGCTCTAAGACCCTCGGGCTGCCCCAGCCCTTGGGCCACCGAATGGGGACCGGAGACCAGCTGTGTGTGTGTGCACACATGCGCATGGTTCTCACGTCCGCCCCTGGCTAGGATCTGGGCCCCGATGCCACAGCAGCCTGGGCGGGCCGGTGGGCGGGGGCAGAGGCTCCCGGTCACATGAGCTGAGACCTGCTCAGCCTCTGCCTCCAGGCCGTCCAGCATCTGCTTTCGAAATCCCAGCAGCCTGGCACCTGGCACAGTCCTCGGCACAGAGCAGCAGACAGCGAGCGCCTGTGCCACGCCCTGGCAGAGGCTGCAGATGACACTCTAGTCACACGCTCCAAGGGCGACATGCCCAGGACATTCCGGGCATGACGGGGAGGGGACCCGGCCATGACTGAGACGCACAGGGACAGAGGAGGGTGGACATGCGAATAAGTGAACACACTGCAGGCCAAGCCCCGAGTCCCGGGGAGGGGAGTCGACATCGGACGAAGCTGGCGGTCAAAGTGCTGAGCGTCAGGTCTTTGTGATTCGAGGTGACTGCTGAGTATCAGGTCTTTGCGACTCGGGGTGCACAGGCAAAGAGGCCATACTGACCTGGGCTTCGAAGTCAGGTCCCAAACTGATGAGTGGGTGAGAAGAAGGTGCTCGGGACAGAGGGAGCAGCAGAAAGGGTGGGAGGGTGTCTGAGACCAGCTGGGTGTGGCGGGGTGACAGCCGAGGAGGTCAGGCACATGCATCTAGGAGGGCCTGAAGAACATTCTAGCAGCTTGTGCCCACTGTGTTTACAGGGCCAACTTTATCCTCGCTCCGACCACAGAGAGACCTGTTGCACCCCAGGTGCTGGTTCGGGAGCGGAGCCCTAGAACCCACGGCCGCGCCCCAAGGGGCTCCCAGTGGCCCCAGGCCCTGGTGTCACTGCTGCAGGAGGGCGGGGCCGGGCTCCAGGCACACGTGGCTGCTTCGTCAGCACCGTGTAAGCGAGGAAGCAGAGGAGGGAGCCAGAAAACCCCACCGTGTGCTCCTGGGCCCCCCAGGTGGCAGTCTGTGGAGCAAGCACCTGGAGGAGGGGCCGGCCTTGTTCCTTGGGGGCAGCTGCACGCATGCCTGGAGCGGGCAGAACTACTGGGGGGAGCAACATGGACATCACCGACAGCACGGACGTGCAGCTGGCCTTCCGGAAATGTGGCTTTTATGGACAAAAAAAGTAATGGATGGGAGAGACAGCGTGACCAAAACTACTGAAAGTCACAGATCGTGGAAAGTGGCACTTGTGAAATCGCCCAGACTGGACCCTCGCCCACGAGGCGTGGCCCCCACGCTGTCCCCAGTGGACTCGAATGTGCTGCCTGGTGGAAGAGGACCGGGCAAACTGTGAAGTGCCTCATGGGGCTGGCGGGCAGTCCATGGGGTCACTGTCAGCTTCACCACCATACTCGCCTGGTGGGGCCGAGACAGACCCAGAGGGTCTCAGTGGAGGAGCCGCCCCTGGGCGCCCGGCCCCCACAGAGGGCCCACAGGGGTGATCCCAGCCCAGAAGGTGACACAGTGGCTGTGTGTGTCCTACTAAAGATCCTGGGTATGACCAGCATCTCAGGGTGCGGTGTCAGCATCTCTGAATGCTCAGAGACCTGGAACGGCCAAGTATACCCCAACTCACTTGCTGTTTCACCCCAAACTTACGTAGCCAGCCTCGTGGCCACAGCCTAGCCCTCTCCATGTCTCTCTCGCCCTGTTCACCCCCAAACATGGTCCCCCGCAGACACATGAAGGCAGGGCTGGTGAGCCTGTTCTCAGGACAGCCCAGCCCCGGAGCAGGGCGGGCGCACAGGGCTAAGTCAACACTTTCCGCCCCATCCACGCTCTCTGCGCACTACCCGACAGGAGGCTGACAGGGGCCCAGCTCATGCCGCCCCACCGAATTCTCTGCCTCTGGACAAACGGCCCAGCAAACACACGTTCCCGTGCGGGCCCCTCCCTTGCTCAGCTGTGGCCTCCAGGACGCCCTTGCTGGCCGTCGTTGGCCGGCCCCTGCTCAGAGCTCAGTGTGCCCGAGAGGTGTGCCCAGGGCACGGGGCAAAGGCAGGTCCCCCAGGTGGCACGGCTGCTGAGGGCTGGGCCAGGAGCCAGGCCAGGCCACGCCAGCCGCGCCCAACCCCAGGGGGTCACACCGGCACCCTCGGAGCTCATTTGTGCACAAACTTCCAGTCTGCTGAGTGGAAGGGAATTTAAAACCCGGGCCCATCAGCTGCAGCCCCAAAGGGCAGGCCTGGCCCTGGGCACACGTGGGTGCTTCATCAGTACTGTGTAAGTGGCTCTGTGAACAGTTGTGGGGTAACGGTGAGCCCCACGAGGGCAGGCCTGGTCCCAGGTGCCCCGACCCTCCACTGAGCACCTGAGCCCAGCGGCCATGACTGTGAACTGCGTGTCTCAAGCCTGTGCGGTGACGCCAGGGACCCTGGGACCTGGGGCAGGGCCGGGGCGATGGGCCACCAGGAGCTGCCCTCGTCTCTCAGAGGCCTGGGCAGGGACGGCCCAATTCCCAGGGCAGCAGGGGTCCGGGAGGCAGGCTGTGAGGGGCTCCCCTCTGCAGACCACCACGGATAAGGGGGTGCTGGGTAGGCTCAGGACGAGGCCACGCGCCACCGCGCAGCCCGCTGGAGCCGGCTGACCCCGCGCGTTTCCAGGTCCTGGGCTCCAGCTGTGTCCCTCCCGCCTCTAGATCTCAGTCTCTCTCCCTAGAGTGGCCTGGGTGCCCGGGGGCCCGCACGCATCCACCCCGGGCCAAGCCAGCAGGGCCAGGTGGGGTGAACGGCACCCCGCTGACAGCAGCGCCACCATCGGTAAAGCATCATTCTCAGAGTTTTTATGATTTTAGACTCGGCAGCAGCAACAGCCAGGATCCCTGACCGCTGACCGCTGACCGCTCTGGGCCGGCGGCCGGCGCCACCCACTCCACAGAGGGCTCCTTCTGGCTTCAAAATACACCACATGGTTAATCTCGTCATTCCCTCCACGGAGGACAGAACTCAGAAGCTCAGAGAATTTAACTGGCCCACATGACATAGCCAGTAAATGACGGGGCAGCAGTCAGGCCCTGGGCCACCCAACTCATCACTGTTCCCTGGAAGGCACCACGCAAGGGCTGCACGTGGATGCGGGGCGGCCCGTCCCCCAGGGGCGAGTGTGGCCCAGTCACGGCGCCAGCCCCCGGGCCCGGCCCCCAGCCCTGCGCGGCTACGCTCTCCTGCGGCAACTGCGGGAAAGGCCCTCGCGAAACCAGAGCAAAACCAGCTAAGAGAAGCAGCGCAGCTCCCTTCCTGCGAGTCAAGTGCACGTGCGCGTGGGGACGAAGCGGACGCTCACGCGCCCTGCATCGCCCCTTCGCCAGACGATTCCAGGAGGTGAAAATCCGACACCCAGCACCCGCCAGGCAGCACCCTCACCCGAGCACGGGCGCTGGAACCTGAAGCCGGCCTTCAAGACCTGCGGACAGTTAAGGGCAGCGTCAGCCTCCCGGCATCAGACACCTACCAACGTTTCGGGACGGACCCGGCATTTGTGTTAATGTCCCTGATGAATCCGAAACATTCTGATCAAGAAAACCGTGGGCGCATGGGGGACGAGTCCGGGACAGCTGAGGAAACCACCAAGTCCAGCGTTTTCGAGTGGGAGGAATGTTAGTTCCTTAGAAGGCACCGCGCTATCTAAGGTGCCGCGTTCCAGTCATTCATTCATTCATTCATTCACCCATTCAAAATGAAAAGAGCCCAGGGGTGTGCCAGGCAAAATGCGGGCGACAGCACCCGCGCTGGCCGTCCGCCAGCAGAGAGCACGCACTCCACCGGGAGAGACGGCCGGTTACTGGGCACCACATAGGAAACCGTGCGGGGCCTGAGCGCCCCAGGCTGGACGCGGGCCGGTCTGCCCGCTGGGGCGGGGGGTGAGCAGCGGAGGAGGCCGCTGGGCTTGCGGACCGGGCACAGGAGCTGTGCACGCGGGAAGGAACAGGCAGAGGGAAGGCTGCTCGGCCAGGTGTGACCTGCGGCCAGGGGCGGAGTCGGGGGCGGGGCCTCGGACCCTGGGCTGGGACAATCCGACCTGAGAGGGACTCAGCCCGAGGTGGCACGGGCCTCGTCACACCAGTGCTCAACTCAGAACGCCCAGGGCTCGAGGGACGGCAGGCTTGAGGAGGACCTGGGCCTTCGGGGCGGGGAGGACCAGCCCATTTGCAAACCCACAAAGTCACGGAATAAACAAGAAACCGAGCGCGTCCCCAGGGGCGGTGTGTGGACAAACTCCGGGGAGAACTCGAACCGGGCGCTCGCAGAAACGGTGAGGCCACCTGGGCTAGAGGAGACGGCGCCTCATCACAGGTGGCCGGCAAGGCCCCCGGTGTGACGCGGAGGGACCGGGCCGGTCATGCACCGCCTGCACCCCCAAACCTGCCATGTGGAGTCCAGTGGCTCTTGGCAAGGGGCTCAAGAGCCGGCCCCGGGGAGGGCACCCTGCAAGGGGAGTGGACGTGCCCGGCACAGGGCTGCCCAGAGCTCCGGGCGGGCAGGTGCAACATGGTCCCCGGAGGAGCCAGGGTGCCCTGTCCAAGCAGCCCTGGGACTACTGCCCCTCAAGCACCTGGAGGCTGTCGGCGGTTACTCCGAACTCACCCCGTCCTTGTCTCATTTTGCTTTTAACGAATGACAGTAAACGCAGTACTGGACGCCGGACGCCCACGAGCAAACAGGCTCCACAGGTGGCAGGCCGAATGACGGACGTGTGCGTCCCCAGCCCCCGCTCCACTCCCGCCACACAGGCCAGTGCAGGCCTCCGTCCACGCCCTGGCCAGCAGCTTCACAAATGAAGGGGGCGTGGTCGCGACGTATTTCTCAACTCTATTAAGTGAATAAGAGTTCTTGGTTTTTCCATAAATACACTGAGATTTAGAGAACAAGGTCTAGAACGTTCTCCATGCAATTTAAATCGATCAAACCACAATCCATCTTTACAGAAGGAGAAGCACCCAGAGGCCTGGAGGCCACATAGGTGAGGTCCTACCTGTGGCAGGGACCGGTGGCCCTACGAGGAGGACTCCGACAGCACCTCCAGGTGACCACCTGGCCTCTGAACCTCGTCTGGCAACGACAGGCAGCTCGCCACCTGTCTGGGCAGCCATGGTACCTGTGCCGATGGCTGCAAATGTAAGAAAGCCCCCCTGGAATCTGGCGGGGGGTTGTATTTGTCTGTACCCTCTGCCTTCTGCCCTCCCTCTGCCCTGCGTCCACCACCTCAGGCCCCTGAAGACTGTCGCATACTCTGTCCTCCAGGTCAGGGTCCCCCCGAGGCTGAGTCACTGCAGAGGGAAGGTCTGGACGGAGGAGGGTGCCCACCACTCCTGCCACCCTCTGCTTCGTGGGCCTCCCTCAGGAAGAGGACGCAGCCATGGGGGAATGGGACCTTCACACTGCGAACTGTGTTTCTCCTGGTCCTTTACGTGTTGTCCTTTGCTCTTTTTATGTCCCTGGCCCAGCACTGCGTGTGTCAGCTTGTGCAGGTGCCTGCCTTTGCTGCTGCCAGAAATATCCGGGAAGGATCTGTCATGGTCAGTGTCGCTATTCAGAGCCACCACCCCCGGTCCTGGAAGCGACATCGAGCGCAGGACAGCAGGCAGGTCAGTATCAGGTGCTGACGACTTAATCAGCAAGTACCCGATGTGTGACTCTCCTGAATCACTGCGAAAGGATCCCCAAAAATACCTGACGCTCACGGCACCGATTTTTTGAAAACACTGAAAAGTACGCAAAGCATATAAAAACTGCCTATGAAGTCACCACCCGCAGCTAACCCCAGCTACTACTCTAGTTCCTCTTTGCTCCTTTCCCACAGTTTTTAAAAAATTGGGATCACAGACTACATACACTTTATATCCTCCCCACTGCATCTTGTGCAGTAAGAGTGTTTCCAATTTATTCACCAATCTGCCTTTTAAACGGCTGCCTAGGATTCCACACCACGGGCTTCCGTAGTGCACCTGGTGGGGCGCAGGGCGTCGACTGTTTGCCGTGTTAAGGGCCCCATGAACCTTCTCGTCCGCACCTCTTTGATGTTCTAATTGACAAGTCTTTGATGTGCCGTCAAGTGCACACTGCTCGACGTGGCCACTCCAGTTCCATCGAGGGACTCTTCCACGTTTTTGTTCATTTTTTGAATCTATTAGACGTCACGTGGTGTCACATGGACGGCTAGCGTTATCAAAAGCAGCAGAGAAGTCGGGGGTTCGAGGAACCCCTGCAGGTCGAGCCCCTGGTGGGTCCTGAACGAGGGACCCCAGGCTGTGCCTGGACAACGCAGAGCTGTGCGGCTTCCATTTCCAGAAGACTCGATTTAGCGTAATCTCGACCAGTGGGGGTGGGAACTAATACGGCACAGTGGACGCTACGCAGACGTCAGCGGGGCAACGGCCCTCTGACCGCGTCGTGGGCACCTGCTGATGAGTAGTTAACAGACATGAGACGGGAACTAATTTGAAACCCAGACGTTCAAATCAGTTCTGTATCTGGGTGGGCGGGCCCTGGACACGTTCCCAGGAGGCCGACCCAGACGCTGAGCGCCACGTGTCACCCACGAGGGAGGGTCACCGAGAACAGCGATGCGATTCGACGTGGCTTCCTTAAAACACACGCGCAGACACAGAGCAAGTTCCTTCTGTCACAAGGCTGAACCCAGCTCAGAAAGCTACTAACACGTCCTAAAAATCAAAGCCTGTACAGCTGTGGGCTTGTGTCATCTCTGCCCTGGACCAAAAGGCCCTTAGAGAAAACCACGGAAGGCCAAAGCTTGGGGCTATTTTTTTATTTGAGGTCACCGCAGGCCCCTGTGGTTGTCCTGGGACCCAAGCGCACGTTGAGACCGTTGCTTGGAAAGTGAGGTGACAGTGTGGGGAATAGCTGTGAGGTCCTGGTGGGTCACGGCCGATCCTGACGGCCCGAGCGGACCCCAGCACTACCCACAATGTGCCCTGGACGTGGTGACTTCATCAGTCACCCTTTTGAGAACTGGGCCCCTAAATGGCATGTACCAAATGGCCCCAACTGCTGACTGGCCTGATTGGCCAACAGCAAGCCATCTGAGGGGACGGCCATGGTCTGACCCTGTCCTGCTCCTGACGGTCACTTGAGGCCTGACTCCAAGCCCACGATCGGGAGTCAGCCTAGATTTTTTTAAATGGGGACTTTCAGGCTTCATTTTCTCAGTCTTGCTCTACCAGCCTTGGCGGCAGAACCGATTCTGGCCCGGCCCACCGACACCAGGCAAACCAAATGCACTCTGTTGCTCTGACAAGCTACTCGAACGGCTCTGCGTCCTGCTGTGCCTGGACCACCTTGAGCAAGGCGGGAGGGGACCCTCCTCCTCTGAGTTGCACCCATGCGAGCTCACTAGCAGGGCCTAGCCGGGGCTCTAGAGCACCCCAGGGTTCAGGCCAGGGCACCCCTCTCCACAGCCCCATCCCGAGAAGCACAGCTGCCTTCGGAGGTGACTGAGCCAAGATTCAGTGGTCCTCTGCAGCTGACAGGCTTGTGTCCAGTGCCCAGTGGCAGCTGGCCTGCTAGGGCAGAAGAGAGCAGTGACTCCTCTCTCAAGGTGCCAGAAGGATTCAGGGGTGGCCGTCACCAGGCCCAGAGGGGTGGAGGTGAGGGCGGTGTGGGATGGAGCTGGCCGCCCTGCCAGGCATGAACACACGGCCAGGCAGGAGCACTCCGTGTGTACCTGGGAAGTCACATGAGTTTCTAAGCTGTCTCTCGCAAGCTGAAGGCATTACTGTCACCCTCATAACCAAAATGGACAGGAGGCTAAGACAGAGGCCTTAGCGAAGCGCCCACTGCTACCTCTGGGGCATCTGCTGACGAGCGGATGGAATAAAGAACCAGGAGGGGAAAAGCCCACTGTCTGGGAAACAGTTCCGGAGCGGCAGGTCCTCGTCCCCTAGCCTGAGCCCCACCCGCCTGGGCCACAGGGAGGGCCACTCAGCTGGTTGGCTGGTCCTTCAGTCTCAGAGCTGCCACTGATCTGATAGTGCCACTTCGTGATCGATTGCCCCTTCTCAGAGAAACTGAAGGAGTGCTTTCAAAGCTTATATTTATTTGTCACCTTCACAGTTTACTCCCACTGCCTCAAAGATCAATACGTCACCATTTCTGAGGGTGACATGGTAAGCGGGGCTGAAGAGGGACGGCAAGCCGTGCCTTCCTGCCACGCTCCCCAGGAAAGACATTTCTTGCTGCATGACTGTTTTGCTTGCAAATTTTACATTTCGAACCACAGAAACTAACCAAAATCAGGTCAGTCAGCATTGTTTGACCAACGCCACGAAGCCAAAGAAACTGGCTAAGTAGATCATCCAGCCGGGAGTGAGTACTCCAGGCAGGAGGCCTTGCCACGGCCGGGTTTACCGAACAATTAAAAATAGCCACTGTCCTCAAACACTCGGGCACCTATAAGCAAGACAAACAAACTTCTCTATTCCTTTTTTTTTTTTTCAATTTCAGAATGCTCAGTGTACCAACAGGGCCGGGATGCATTTCACTCTTGACTGGGTACAGTAAGATTGCTAATCAGGATTACTTGATTCAGTCAACACTGATTTCAATAAAAAGACCCAAAAAAATTATCATAAATATAGAGAAAGTGCGGGCGGCAGTGACAGGTGATTAAAATCTCATTCACTTGGAATCAGTGTGACTCACGGAGGCAGAGGCGGGTCACCGGATTCACGGGGGCGATCGTTATCTGCCGGCCACTTCTGAGCACAGGCACAGCCACCAGGAGGACGGGCGACCGAGGGGGCGTGGGGGCCTGGGAGCAGGCTTCCCGTCATGGCCCTCGTGAGACACGCAGGGTGCAGGGAGCTGATCTGGCAGAAGGCGGGAGGGGACGGGGCGCACGGGGCGGGGGGTGATTCCGAGGAGCTCAGAGAACTCGGGCTGCCCGGAGGGCTGAGGAAGATTTCCAGGGGGAAGACCAGCCCGCCCGGTACTGCAGGGAGCATCCGGTTAGAGTCAAAGTGATACCTTCCCACACGGCCGAAGGAAAAAGGGTCTTGAAACCTGCGGGAGCCACTGTGGGTCAAGAGGACCCAGGAGTGGAGGGGGCGGGGTTGGCTCTCCCAGCCCGATGCAACTGTAGGCTGCACACCAGAAGATCTGGGGCCTCGTGGCGCGTACTTTTTTAAAGACCCCAATGCCTCATGGGATTTCCTCGGTTCACTTCATCACCCAGGCCCCAGTGGGGCCCCACTGCGCCCTCCAGCGGGGTCAGAGCCTGCTAGGAGAGGGCGAGGGTGCGGGCACAGACGGCCCTGCAGGGCTAGCCACTGGCCTTGGCCTGGGCACCGGCACCCTCTGGGCACGCTCTGCCTCTCAGACCAGCCCCCTCCCTCCCCCCGCCGCCGCCCTGCAGCCCCTCCCCCTCTCCCCCCCCGACTCTCTTTCCAGCGGTCACCGAGTCAGGAGGGCCCTCTGCTCCCAGAACCCACCCACCTCAAGCTGCCCAGATTCACAAGTGAAACCACGCCCCCAGTCACATCCCAATTTCACATCAACAAGCTAATGCTTGGGGTAAGTGTGTCCCCATGTGCTGAGACAGCGCCCTAGCGTTTGTATGTTCACCTGAAACTCAGATGCAACAGAGTGTCTTGTTTCGCGGGGCAAACTTAGCCCTGGGCTTGGTCCCCGTGCAGACTCCCCCACTGCCCGCTGCTGCTCTGCCTGAAGGCACCTGCTCCCCTCCACCTCACAGCCACAGGTCGCCTTCCTCCCCCCATCTCAGAGGCCTCCCACCTTCCACCTTCCAAGCAGAGACGCTCTCACCCAGGCTTCCCAAGGGGCCTGGAGCAACCCCGCCTGGCGCTGTCCCCCGTCCACAGCAGGTGCGCAGGAAGCCCTGTGACTAACTGCCCTGCACAGGGCACAGGGTCCCCCGGTGCTTCTTGCTGGCAGGTCCTGGCTCCTCTCTGGGTAATTGTTTGCCTGCTGGCTCGTTTGCATACTATTAAGTGGCAGGCTTAGTGCTGGGGCTGGGAGCTGCGAAGTTCACTCCCCGTCGTGTCCCTCTAATTTACAGCTGCTCCCTCGCATGCGTTCTGCATCTGTCGGGAAGAGGGAATCCTGGAGGCTGCGAACAAGGTGAGTGAGTCCACAGGCGCCAAAGAAGCCAGCACATGGCTGCACCCTAGGTTCCACATCCGCCATTTAGCTGCTCCTCCTGTGGTCACACCTGAAGTCGGCAGACACACGGCTGGGCACTGTGGAGCCTGGGAGCCTGTGGTCGGCCCTCACAGAAGCCCAAGTTCATTCCCTAAGGCAATGGAAGCTTCTAGAACCTTCCGGAAGCCTCTAGAAGCTAGCGCATCAGGCCTTCAACTACTGCCTGGTGTGTGCCAGGTGGTGATCACCAGAACACGGGGCCCACAGGAGTCTGCAGTGTCCTCATCAGCGAGGCCACACGGGCAGGGGGAACGAGAAGACTCACTGGCACTGTGACTCTCCTCACGGAGACTCTGGAGGGTCCTACTCTCACGTCTCAGCAGCCACGGCCCCCCGCACACACCCACTGCCGTGATGGCGGCGCGAGGCCTTCCCAGCTGTCAGAGGCCGAGGGTGCACACTGCTCTGCCTGGCTTGGGGTGAGAGAAGACCCAGTGCCATCAGCCCATGCACAGAGGAGCACTTGTCTGTCCTACAAACTCCTGTCAACAGAGACCCCCTGGGAGGCACGACAAGTGCCCGTGTTCCTGGGGTTCCAGACCCAAGAACTGGCCTCAAGGCCAGGAGCTTGATAGGAAATTAGATGCGTGCCATCCACAAGGCCAACGCACATAGATGGCCAAGGCACCTCCGCACCAGAGCCACCGCTGAGAGGCCACGGTGCCCTGCCCAGATCGAGGCTGGCGTTCCCAGCCTCAGCCCAGCTGGGGTGGCCTATCGTCCATCAGCCCAGAAGCCTGACCCGAACACACTGAGATGGCGCTGCCTCAGGGGCCACAGACTGAGACCCGTCTAGCCCAGAGCCCAGCCATACCACGACCAGCAGGTGACTTCAGGCAGAGATGAGGGGGCTCCCCACTCTGGCAGGTAAAGGGAGAGGCCCAGGTACCAGGGGGGCAGAGACCAGGTGGCCAGGGACCCTCATGTCCCAAGAGCTGCAGCAGTGCCCGCCCCCATTGCCAGGGGAGGGGCTGCCTGAAGTCCCGCCCCCATCACCAGGGGAGGAGCTTCCTGGAGTCCTGCCCCCACCCCCGGGAGGAGGGGCTTCCTTAAGCCCTGCCTCCTCACTGGGGGAGGGGCTTCCTGGAGTCCCGCCCCAACGCAGCTGCCGCCCAGGGTGGCGACTGCCGCACAGAATCGCTAATGGCAATGACCGGAGTTATAAAATACGCAAATACACAAATTAAAAAAAAACATGGCGGATTAACTTGCACCGTGGCCTGACAGTTTATAAAACCCACTCTCTTCACTAAAGCTGCACAAGAACGGGGGACACTGGGGACATGGAGCCGGACATGACCTGGGCTCCGCCCACCCTCCCCACTCACACCACACAGCTCTGATGCCACACGAGGATGGGACATGCAGGACCCAGCAATGGCATCTCTCGCTCTGGTGACAAAGTCCACAGCTGAGATGCAGACTAGGAAGAGGAGGGGCTGCCCGGGGTCCAGGGGACGGGGGCTGGGAGGCGGGGCGAGGCGGCCTGGGGACCCAGGAGGGTGGGCCAGAAGGCCAGGAGCATTAGTGCGGGCAGGGAGGCACTGCTGTGACAAGGGTCCCGCGGGAATCTCCCGGCACAGACAGGACGGAGCACCTGCCTCGAGAAATCCCGAATTTCCTAAGTTTCGCCTCGATTTCCTTTAAGAACTGGGCTCCGTACGGTCTGATTTATAAGGATAACCCGACACACCCAGTCCTCCAGGACACTGTCCCCGTGGCACAAAAGGAAGTGGACCTGCGCCGTGGGCGGCCGACTGCAGGAGGGCGCAAAAGGGACCCCGAAATTGGAAACGGCTGCTGAAGGCAACAAACGCGAGGGCGCCACCGCCCACCGAAACCTCGCGCCCACGGCCGGGGTCCACAACGTGGGCGGAGCTGGAGGGCCCCCAGCCCAGGACACACGGGGCCTTGGGGGCCAAGGCTGCAAAGAGGCCTGGGTTTGCACAGAGGGACAGGACGTCTCCACGGCAGCATCCAGCCGAAGGACAAAGGCCAGGGCATTGAAAGGTCCCAACAGATTTCCCCCAGGGACTCTCAGAAGGGGATCCCCAAGAAGGAGAGACCCCCAGAGGACCCCACAGCCCCAGAGGCCAATGGGCAGTGTTAAGAAAAAGGAGAGAGACTTTTGTCCCATTTTCCAGCCTTGCGCAAGCCCATGGCCTGCCACCTCTGCAGGTCACGGGGTCCATCGGTCCGTCTGCACGTGCGTCTGCCAGCGGGTCCACAGGGACCGGGGGGCTCCCTGCACGCCTGGCCAGCACCAGCACCACAACCAGGCCCCTGGCAGGGGGAACGCCATCCACTCCTTGCCTACTGGGTGGCCCAGAGCACAAGGTCTGGGTCACAGCTGGGGTCTAGCAGAGACCCTCTCCCTCTCCACCACGGCCCAGCCGTCCTGGCCACTGCTCCGAGGAAGCACCTCCCTCCCCAAGCCCGTGCGCCAGGCCGCACCACATGTGACAGTTCCCGAGGCCTTTCCCGGGGAACCACCCTAAAAGGTGAGCGAGCCTTATGAAAAACTGCCCTTTTCCTACATACTGTTATTGTCTCTGAAGTGAGCAAAGGGGCCAATTTCTATGAAACATGTAAGTTAACATACTCATAAGTAGCACAAGCCATTTCCTGGCATGTTCGTCTGTGTCAGGAACACGTCTGCGTCCGCGACATTACAAGCTGTAAAGAGACCTAAACGTAAACATCTTCCGGGAAAACCCAGCAGGAACTTTCTCCTGCTGTCTGGCGAGTTTTCTATCCGGGCTGTTTCGAGGGGACGCCCTGGCCCCCACATGTGGCGTCCCCAGCCAACCCCTCAGGAAACAGCACTGTTGCATTCCAGAATGAAACCAGTGGTTTTAAAAAAGTTGTTGGCAGAAAGAGGAAAATGAGTAGATGTTGCTGGATGGACAGCACGAGCGGGCACGAGCATGTTCATCGGCCGGCGGGTGAGTGGCTGTCTCGCCAGCTGTCACCAGAGAGGAAGCACTGACCACAGCTGATGGGCCAGGGCCCCCCTCACATCCAGGGGTCCGGCCCGGCCTCAAGCCCTTCCAGGCCACCGAGGCAGGGGGAGAAGGCCAGATGCTTTCTGGGGCCTTCGTGGCTCATAAAACCGACCTGGGGAGGAGGACTCGGAGGCAGGACCGGGTCGACCCCACGGGCCAGCCTTCTGGATCCCATCAGACTGACAGAGGATGAAGACATGGGCTCACGGAAGCGACCAGTTGTCATCTGATAACTCAATTATCCCAACTCGATCCTTTCAAAGCCTCCTTGAACCTCTGACCTGTCCCAAACAAACAAGGCCTCTTTGTGTCTGTCTTCTTCATATGAAATGCCAAAACCACTCCACTGCACAAAATAACTTTGGAACCTCAAGTTCATGACATTTATGAAACAGATAATCTCACCCACCAGAAGGCGTACCTTAGCCGGGGGATGGCACAGACGGCTTTCTAAGACTTGCTGTTCTTTGTAAGAACGAGGAGGGACGAAGTGGGCAGGGAGCTGACTTCGCGGGTGAAGGAGACGCCGTCCAGCTGGCAGCCTGCATTGTCCTTCTCCATCATCGTCCCCGCCTGCCACTCTGCCCTCCCCCGGGGGACAACGCGCTGAGGACTGCTTAAACTCTGAAAACGGCATTAGGCCTGAAATCGACATCAGCACCTCTAGACTTCCCCAAAAGCACAAGTGACCAACGATGACATTCGAAGTTGTCACCACCGCCATCCGGCGATAGATGCAAACCTTCCTTCGGGTGCGATGAGGTTCTTCCTGTGCAGGTTTCGTGTGAACACGTGCGTTTTGGTGGGTGTTGTTTGTTTTCCCAAACTCGGTGAGGAAAGGGCTCTGGGGGGAACCCCGAGCACAGCCAGTCACCTCGGCCGCGGTATTTGCATTTTCTACAAAAGACGTCCAGGCGTTTCCCATCTGAAACCCGCCCAGCACTCCCCGTCGGCCGGTGAACGGGAATTCCCACGCGGCACGTGCGATCCCGGGCTTGGGCGGCCAGCGCGCCTCTGCGAGCTGACGCTGGACCACGTCTGACTTCTCACAGGCCGAGGAACCCTGCCAAGCTCACGGCCACACTTAGGTCTCCGCATTCCGGCGACTCACAGGTGACTGCGCCAAGCCCTGTGCCCGCCTCTGGTCCCGGGCGAGGGGCCCCCGTGTCCCTCTGGCCCTAGACGAGGGGCCCTTCATGTCCCTCTGGTCCCGGGAGAAGGAGCCCCCATGTCCCTCTGGCCCTAGACGAGGTGGCCCCCGTGTTCCTCTGGCCCTCAGTGAGGGGGCTCCCCCTGTCCCTCTAGCCCTTGGCGAGGGGTCCCCGTGTCCCTCTGACCCTAGACAAGCGGGTTCCCCGAGTCCCTCTGGCCCACAACCCCCAAGGGACTCCTTCCGGGCGCCCGTCCTACGGGGACGATCCCAGCCTCACATGTGAGCGAGATCTCGGCCCCACTGCTGTGCCCAGCACGGGACAGGAGCTCACTCACTGGCTACATTTACTCATCAGACCCAAATCCACACCAACTAGCCGCCCCCCACCCCACAGATGTGGACCATCTGTGCACACATGTGAGCCCGTACCCCACTCCAACTACCCCAGGCCCCCACATTATCACAAAACCCGACGCCTTTCAAGGGGCTGAGAGAGGCTCCCCCAGAAGCCCAAACTTGGGAGTCCCCAGCGGTGGGACGCAAGCTCCACGGGCCTCCTGGCCGTGTGGGGCGTGTCCCCAGCACCGCCACAGCGCTGGCACGGAGGGGTGGATGAACGAAGGGCCCCAGCGGCCTGCGTTCAAATCCCCACGGCCCCCTTCCCAGCTTCTTAGTGTCCCCAGCCCGAGGAAGGCACAGCGGTCTCACAGGCCGGGGCTGTCAGAGGCTCATCTCGTAACGAGCCCGCCACTCAGCAGCACTCAGTGACTGTGGCCTCTATGACCATCTCGGTGGTGAATGTCGTGATTTGTCACGACAGGGCTGCCCGCGGCTGGTACTGCCCCAGTCCCCCACATAGCCCCTGAGAAGCGGAGGGGGTTGGGGGAGGGGAGGCCTCGCCCCTCCTGCTGGCACCCTGAAGTCCTCCAGGCCTCCTCTACGAGGGTGGCCAGGGAGCCGCGGGCAGTCCGGGCCCATCCGCGCGCAGGGCACGCCCTCCCCAGAGCCAGGCACCCGGGCCGCCTCTCAGTCCTCCTGGCCCGGGCGGCCGAGACGGGCCACGGCGAGGCAGCCCGGATGGTGTGAGCAGGCAGGTGGGCGCTGGGCCAGGGGCTGCCCGCGAGGAGCAAGACCCACCCACGCCACGGAGGAGGACCCGCCCGCACCCAGGAATCTGAGCAGCACATGCGCGTTTACGTCAGGAAAGTGGAACGCCCTGCCTCGAAAGGGAGGCTGAGATGGACAAGCACCCAGCAGCCTCGCCTGCTGGCAGGCATCAAGCTGGAGGGATGAAAGAGCCCTGTGACAGCTTAGCGAGACTTAGCGAGGCTATCAGCTTGCAGGTCAGCGGGTGACGGCGAGACAAGCCAGGTTGGGGCTCCGGGCCCTCGCTCAGAAGCAGGAGGCACCAAAGCCCAAGAACACGGGGTGGGGACAACACAAGCTTCTGTTCCGCCTCAGTCGTCACTCATGGGCTTCCAGGTCCCCTGTGCCCAGAGAAGGGGCCCAACTGCCCTTCCGGAGGCCGGCGGGGCTGCCCTGCCACCCAGGAAAGGCGCCGAGACCGGGGTGAAGGGCCAGGGCGACAGAGCTGCAGCAGAAGGGGCTCGGCCACAGCCACGGGCCCTAGGGCTGCGGAGTTTGAAACGGCCGAGGGAGGACTGGCAGGGTCTCGGAGGGCGGGGCGTGGGGACAGCCTTCCACACCCAGCGTCGGGGGACTGACGGCGGCGGCCGTGCACGGCGGCAGCGGAGCAGGGAGAGGCGGGAGTGGGAGCAGCACCCTGCTGTCGGGGTGTCAGAGGGAGGCGCATAGTGGGCCTGGCAGTCCTCAGAGGGCCTGACGGGGGCACAGGACCCAGGCGAAGGCGCCGACTGGGGCCCTGCCAAAGTCACAAGGCCCACGAGCGGAGAGCAGACACTGGCCGGGCCGGGCCGTGCACGCAGAGCGTGGGTGCGGGGTGGGACCCCGGACAGATGCGGGGGGTGCAGGGGCTCACGGGACAGACGCATGCGGACCCGGCAGGATGCCAGGAGGAAGGTCACACCACTCCTGCCTCGAGATGCCTCCTGTCGTAAGGGAGCCCGGACCCCCACTCAAGGCCACACCACCCCCCCGGCCCCTCCACATGGAGGGGCCCCTTACAACGCTCAGGAGACAGAGCCGTGGCTGCGTGTGGGGCACAGGCGTCTCTGCGGAAGCCGGGAGACTTTAGGACATTTCCCACACGGGAAAACACCCCCACAGGTCCAGGACTCGTCCCTCGTCCCGTGGGTCCCCAACCCAGGACAGTGACATAAGATGCACTGACAAAACCAACCCCCCAAATCACAGACACAGAAAAGACATTTAACACGGATGCTGCAGGGAAAAGCTCTTAGGTCAATTCCAAAGAAAACAGGACAGATCGAGGCTGCACTGGCCATCTTCCCAGAGTTCCCAGCACCTGAAAGGACGTGCCACAGGCTGCAGGACAGCGACGGAGCACCCAGGAGCTCTGCAGTCACCAGGTAAAGTTGACTGAAAGGCGGATAATTCAGACCCAAGGGGAGCTGGGGAAACGGGGGTCTGCCTCATCCAAAGAGCGCCTGAGACATCTAATTTCCCTCATGAAAGCGCCAAGAATAACACTTGCCTATTTGCAAATCTGGCGATCGCCTTTGACTATATATCATCAGCGAGATCTTATTTTTAAATGGAATTGATGGCAAACTGCATTAAATATTTACCACTGGTTTTAAAAGACCAAAATGAGACTCTCCTCCCACACATTTAGCTGGGGGGGTGGGGGGGGGACATTTTTGTGCAGAATGGGTAACAGGCGTTTGTCGGGAAGCCAGCTCCCCGGGTGTCTCTGTGACTCCGGACCACAAGCTGACGTTAATCCAGTGGACCTTAGAGTAAGATACGTTCTCATGTAAGGTACTTACTTATTTATTGCTTTCTAATGGATGTTTTTCTACAGATCCTAAAAGAGAGGCCGCAGAGCAGACAGACTCCTGTCCTTCATTCTCAACTGCTCTGCCGGCACCATGGGAAGGGACTGGGTTACTCCCCTGGCTGCTCAAAAAGCCACCTACTTCCACACAAACAAGGCCAGTCCGCACGCTGCCAGGCGGCTCCTCATCGAGCCATGCCCGACCCCGCGTTCCCATCGGAGGGCATTCCGGCGGCTCTCCACAAATAAACAGCAAACACTTACAGGGGACAGCTTTGTAGGACTCGTTCCTTAATCAACAGTTAAAAAAGCAAATTGGATTTGCCCTATCACAAAAAAAAAAAAAATTAATTCCAGATTGTCGTTTTTGTCTTAAGTACAAGAAGGTTTGTCTTATAGGCTTGGCTGGATAATTTCATTTTAAAAGTATCTCTAAAATTTGACATCCCTTGGGACCTGTGGTTTTCTCCATCATTATATAACTGTAAACTTCTGGATGTTAGAGATTGGATAATTTCTTTCAGCTGGACCTGGCCTCCAGCACGCCTGGACGCTAAGGGTGAGCGCCAACGGCTCGCCAGTTAGCAGTCGAGCTTGGGATCAAGAAGAGTCCCCAGCACGCAGATCAAAAGTTTCGGTGTGCGGGAAACTTATTTCCCTTATTTGTTTTCCTTAATAGCTCTTCTCTCTCTGCTCTCAGCTAAGAGAACTGTTAGAAATTCTTCCGATAGGCCGCGTCTGCGCTCGTGAAAACAGAACAGAAACAGGGTCGCCTTCAAGGCGTCTGGGCTTGGTCTTGTCAAGTAGTTCTTCTGTGCTGAGCTCGCTGGAGCCATATGTTCACGGAACGTTATGGGAGGAAGCCGGCCGTCGGCACGTGACAGTGGCGGCCAGCAGCCCCAGCCGAGACTGTGACGTGCTCGGTGAGAACGGGCAGCATGCGAGGCACAGCACGTGCGTCCACAGGGCGACATGTGCCCCCTCCCCCACTCAGCACAGGAATGAGTCGACTCACGTTTCTCCTCCCGGGTCACATTATTATAGCCTTTATGTTTTAATCCATTTTTTTTTTTTTTACACCATGCGAAAAGAAAAACATCACTCTTCTAGTAATCAAGTTATTCCTTTAAAATTCTAAATAAAATGAGGATTTTATTAAAGATATTTATCTCATTCAACAAGAATAAAATCAATTTGCACTGCCGGTCCAGCACCCAGTTACGAGAACATTAAAACATATTGTTTATTTGCGGGGCGGCGGGGGGCGGGGGGCGGGGGCACTTCTCTTGGCAGATGGGCCAAGGAGCAGAACGCCCAGCGCACTTCCTGCAGGACGCTGGCCTGGCGGCTGGACACGGAGGAGAGCATTTTTATTGTTAATCGATGCCAATCAATTCCGAGCCTTGATGTTAAATAGGGATCAATACCACCGGGCTGCGGATGAGATCTGATTTCAATTGGTGAGCAAACCTGCAGAAGTTTTTAATCATAAGGTAAATCAAGCCCGGGAACATAAGTCAGATGAATTAACACAGGTCCGCGCAGGGCCTCTCCCGCCGCAGAGCCAGCACAAGGAAATCTCTGTCATATTTCATTATCGCGCTCGGGCCAAGCCGAAGGCAGCGTTTGGGGAGCGTCTCCTCGGTGGAAGCTGGCGCCCCTCACACCGCACGCGAGTCCTCCCGCAACTGCAGGCGGCTGGTCCACCGAGTATAGTTATACGTATGCCCCATGAATCTCATTTTATGCGATTAAGATCCATAAAAATTCAATAGCTTTTCTTCTGCAATTCACATTTTACCTGGTGAAATATCATAAGAATTTCATTATCTTTGCAGCTGTTGCCTAGGATCAAGCAAAGGTTATTATCCTCTTCGAAAACACTATAGAATATGTACGAAAATGTCAGGAGAACTGGGCATTTAAAGCTTGATTTTTTAAAAGAAAAACACTGTCTGAAGTTTAGAATAAACTGTACTTGACATTTATGTACCATGATGCATTTCTTGGTAAACTGATTTTGCAAGGAAATTCTTTGAATTCGACTC
>NW_024349802.1:1547991-1583180 GCF_902729225.1 Pteropus medius | reverse complement strand
CGAGAGGGAGGGGGAGGGGGCGGCGAAGCACTCAGAACCGAGGCTCTCCCCCGCATCAGGCCCTACAGGATTTCCTAACCTTCCAGATAACCATCACGGGCAAGATAACTGCGAGGACCCTAACCGATCGCCACGGCCTAATCCGATGGGTCATTCAGGCCCGTTTAAAGCATTTGAAGAAAAATGGCCAGTGCAGCCGTGATTGATCAGAAAGCCCGGTAAATCGTGCGGATTCCGCACAGTCCTCCGGCCGCCTCTGCGCGGGTTCCGTCTATGATGATAAATTAGCATTAGATGGAACCTAATGAGTTTACTAAACATTTGGGATTTGTGCTAATAAACTGGCTGGCTGTGAACTAGCAGAAGCAATGAGCAGTCCCGGGGCTCCCTCTTATCTGTGCACATGACAGTGAAACCACGCTTCCAATCTGCGATCAATTCATCATCCGACACCATTGTACATTCTTCACAAAAAGATAATTACTGCTTCCCTGGATCAGAACACTCATATTTCCTTCGAATTGCAGGTCTTGATAGCAGGCACTGTCACCACTTCCTCCGAGCCCCACTATACAGCTCTATTTATGATCATTATTTTCGCCTAAACAAGCCTTTTTCCTCAACTTGATAACGAAACCCACAGTGAGGAGAAGGGAACAGTTAGGGCATTGTTTCCTCTGTGGAGCGCTTTTACGTTTAGTGGAGGCCGCCGACGAATATTTTATTCAGGGCATTAGTAAAAGTTTCCACTCGTTAGAAGATAGCGCTTCCCTTTCCTCCCCCCACCCCCCCAAAAAAATCCCGTTCCAGGCTCGGATTTGTTAAAAACAGAACGGACGCGAGCGTAAGGCAAAGTAATGGAACAGAGAATAAATCAGAACGTGATTAAAAAGGCCGTAGCGGGTTTCACACCCGTGCCCCCCGCTCCGCGGCCCTCGAGCTTCTAGACGCTCCACCTCGCCTGCCGGGGTCGCCCTACCGACTGGTCAACTCTGTTTGACCCCAGCACAGGCAATAAATTACCATAACACACAACTCTGAAACAATGTAAATTAGTTACTGCTCACAGCCTAATAAATGGGAACAAATGTGTTTGGGGCTGGAATGGGGTTCTGGATGCTGTAATTGCTGGGAATAATTATAATGGGGTCTCAGGAAACATGAGCAGCAGTCACTTGTCATGACAAACACCCTTAGCCCAGCAAATACGCTCCTGATGGCCACACTGTACCAGCCAGATCGCTTTTCCCTTGAAGTTAAAAGGCACTTCCGTGCCTTGCTTTATTCCCGCTCGTGGACAAAAAAGCTTTTTAAAACCAGAGTGCGCATCTCCACGTCATACTATTCTGATCCACGGCAAGTGTGTTTTCATGGCGCAGCTTGTCCTTAGACTCCGTGAGGAGCGATGAGCCGGGCACGAAAGCTCTGGGGGCCAGTGACGTGGGAGTGGACCTCTCATCGGTGGGGGCAGCGGCACCCAGCGGGACCCGCATCTGGGCTGCAGGAGGCGCACCTCTGGGTGCGGGGCCCAGCCGCCTGTTTATTAACTTGCATAACTCATTTATTTGTTCAAAGTAATGATCTCGGGGAAAGGGCTGTTATATTTAGAAGCCGCTTGTCAAATTTAATAAATGATCGTTATTGCCATTTTTCCCCCTGAAAGCACTTTCCCAGATCCTTCCCACCTCTCCCTGGGGCCCCCACTGGCCGAGGACCGATGGGCAGCCGGCCTCTCCGTAACTGATGGCTGCTGCCCGGTGGCCGGCTCAGGCCGCTGACCTCGGAGGGTGGGGATGAGCGTCCTATCCAATCCAACCCCCACTTACTTCCTGACCCAATCTTCCTATGTCAGAGGACGAACCGCTTCATTGAGGAAGTGGAAGTGGCTGGGGACCTCCCTGCGGCAGCATTCCCCGGAACAGACCATCAGGAAGGGGAGACCCGGAGGGCTGCTGGGGCCACGCCACCCCCGCGCCCTGATCCGGCTTACAAACCTCCCCTAACGCGAAACAAATGCTGTGGGTGTGAACTCGTACGTAACCATAAACCCTGCATTACTCTGTCTCGTATTAAATACCACATATAACTCTCGGCAGGTTTTATGTTGTGTTTTACTGTCCGCGATGGCTAAAGCTGGCCTAACATTTTGTTTGGCAATTAGGAAAATTTGTAGTTTAATTTATTAAACCAAAAAAAAAAAAATGATTGACTAGTTAATTGAATTGAATTCATTCCGTTTTTATGCCACAATGCTGCATATCTGCCTCCCCGATGATCTACTCATTCTCCTTGTATGGCCTATGCTGTTGAAATATTCTTACAAACTATTTAGGAAAATACTCTGATAATAAGCAAGAACTGAGTCGTGCCACTTCAATAAATTCTTGGTAAATAGTTTAAATGTTTTCATTTCTTTGCAAAGAAGCTAATTGCTTTAAGGAAAAAAAAAAAAAAGAGGTGGGACAAGTAAACTGCCAAAAAGCCACGAGAATCCCACAGACGACAACCAAGTATCACAACACTGTGCCACGATACGCTCAGAAGTAAAGATTACAAAACGCCAAGACAGTAAACGAAAGGAAAATATTTCTCAGAAACCTTTAAGAAAAAAGAAATGAAATCCAGAAAGTATTATCAGTGGCTACGAAGCCACAAAAACACATGCAAGAACCTTAAATGTATATTTCTAAGTGAAAGAATCCAGCCTAAAAAGGCTACACGCTATATGATTTCGACTGTATGACATTCTGGAAAAGACAAAACTGTGGACACAGTAATAAGATCGGGGGTTGCCAGGGGTGTGGGCGAGAGGGTTTAAGTAAGGGGGGCTACAGAGGATGTTTAGAGCAGCAAAACTACTGTGATATTAAATGGGGGATACTTGTCATCACGCGTTTGTCAAAACTCATCGTACGTACAACAGCCAGAGTGAGCTCTAATGTAAACTATGGCCTTTAGTTAATCACAACATGTCACCAGTGGCTCCCTGACTGCAACAATGTATCTCACTAACGCAAGTCGTTACGGAAAGGCAAAGGGGGTGCGGGGGAAGGGGCGGGAGGCCTCTACTTTCTGCTCATGTTTCTGAAAATCTAAAACTACTCTAAACAATAAAGTCCATTAATTTTTCTAAAAAGCACGATCAGGATATCTTGGGATGTACATCAAATGTAGAGGGACAAAATGCCAAGTCGGGGCGGTGTGTCGCGGGTCCAGGCGCGACTCCGTGTCCCTGCTCTGTGGCCACCAGCTCCCATTTCTGTCTCACAGTCTGTCCTGCCGGCCGCGGGGCGCCATTCCAGGGAGCCGGACGCCAGGTTCCGGGCCATGAAAACCGGGGAAGGACGTCTGCAGGACCTTCGTCAGAACCACGTTTAGAGGGATGCCCGCTGACCACACTGCTTGACGCTGGAGGAACCCCTCCTGCACAGAACTGGAGAGCAGCACCCCGACCCCTCCCCGATGCCAAGTCAGCTTTGTTGGGCGTCACCTAAAATCTAAGGGGACCTTCCCTCATCGGGCCTTCCGCGCAGGCCCCGTCCGGCGCCGACACGGCGTGACCTCGCCGCCCTGCACCCACATGCACGCCTCGGGAGGGCGGGCCACCCCCCGCGCCCATAATCGAATCCCACGCTCATGCTGCACACGTGTCACCCTCAGATGGCCCCAGACCAGGCATGGACTCCAGACCTGTTTTTCAGTGACTCCAGACCATCCAGAATGGCCATTTCAATGAAAATTTGCAGTGGGAGGAGGGGGGGGGGTACAGGTGGAGGCCAGCTGGGCTGAAAGCCTGAACCCGTGGTGGCAGCCTCAAGGGTCAAGGTTGGTCTCCCCGCCTTTGGAAATTCGTCATCACAAGGGCAAATGTTTGTAGGGCCTTAACACTGCCAAGTTCTGTCTTGTTGTTCTAACATGGCACCCTGCCCCCAACTGCTTTCCGCCGGGAGAGGGGGAGAGGGAGCGAGATGGGCGTGGGGGGAGGGGGCAGGGGCGGAGGCAGGGGCGCGGCTGGGCCGTCCGGGCTCTGGGCGAGGGCGGCCTCCTCCCCAGATGTGCTCGCCGCACACCCAGCAGAGACACGCTGGAGCCGACTCCTTCCGCCGGCGCGGCCCGGGCTCCGCGTCCCAGCGCGGCACACACCGGGGCCTGCCTCTCCCACATGCTAAACTCATTTCCTCGTGAGTTATTGGGGAGGCCCGGCGCGGGCCCCTCCGCTGTGTGCAGACCGTGCGGCCGCCACCCCGGCCGCGTGCGCGCGCCGTGCTCTCTGGCCGGCGACTTCTGGGAAGGAGTTACGTTGGGAGGGACATTTTTCATTTGTTTTGTTTGTGGACGGAAGGGGAAACGGGCGATTCGAAAACAACCAGAACGAGAGTTTCCCTATTACCCCCCCACAGAGCTCGTCATCTAATTGCTGGCCAATTTACAGCATTTATGATGTTGACAGATATGCCTGACTGTTTTCCGAGTAAAGGGTTTTGAAAACAGTTTTCTCAAGCCTCTGCGATTTAATGAACGCTCGTTCCCCCAAAGTCTAAGCAGCTTATAAAATACCACCGAAAACCCCTTGCCACATAAAATTCCTCCACTTATGTTTCTAAATTATAGCCATATTTCTATTTTAAAGCATTCATAATGCCAGCATAATGTCTCATTATATAGAGTTTTGACCACAAACATTTTTGGGAGATTTGCTACGAAGATAAACAAACAAGACGAGCTTGTGTTCTGGCGAGCCGACGGGAGTGAATGGTTTTCATTTTCTCGGAGTGCAAGCTCTAGAAGCCTTGCCAAGTACAGGTTAAGCTCCGCGAGTTTTCACTTCCTGTACCCCTACTTGTCAATCACTTCCTGTCTGCAGCGAACGACAATCTCCATCATTAGCGCTCGGAATTTTTATCTCCTCCAACGTGCCTCCCGTTGCCGCTGTTGGTTTGAATTCTGATAAATTATTCACCATCTTTGAAAAGTAACCGAAAATTACAGCATCCCCGTGAGCCACCTACGTGCAGCGAGGATCACCATGCCCCTGGCTCGCCTCCTAAACGCTCTGACAGGGCCAGCGTCTCCAGCTCCTTCGGCGGCACGAGAAGGCCTCTGGCCAGCCCCAATTATCTTCTGGTGCACAGAGTAATTATTTGCTTCCTGTAAGCATGCGTAACAGAACCCCGAGTTTGGACGGCCTTCCATAAGGTAATCCAATTCATCCAAGCCATCCTAACACAATTACGGGCACTGGCAATATCTTTGCTTTTCACCTGATAAGGCCGCCGCAGAGGCGCGGCATGGCTTGCGTCAACATACCTCCCGGACTATAGCTTCTGACAGCCCTGCCTCCGGCCCCCAGCACTGCCATGCGCCGCAGAGCGCCGCCCGGGCCCGGCGCTCGGCAGCTCTGAGGCTTCTCCCTTGCACGAGCGGACGGGCATCAGAGTGTTTGAGAGCGCTGCGGAAGTCATTAGGGGTGTGTGGCTCGTTTTAAAACCCAGCCCTGCACTGGCCTGGCCCTGGAGTCCTCCCCCAAGCCAGGCGGCCATAAATCTCTGCAGGCCTCCCTCCTCGGCCTAGACCAGAGGTGCGGGCTCTGGGCCTGGTGGCAGCCTTGTCGACTACCCTCCCCCCCCGGCCATGACCGCACTCACCGTTGGCACACGGTGGCGGTCAGCACGCAGACTTAGCACGTGCGATGTCGACTCCAATCCCGGGGCTGCCAGGAGGAGGGACATACAAAGTGGGAACCGTTCCTGGTGTCCCCCTAGCTGAATGGAAGCCTGTCACTGTGACTCCGTAATGCGACTCTTCCTTTTCTGTTTATTTTCAGAAGTTTATGGAAAAAAATTACTAGAGGATGAACGAGCGTGGTGAACTCTCTGCCTGTCCCCACTGGCGTGCCAGGGAATGAGACAGCCCTTCGCACCTGAGCGCGGCGAAGCCAGCGGGGCTGGTGCCAGGCAGAGTCAGATTCTTTGCAGCCACGTCCGTTCATCCAAAGTGTGTGCTCGTTTTCACGTCGCCAAATTTCTAGGCGGTATTTCCCCTTCGCTGAAGTCCCAATGCATTAAAACAGACCCTGAACCGAAGAGCGTCTCACACACACAGCCAACACCAAGAGGCCGGCTTGGGGAGGCCGAGGCCTGCTCGCTGACAATTACATTCACAGCTTTAAGGAAACCGAGAAGGAAAAATTAACACCAAACTATACTGTTTTCATTGCGCTGTGCAGATGAAATGACAAGCTGTCGTTTAAGAAGTTAATAAACAGTCTCCGATTTGCAGGTTATCCAAATGCTGCTGAATAGCAAACCTTGGATCACTAAATGGTGTGTAATTAAAATTATTTTTAAAATCCTCCTTGACAGGCCGGGGCTTAGCCAAAATGTAAATGACATTAAAGAAGACAATGAATTTAATTTTATTTAATGTCCCTTTTTGCAGATCCTCATTTACATAGCATTTTTAACAAAAGCGTTGACCTTATAAACGCTGGCATTTGTACAGCTCCCTCGGAGTTGGATTTAATCACGGCCGTGCAAAGCCATGAGGGAGGAAGCTTTAAGTTCTGTGCCTGGAGATGGAGCAGGAATAAAAACATTGGGACTGGTCAAATGTTTATCCTCCCCGCTTCGGAAAACAACCTGACAAGAAGATGTAGGGGCTGGGGAATAAGCCGGTGCTGTTTGTAAGGCTGGGTAATAATCATACATAATCGTTTGGAAATATAGCTAATAAAAAATATAATGAGTGTTCAGCAAAATCGGCATTAGGCCCAAATTACACGATATTAATACTTGAACAGGTGCAGAAAGGCGCTTTAAATGAGGTAAATGAATAAAATGTCCCAGAGCACAACTGTGTGTGCTGACAAAAAGTCAATGCCATGAATAATTCAGCGAGGAGGACTGCCAGCAAAGGTCGGCTCTCTTTGACCTTTGTGACAGGAAGTGAAAGGAAACACTGTTGACTGAAAGAAAGAAAGAAAGAAAGAAAGAAAGAAAGAAAGGGAGAGAGAGAATCTCCGATTGGTCTCCAGCTACTGCTACCATTCTGCAGTTACTTTAAAGGTGTAAACTTAAAACTCACAAATGAATCAGAGTGAGGCTTTGGGGGGGGCGGGGGGGACAGAGTTAAAACGGTTGGTAGTGAGGGCATCCGACTAAAGACGATGTGGGATCGCAGACAATGAAAGGTTAAGTAAATAATATTTTTCTACAACCCAATGTCAATTATGTATAAAAATCTGAGGTCAGCTGAAAAGTATTTTCGGAGCCCACAGGGTTGAAATTTTGTAACAGCTGTTAAAATGACAAAACTCCTCCACCCCCAACTAAAGCTATTCCAAACTCTGTATGAAAGAAAATGGAGTAAACAGATGTCTGGCTTGCAGACAGGAAAGTAGGACAGACTTGGAATGATAAGTCTCCCAAACTCTATAGCCCGGTGCCAGGTTTATTGGGGAGGGGGCACTGCCGGCCGCAGAGATGCCAGCGAGGCCGACGCCTGAGACGGTGCCATCTGGAACTGCCCCGCCGAGCACGCTGCCGGCGCTGCACCCAGCACAGTGTGTGACCCGGCCCGTTTGGACGGCCACAGCGCGCGCCGCCCCCACCGTCGGCCCTCCCAGTTTTGACAACTGGACCCTGCACGTCCGGTCCGCTGAGGCCGAGCGGGGACCCGGGAGGTTAGAGCGGGCGCCCCCGGGCACCTCCACGGAGCCCGAGGCAGCTCTGCGATGGCACGGGAGGAGGACGGTGGCCAAAGTGTGGTTTTGGTTTAGCAGCTACACCGACATCCTGTAATCATTTACAGCCCTTGGAATGTAAGGGTGAAACAGGAGAGATTTATCTGCTCACAGCCGGGATGTGTGGACAATGGGTGTCCCTAACGAAGACCATCTGCTTTTGTGTTTTCCCAGAAAACGATACCCCATCCTTTTCAGCAGTACCGTAAAACCCTGCGCGCGTGTGCGCGCGCACACACGCACACACACATGCGTGGGTCTGCGTGCACGGGTGCACACGCGTGCCCCTTCCCCCCGCAGGTCCCTGCCATCTACCATCCGTGCCTCTCCTGCGGCAGCCTCACCGACCGGGCTTTTTACTTTCCAACGTTCTGTTGCTCCCGTACCCCAGAAGTTGTTATGTTATTTTAAATGCACCGTAGTATAATTATATTTGTGGAGCTATAAAAACAGGGTTTCTCTGGCGTTGTTTTACGAGGAAGAAAACAGGGTAAGTGAAACCTTCACAATCAAAGGGTCTCGAAATGCAAAAGACCCTCTTTCCCCCGCCCCCGTTTTTACTCTGAAGGGTCTTCTATGCTGTTCCTAAGTATTTAATGCTTCTGAAAGATAACTGAACTAAATCGTGTAATTAATTGATTGAAGGCGTCAGAGTCTATAGAATGGGATTCGCCTGCCGGAGCAGGGAGCTGGCTTCTCCGTCCTCAGAGAGGGGAGAGGCAGTCTCGGCTTGCCGGAAGAGCCTCGGAGTGGCTTAGAACAAACGTGGGCCCATTGATCTCAATTCAGGTTGGAATTATTGGTTTATATCCTCAGGACAAATATGCCTTATCTGGTCAGAACCTGCTAAATGTATCCGAAGGCCACAAGGAGCTGGCGAAGCACGTTGTATGTAATTCTTTTTTAAGCCAGCTAACCCAGTGGTGACAGCGCGGATGGGGACCTGTGGGCTGACTCGCCGGCCCGGTGGGGTATGTTACTCTGCGGTACTGGCGAGGAAACACGGGCTAGAAACGCGACATGAACAACTCATTTTGGGAGGCCACACGCACCCCACAGAAATGACTGTCATTGTGAAACTGAAACGCATCTCGGTTGCAAAAGCCTGCATCGCCCTAAAGACGCCCCCCTCCTGCGGGCATTTTTCTTTCCCCGATTAGCACAACTTGCCTGGGTGAGCAGCAAAGTCTTCATTTTCCCCCTGCAAATATGCCTCAAACTGAAGATTGTGCCCATACTGCAATCATTACACAAGGATTTACATCAAGCAACAAAATGCAAATAGTATTTTGTCATCGTGAGTGACAGCTCTCTTAAGAATGGTAAAAATGTACATTCTATGTGTCATTACATAAAACTAACCTTACCTTAACATCCCTAACATGGAAGGTGATTAAAATTCCCATAAAATTGTCATATCTTTGAATTTAGAAGCAGAGCAGATTTTTCATCAATAATTAAGACCTCCAAAGCATTTATGCCAGGCACAAATGGAGCCGCAATCCCCCTTATTCAAATAAACTTGGTAAACCCATTAACCAAATGTTTTTACATTTTCCCCTCCTCTCATGCTTCTAGAATACCGAATGATCGCAAACTTCTCTTAGGCTAGAGAGAGAGATCAGTCACCTTAGCACACATTTCAATTCGCCCAATGTAAGAGCGCATCCACTCAGACCAGAGTTAAAGAATACACCCCCGCCTCTCCAGGGGAGGTCCCCCCATCGTGTGACAAACACTGAGTAGTAAGGGTTTGTCAGTATCAACGGTCAATAAATGATTGAATGTTACACAAACCTAAAGTGATTTTGAAGGGAAAACACAGCATCCAAAACGTGAGTGGACCCAACAAGGCTGCTTCAATATCGTGCCATGCTGAAAACCTCGCGATTTAAAAAGTCACCTTTTTCAAACGTATACGTATCACAAACTGAAGACAACTCAAAAGATGAAACACTTCACAATCCTGTATGACGAGCAAACACGCACGGCCTTTTCAAGCATCTGACACGAGATTCCCAGAGCTGCCCAAACACTTTTAGCCAATCAGGAAAATAAAACACATTCGGTGACAAGACAACAATCCGAGGCTGGATGATTTCCATAGCCCCGGCGCCAAAGACAAACATAATTATATTGATTTTCGTAGTTCGAGTTCTATAAAGTGTTGAACTAGTTCTCAACGGCCTGAGTGACGGCCACAACTGGTCAACCCTATTTGATTACTAATAAGAGAGCTGTCCTCCTGTCAGATACCGAGCATTCTCCACTAAGCAAACAGCTATTCCGGCTAGTTAAACATCAGCATTGCTCTCCACTGGTGGCGCATATTTCTTACGGCTTAACTCGTAGAGTTTTCCGGGTTTAATTTTTCAGACACTGGACAGCAAAGTTCACGATCAAAAGATAACTTTGTAATGAAAGCTGCTGAAATTCAACCCCTCTTCAAAACAGTCTAAAACCTCTGCTTCACAAAACTGGTGTCATATGAACACGTCTAACATTTATTCGATTTGGGTACCAATTTCGAATCTGCAGTCAATCACGCCCTGGGCCTTTGGCTGTCGTTACCCATTGTTGGGAAGAATGAAACCCTCCCCTCCTCCAGGTCACCAAAACCCAGCGGGTCGGGTGAGTGTCCTGAGAGCGGTGGCTGGTGTTTTCGCTGCTGCAACCAAAGCAATGCCAAGTGCACGGGAACATTATCAGGACTGATGATTAGGAGCTTAAAAGGATGCAGCGTGGCCCAAGGAAAATGACAAACAGCAAGATGAAGAGCAGCAGACGTAAAGAATGCATACGGCTCGTCTGGTTACGGAAATTAATGTTGGAAAATGGAACCAGCATGTGTAATTAGTTTCAATTATAACAACTTTGGTTTGTTAGTTACATATTTGCTACTTGACATAAAACGACAGCCACAATTGGAAAAAAATTAGGAGACATTTTGCAACTAATTTAGGGCAGATTAAATTCATTCTAACTCTGGGCAACAATTACACCAGCAGCACCACCCAAGTCTCAACTTCAGCCATCATCCGAGATAAAAATAATGCAAAAATGAAACACTTGTTAACAAATTAGCAAAAAGCATTTTATGACATATCTCCGGGTTTAAAGCCAGAAGCTCTCTAGGCATAAAGTGCTCCTCACAGTGAGAGCCGTGGCAGATGAAACTGCTTCCCTTGACAACTCGCAAGCAATTACTGAATCCCCACAGAGCGAGCCACCGGGTTCCGAGTCAGCCCACCTGTGCATGATCACACACGCGGACAACAAATGGCACGCACGAGATGAGCCCAGGCCCACACTCAGAACTACGGAGCCCCCGGAAAGCCAGCCAGGCGACGGGTCTGGTGGCTGCTGCGGTCTGGCTTTGCAAAGATAAAGCGGTCACCCTTACCTGTCAATGATCACAGGGTCTGAGGGCGTCTCGTTTCGGTTTCCACAGCTCTTCTTGTCGCAGCACCGGCTGTGGGGTAACCGTAAACAGCGGCTTTAATATGCGTTTCATCCTTTGGTGCCCGACTTGTCATTTTGTAAGTCTGACAGTAAAGCGGCCGCAGTCAAGAAAATAAGTCATCCTACCGAGGCGGTCTGGCACACTGAAACGCAGCGAGTTCACGTGCTCTGCGGCTAAACTTACGCTGCAACTTTCTACCGGAAGGAGCGAAGTTGAACAGTATCTGTTCCTGGTGGGAGGGCAACAGAGCTGCCATCTAAATTGTGATGGTAAAATATGGAAAATATGTTGTCGGTGTTTGTCTTTGCAGTGAACTGAGGAGAAGGGGAGGCAGGAGGCTTGGGAATAACTTTTCACAGCTTCAGCTTTTGTTTACCTCTAATTGTCAAGCTGTTATTTCTGGAAAAGATGCAAGATGCCACCTTCAACCAATATTTCTTTTGGGCATTTATTAATTAGAACCACAAAAGCATGCATCCATCTATCAGAAACTTCTATTGTTCCTTCTTTAAGCCTACCTTAACTCCGTTATTGAAACTTTAATTAAAGCAGAAATGAAACAAAAATGTTATGCTTCTTGCATTTTAAAAAAGCATACTTGTATAATGGTTACATGTCTAAATTAGCTAAATTAACACCATATGGTAGGCAAAGTATATAAAGCCTTTTAAAGCTGACAGCTAAAGTGATTAAAGAAAGTCTACAGTCTCCCACTTAGAGCTTAAATCACATCTGTGCGCCTTCTATGTTAATTGCAGTACATGCAGAAGTGGATAATAAAGAAATTCCACTTTATTGGTTGTAATTTATATTTATTACCTGATATGAGAAAAAGTCAGCTTTTGTATATTAGCGCTGTAACAATATGTCTGCTCAGAAATGGCATTTAGGCAACCAGCATCGTAGCCGGGCGGAGTATGCCCCTCAGAGTCGGCGGCCCGCTACTGTAGCCTGCGAGCCTGCAAAGCAGGTCCTTATGATTCCTCCCAACGATATTTCCATGCCGCACATACAAAGTCAATGATGCATTTTTATTTGCCATGTAGGGGTGAAACTCTTGTGGTACTTAGGAAAAAAACAGGTGGGAAATGGCTCTTCTGACAGAGAGCTCCAGGAACACGCACGCTGTCACAGCGACGTGAATGCTGCCTGGCTGCTCTGGGAAGCGGTTAACTGGCAGAATCACAGTCCGGCTCTCGCACCCGGAGCTCTGTAATAGGGACAGTAACGGTGATTGTCCAGCTCAGGATGCGAGCGCGGGAGAAGGAAGTAGTAAAGTGACTCCGAGTGATCTCTGACTCCTGGGCACCGGGACACCTGCATCGCCCAGGACCCGCTCTCATTTCTGACGACATCTCAGCGACACGGCCAACATATTAATCGGCTCTGCTGAGCAGCCGGTCGCGGAGACCGTCACCACTGGGGGGAAATGAGCCCGGCTCCCGGGCAGCCGGCGTGCGGCCCTGCCGATTACATTTCAATCGCTGCCCTTCCCCGAAGCTGGGCGGGGTGGCGGCGCCCGGACGCGGCGTCCTTTGTAGACGCAGCTGGCGCCGAGGCCGCCCGCTCCCGCCGCCCGCCTGCCGCTCACCTGCACATGATCTCGTGGGTCAGCAGCACGCGGCACATCTCCGGGTTCTTGTCCTGGCCCTCGTAGACGATGGCCTGCGCGGGGACAAGCAGAGGCGGGGGTTACCAGGCGCCCTTGGCTTGGGCGCCCGGGCGCTGCGGTCCTCACCGGCGGCAGGTGCGCGGTCCACCCAAGCCCCCCCTCTCCCGGCGGGGTCACCGGAGCGGGGCTAGGCCTAGGCGGCCTCCTCTCCCCGGCGGGGGCCTTCAGCTCGGGAGGACGCGGGAGCGCAGGGAGCGGGAGCGCGCTGGCACCGACCCCGGCGCCACGGCCTTCCGGCCCCTCGGCGGCCCGCGCCGCCGCCGGCCACGGCCTCGGGGCCATTGTCTACCCCGAGCCCAGGTGCGTGTTGCGAGAGGCCGATCAGGGCGCGCTGCGGCCGAAGAACTGGGGAAGAGCCGCCGCCAGGGCAGCAGCCTGTCTGGAGCCGAAGGCCGCGGCCGCGGCCGCCCTGCCCCGCGCGCTCCCCGGCCCGGGCGAGGCGGGCGCCCGGCCGCTCCCCGCGTCCGAGCCCAGGTGCCCGCGGTAGGCCGCCCGCCCCCGGGGCCGGAGCCGCTCTGCGGACGGGGCCACGCCGGGCTCCGCGGGCGGCCCCAGGGCCGAGGCGCAGCAGCCGCGCGTGGCCGCGCCCGGCCCAGGCCTCGCGGGACCCCGGCAGGAGTGCTCGGGGCCTCGGGGCGCCGGCCCCGTGCGCGCACGTGCTCCTCGCCGGATGATATTTGGAAAGAAAGTGCTAATGGCCAATCTGGTGTTTATTTTGAAACTGCTAACAATGATTTTTCTCGGGTAAAAAGGCAGCGTCTGAGCACACGCTCGGGTGGGCTTTGAGCAGAGGCTCCGCCAGATGGTGCGCAGCCCTAGGTGCGCCCTCCACGGCGCTCGGCCGCGCGCCGCCGCCGGGAACCCGAGCCGGAGCCCGGCGCCCGGCGCCCGCGCCAGCCCCGCCGCCGGCCGCGCGGGGAGGGAAAAAAAAAAAAGGGGAAAAAGGCCACCGGGGAGGGGCAGGGCGGGAGCGGAGCCGAAGTTCCCGGCAGAAAATTCCACGGAAAGGGGGGAGTCCCCGCTCCAGTTCCCGCCCCCCTCCCAAAATGATCTGGAAACGACTGCCAACCTCCCCCGCGGCACGACTGACACTTTCCTCCACTTCCAGGCGGACAAAGCCCCTTCCGAGAAAGCGCGGCCACCCTCTGGTGAGAGGGAAGGGTCCCCGCGAGCCGCACTCCCGGGGTCTGCGTGCCGACCCCGCTCCACACCGCAGAAGCGGCGGTGCCGAGGCAGGCCAACAGGCCGCCGGGGGCTGCGGGGCGCGCGGCGCGGGGGCGCCAGCACTTCTGAGGAGGAGCCCCGTATTTATATTTGATTTATTTTTTATTTTGTAGCACAAACAGAAATCCATAAACTGTCGGTTCAGCGCCATTGACTCTTTGATCAGTTACTGGGCTATTTCTTTCCCTTTTTTCCCCCCCAATCCCCGTCAGCGAGAGGAGATTCAATGCCTTTATTTTCAGCCCTGTTTACACCGCAAAGGTCCACGGCTAAATGAACAATAAAAGTGTACTTGAGAGGAACCCTCCTCTATGCAACAACAGGGGACCTTCGCGCTGCCCGCATCGGCCTCTCAGTTAGACTAGTGTTCTCCAGAACGTCAGCCCTTATATACAAAGAAAAGCGCTCTGTCGACGAGCGGCCCGGCTTCCAGAGGCTTCTCTGAATCTCGGTGAAATAATTACCGAAGGGCACCCCGCCTGCCTTTGTCAGAAAGAGCAGGGTTTACCTGTCAAATCTGTTTTACTCTGAGAGAAAACCACACTGTTTTACCAGTGCAGACATTAAAATCTAACACGCTTGTTGCCTAGGTGAAGACAAACTTTCTAAAGGGAAGCAAACCCCGAAAACGAATTGCCGTGCAGAGTGGGAAGCCGGGGAGCTCGGCTGCAGGAAGCACGGAGCTCTCTCTCCGGCTCCCAGTTCTTAAAGTCAGCCTCAGAAACGAAGACGCCACTTTCATTTCTGAGAGGGAAGCCCAGCTTGAAAGTATATCTTAAATCAATCTGTGCCGAGTGGATTTAATTTACGTATGTATCGGACCTGCCCTTCCCCCATGCCTCTATTTTAAGAAAACGGGGGGAAAAAAATCTTTAAAACAACTCAACGACATACCACCCGGCACAAGCCCAGCCAGGGGACTGCACAATGTCAAAAGGAAGCACCCTCCCGCACTTAATCACATTACTGATAGCTGACAGTTATCATCGGAAAGTTGGCCAGTTGGCCGAGACAGGTTAAATAATTTCATAAGGAACCGCTTGTAATTATGTTATTTACAAGGTGTGGCAGAGGGCGAGCGAGGGAGCAGGAGCTGCTCCCGGAGCCGTGGCCGGGTCTGGGTGACCCCTGGAGCTCGGAGTTTGAATTATGGAGATGGGGGGCTGAGAGGTGAAGATGGACTAGAGCAGAACAAGGTGACTTTTCACCCCAACACATTTAACTTTTAAATCCAAATAAACGTCTCGTGTTACTAGACCATCACACTGGGAAGGAGAAAAAAAATGCACTAATCAAGTCCCATCCCAGTCAATGGACTTGGGAGAGGAGCGAGCTGCCATGGCTGCAGAGGAAAAACATCAAGGAACTGATTCCAAGGAGAGAGAGAAACGTTGAAAAATATACGGAGAGGGACGTCTTGAAAATTTTCCGTCAAATATTAATTACCGTAATTAATTAAGAGAGAATTTGAATCCAATCACATGCCATTTAATAAAGCATATATGTTCTGTTCTAATGACAACGTAAACTATTTTCCCAATCGGTTCATTTATTCCAATAAATACGGAATTCTCATTAGCACGGCAGGGAAACGAAATGAAAAACAAAAACAGGAGATCCATTTGTCAGCCCTCTAGTCTCTGAGCCCCAGGCCGACCCCAGCTGAGCCCTGAAAACTACTGCAGACACTAAACTTTCTCACCTGTTTGGTCATTGAATCTATGAGGCGAACATACAGATCCTGCTCCGTTCTTACGCCTGCAAAGAAAAAAAGAAAAGAAAAAACAGGGACACAGTCTCATCAGGATTTTAGCAAGGGCACGCGGGCACAGGAAGTCCGGGCTCAGGGACTGCTGCCTCATGATGCGGCGGAACTGAGGCATGCCCTTCGAAAGGCAAGACAGAAAACTCCAATCGGCTCTGGCTTGCTTTCTTTTTTTCTTTTCTCAATTAAGAACCCTAAGACTCTCAGGGTTTGCTTTGAAAAGTGCGAGAAATGTGCGTGGCTGAGAGCAGGCCTGGTTGCTACAGGCGGGGGGCCCATGTGGTCGTTTATTTTTAGAAAACAGAAAGCGAGAAATGGAAACAGTCTGAACTCTTTCTAACGTCTCTCGAGGATTTTTTAAAAACTCATGCCCAGGAAGTAAGTTATGCTGGGTTTACGCAGCTACCCCATCTCAATAATTAACATTAATTTGCAAAATTGAAAAAAGTCACTTAAAAGTGATGTTCAGCTGGAGCACATATCGATCCCCTTTTACTTTCTACTCCAAGCCCCACCGGTTAATCATGTGAAGTGCCATCGACTTATTGATCGTTTATGTTTTGTTTTCTTCTATGCCATGAGAAGATTTTGTGTTTACATCCATGTCATTTTAATCTCAAAATCTTTATGTCCTTTAACCATCTCGGGAAAGGCCAGCCCGCCCGGCAGGGGCAGGAAAGCAGCAGCAGCAGCAGCAGCAGCAGCAGCGACAGCCACTTACCGTTGCTGTACAGCAGCTGGAGTTTATAGTGGATGCCGTTGTTGGTTTTCTCGTTGTTGGGCTCCTGAAAGTAACGATAAATAATTGCGTTTAGTGCGGTCGGTGTCGGACGCGGCCACCGCGCTCCGTCCCCCTCCACGACCGAGGCCCCTGGGCCTCATACAGGGCAGGATTCCTAGCTCGGAGCAGGCGGTGATGTCACTCTTCCTGCTGGAAGCCCAGCGCTCTCCTGGCCCCGCACGAGTCCGGGGGCGCCGAGAAGTTGCCCGGCCCGCGGCCGGCCCGGGCGAGCGCACGTGGCGGCGGGGGCGCCTCGCCGAGCCGTGCCCGCCGCCGAGGGGGGCACTCCGGGCCGCCGCGCCGGGGCACCGCCTGCCTCCCACTTCTAGAAAGATGGAGGGTGTGACTGTATGTTTTCACTTACTTTCTCTTTCTCCACAAAGTCCACAAAAGCGGTCCTTTCGATCTCCACCGGCTGCCCCTGCCTGTCGTAGAGCGCCAGCACGAAGTGGAAGAAATTGGACTTCCGGAGGTTGGAGGGCGGCTGCTTCTCGAAGTGCGCCCGCGCCAGCCCCACGCCGCTGCGGGAGGAAAGGGACAGCGGCCCGGTGAGCAGCGCGGCGCCGGCCGGCTGCGGGCGCCCGGCGGGGCCCGGGCCGGGGCGCGCGGGGGCGGCCGGTACGTACCTCTGGGCGGCCGTGTTGGCGTCCACCACCCCCGCCGTGTGCATCCACGAGCGCACCGGGTTCATGCCGCTGCCCAGCGGCTCCTCCTTCATGGTCGTCCCCCCGCGCGGAATATTCTCCTGAATCCCAAACATGAACACTGCTGGCGGCGGCCGCAGCTCCCGGCCGAAAGCTCCTCGGCGAGCAGCGGCGCTCGGGGCTCGGCGGCAGGCGGCTGCCCTGGCCGCGCTCGCCCTTCTCGGCGCCTGCGGTCCGGCCCGCCGCCGGCTTCAGCCCGTCCCGGGCAGACGCGACATGCACCGGCGGCCGGGCGCTCCGGACGGCCGGGGGCGCGGAGGCGGCGACACCGGCGGCGGCGGCGGCGGCGGCGCTCCGGAGAGGCAGGACGCGGCGGCCGCGGCGCTGGTTGTTGTTGTTGTTGTTTGCAGGCGCGCTCAACGTGGTGTCATCCTAGCCAGGCGGCGTCCGCGGCTGCAGGACACTGCGGGATCGCCCGCTTCTGGCGCGGCCCGCCTGCTCCAAAGACAAATAAACGGGGCAGTGAGCGCCGCGGCGCAGTCCCGGGCGCAGGCGGGGCGCGGCGGGGCCTGGAGCGGCGCGCGCAGCGGACGGAGGCGCACAAAACTCAGCCCTCTCTCCCCGAGGAATGGACCCTTTCCCGGGAGCCAAAACTCGAAGCCCCCGGGAGCGGCGCTGTCAGAGGGTGACGTCGGGGGGCGGCGCCTGCGCCATATATGGGAGCGGCCGCCCCTCGCCGCGCCCCTCGCCGCCGAAGCCGCCGCCGCGCTCGCCGACTGACTGCCTGACGGCGCCGCGAGCCGGCCCGAGCCCCGCGAGCCCCGCGAGCCCCGCCGCCGCCGAGCGCCACCGAGCGCCACCAAGCGCCGCCGCCGCCCCCAGCCACGACCGCGGCTCCCCGCGCCCACCCGCAGCCAAAGAAGTTGCCACTCGCCCAAATAAACCTTGAAATGAAACAACCCAGTGCACAATTGCAGCTTGGCCCCCTGAATACCTCCTCCCCAAATCAGAAACACGCTCGAAACTCGGTGGAAAGGAGGGGGTACCGTGCCGTGGCGCCCCAAGTTGCCCAAATGCACGCAATAAATGCAAGGGTCCGCTGCCCGCCCCGGGGCGGCCCGAAGGGAAAAGCGGGAAGAGGCAGGCGGGCTGCAGGGAGGGAGCCGGAGGGGCAAGCCACGGACTGGGGTCCAGGGGGGTCCACCTCGCCAAGGCAGGGGGCGCAGCTCAGCCCGGTTTCTAAGCAGACCTAAGGCTACTGGGGGGCCGGTCTATGCGTCTGGGCCTCGCCGGACGCCTGGGTTTTCTGCGCGGGCGGAGGGAACTAAGTGCCGGGCTGGGGACCCACGTCGGAGGCGGGCTCTGCCAGATGCTCTCTCTTTCCCGGTGACCATGGGAAACCCCGTACCCTGGCCTGTCCTTAGGCGCGGCGAGTGACAAAGAAGGCTCTGGGCTCTCTGGGCGGACAGGAAGCATGCCCGGCCTCTCCGGCGACCCGGAGCCGGGTGTCCGCCTGCGCGCCTTGCACGGTGCCCAGACCTCCCCGGCGCCAGCCGCTCTCAAACCCGAGCGGACTCCGCGGGCGCCAGGGTCCTGCCCCTGGTGCCGCCGGGCCCGGGTAAGCGCGCGGCGCGCGGCTTCCCGACCTGGTTTCCAGGAATCAGGAGGGCAGCGAGGCGCGGGCAGCGCGTGGGCCCGGCGGCCGGGCTCCTGCGGCAAGGACTCAGAGCCCAGGCGCACTGCCCGCCCAAAGGACGTCTGCGCGGCGTGGGCTGGAGACCCCGGGGACCGCCAGGCGCTGTCCCGGCACTTTCCTGCCGAGAGGAATCGGGCCCTTTTGATGAAAACAAACAAACGAACAAATCCGAAGCAGGTTGCTGGGTGCGAGGGTGTCGCAGGGCAACCCAGCCCTGCCGGCTCTGGGTGGCATTCTTTTTTTATGAATTGGCAGCATGTGTACGTTAATATTTTAATTAATCGGGAAACTGCAAGTCCGATTTACATTATCTGGGGACCCCCACGCCTCTTGGAAGGGGTGAGGGAAAAGATGCGTTGGAAAGCAATCTATTTTCCTGGTGTTGGGGGTTAATGACTATTGCCAAAGATAAGTGAATTATCAAAGCTGTTGCGCCGGTCCCATCTCAAAACCCATTCCGTGCCGGCCGTCTAATTAAATACGTAAGTATAATAAAATCATATTTTATGACTATTTGAGGGTAATGAGATTAGTCTTTAGAAACGATCACCACATATTAAAGATGCCACTGTCTATAGAATGTTAATAACCTTAAATCAAAGTGTATGGAAACTATTCACGATCAATTAAAAGAAAATTTCTGTATTCCTAATAAGCCCAGAGCCTTTTTACCCACAGCAGACTGTAGGAGGGAATACTTTCTTCCTGGAAAGACAACGCAAAATAAAGTTGGGCATCGTCGGAGGGCGGGGTTGAGAAGTCGCTTTGTCTCTGCATGTTTAGCTGCTTGGGGGCTCACGCAGGGCCAGCGGCCAGGCGAGCGTTATTGTCAGAATATGCAAAATGCCTTTTCAGGAAAGATGAAGTTGGAAATAGAAAACAATGCTTTCTTTGTAGCATACTTCCTAAAATGCCCAGCCGGAGCTGGAGGTGCCCCCTTCCTTTCGCTAACGAAAGTATCATGCTTAAAATCATTTACAGTATCTTTAATTCAGATTACACGCGCCAAGGCGATTTAAATCTGATTACCAAATTAGAAGGTTTAAAAACAAATCCTTCTAAATCTGATACTGTTGACTAAAGAGGGAAAAAAAAGTTCTATAAGCCCATCACATAAGGTAACGATCCTGCCCCAGAAAGAAAAGGGGTTTTAAACCTTTTTGACAACAAATGCAGCTGCCCCACTATTTTGGACGATATTAAGCGAAAATGAATGCAAATCTGCGTTCAGCAGCCATCTGGCCCGAAACGGGGGAGTCGGCAGCTCTCACAACAGGCTCGGAGGCTGAATCCATTTCAGCTCATTTTCTAGATCATCTGGTCCCGCACCCAAAGCGTGGAAAATACGGTCTTTATCATTCACCAACTTTATCTTTTTTGTCACTCCACTGCTGGCTCCGAGCTGCGGGCACAAGGACTGGCCACCGGCGCAGGGTGTCTGCCCGGGCCTGCTGCGGACGGGCCTGGGAGGGCGGCCTCCTCGGCCCCCACCTCACCCTACCCCAGATTTCCGCTTTCAGGGGGCGGGAGCAGCAGCCGAGAGGAGCGAGGGAGTGGGAGCCCAGGCCGCAGAGGGGGGAGGGGAGGAGGCTGCAGGGCGATTCCTGGACGTCCTGAGAGATGCTGGGAGCCCCCGCCCCTCTCTTTCTCCGAGGAACTAGGGGCGCCCAGCACCCAGGCAGGGAATGCCTAGGGAAGGGCAGGGTGACACTTCGGAAGTCGCGCAGGTCTCTCGGCCCGCGGGTGCGGCCTGCGCACACAGAGGGCTCCCAGGGGCCGGGCCGGGCGGGCCCTGACCTTCTCTGGGAACCCCGCTGGCCGCGGCGGCGACGGCTCGGGGCCGGCTCAACGCGATTTGCACGGGTGGCCCTTGCACCGCCGCCGCCTCCTCCTCGAGGGTGGGAAGTATTCCTTTTGTGCGGATTTACGGGGAGAGGCTTCAATGAGCCCCCTCACATTTGCATTTAAATAGCGGCATCAAGCGCTTCGCGTGCCACACACCAGTGGGCTCCCAGATGTCACGCCGGAGTCAGTCAGATGGCCAGTGCCCAGCTGTCCTCCCCACGTCGTGCCGGAGCAGGCAGTGACCTTAAAGAGACAGAGCCCGCCGCCCCTGGAGCCCTGCTCGGGGAGCGGTGTGCAGGGCGCTGGGCCGCTGCAGCACCCAAAGCCGGCCCGGGCGGTACAGCGGTGCAGCGCCCGCACCCAAGTCCAGCCCGGCCTCCCCGCCGGCCGCGCGCACTCAGGCCCTCCACGCGCGCCCACTACCCGCCCGCACCTCCCCTCGCACCTCCCCAGTCCGGGCGCTCCACGGCTGCGTGGTGCCTGCCAGGCCTGAGGGCTGGGGCCGAGCTGGTGCAGGCATCCGAGCCAACCAGAAACTTCCGCCAAGTTCGGGGTCCCAGGGCGCGGAGCCGGCTGCGGAGCCGGCGTCGGCCCAGTGTCCAGGGCTCTCTGTGGACGCCCTTTCCTGCTTGCGGCCGAGCCCCAAGAGCCTGCCGACCGCCCTACCCGCCTTCCAAAGAGTAATAAGGTGCATTTCCGGCGTCAAGAAGCCCGGGCCGGGGGTTCCTGGAGGCCGAGCCCCCTGAGGCATTCGGGCCGCGGCCGGGTGCAGCACCTTCGAAGGGCCGTGGCCTCAGGCCCAGGCTGCGCGGCGCGGTCACTCAGCGCTCGGGACCCGGTGCCAGCCTACGCGCCGAAGGCCGACCGTTCGCGTTCCCGCCGCCAGCGCCGAGCTGCGGGCGCAGCCCGCCCCCCACGTCCTCCGCGTCCGGGGGTCACGCTCAGACCGCGTGGGCTACCGGCCTTCAGCCCGGCTCCGGCCCGGGGCGGGAGCCCCGCGCCATCCACAGGCAGAGGCCGGGGACCGCCCTAGGGTCTCGGCGGGAGGGAGGCCGCGGCGGGGGGAGCCGGGAACGGGGAAACCCCGGGAGGGCGCACCCAGAAGGTTCCGTGAACTGCGAGAGGGGCCGGGACGGCCACGCACTGGCCAACCCCGTCCACCGCGGTCAGCGACAAGGCCGACTGTGCCCCGGCTTCGCTTTGCGCCTTGGGGTCACGCTGCCTGTGGCCGAGGAGGCCGAGCCATCAAGGGCTCTGCGGTCCGGCCGCCCCAGCCTGTTAAGTCCCGCACAAAGGGACCTGGGCCATGTTCGGGTGGGTTTTTCAGGCCCAAAGAAGGCGCCTTCGCCCTCTCTGCACAGAGATGGAAGCCACCAGGCCCACGGCAGGCATGTGATGTCTGAACCCAAGCCAGGCAGCGTGTCCCACCTGCCCTGAGCAGCAAGTAACTGGGCGCTTCGCCCCGGCCACACAGGGCGCACCAACGGGCTCCTGGCTCCTGCGGTTTCAGGCGGGAGGCCTGGCGGGATTTACAGGTAAAAAGTCAATGCTGCAGGTTCTCGGGCCCTGTTCCCTGCACCGCCTCCGCCTGCCGTCCTTCCGCAAGGCTAAGGCTCCCGCGCCCGACCCCCGAGTACTGAAAAAGGCTCAATCCTCCAAGCCAGAGCACGCAGGCACCTCCTGCCAAGGCGGCGAAGTTTGACAAACAGCGCCTCCTGGGGTGGGGAGAGCAGAGCGTCGCCGCTCCGCCCAGGCTCCCACCTACCCCGGGCGGGTGGCCGCCGCGGCTCCCCGCCCGGCCCCCACAGCTGCGCCGCGGCCCCTGCGCGCCGGGTGCACCGAGGCCTCGCTGACCTCGTGACCCCAGGGGCGCGGAGAACCGTCCACCCGCCGTCAGTGTCTAACTGCTGCCCACGTGTGCAAAACCCAGGCCGCGCCCGGCACCGGGAACAAGACCCCAGCGGGGAGCGCCGCGCCCACGCCCTTGCTGGCAAGAGACGCGCCCTGCAAGTGGCCGGCCCCGCGGGTGACAGCGGACGCGACGCGGAACTCGCTCAACCCTCTCCCTGGAAAATCCAGGGCGCTCCAAGCGGGCTGAAAACGCCAGGGTGCACCCCGGCTCCTGCAGCGAGCGAAATGAGAAAGGAAACAGTTAATTATTTGTCTCCTCGTTTTAACTTTGCTCCGGCTCCTTCGGTCAGCATGGCCGAGCCCGCCGTTCTGGGTCAGCTCGAGGGCTCCCCGGCCAGAGTGAGAATCCCGAATCAAACACTCGCTTTCTTGGAGCCCGGCTTCTCCCAACGCACCTTGCAACCTTAAAGGTTGCCTCTCCGCAGGAAGCTGGGGACCAGCGCCGGAGCTGGGGAGGACAGCCGGTGCGCGGCGGGGCCCTCGACCCGAAAAGGTGCAGCCCTTGAACAACGAGCCGGGAGCCCGCGCTGCGTTCGGCGGCGGCCCGCGGCAATGCGGAGGACGCGCCAGAGCCGCACGCGGCCGCGGACTGCGCGCCCGCCCGCCCGCCCCCGCCCGTTTACAAAGCAAACTTTCCCCAGAGAAGTTTCTGGAGGGAAAGGCGCGCAGAGTGCGCCAATCAACACCTAAACAGACCCAAACTGTAGACACACGGATCGATCAGATAATTTCAGATATTATAATTGGCTTTAATTAAACACACTGCGTTCTAATTAACTCTGAAATTTTAGCATGCTTTGGGACACTGGTGTCTGATTTGATATTGTCAGTCCAGATGTCCTAATAAAATTCAATCCTCCACTCAAGACTTCAATATTCACTAAGAACAAAATGCAAATTAAATGTAAAACCTAAAGTATCACCAAAGGTATAATCAAGAAAGGTGTCTCAAAACTTCTCACTTTTTATTACGCAGTAGTTTAAAAATGCAGATTACATCCTGACAAGACCTCTCCAGCACACTGGCACTCTTAACTCTTTCCTGGGCAGGGATGGCGCGCCCTGTCACTGGCTCCAAGGTAACGGAGGGGGACAGGCAGACGCCTGCACAGAACTGGACGCTCTCATCTGGCCGCTGACGGAGCGCAAAAGTTTGCCGATGAAATTCTGGTTTGAAATACTGGTTCGCTAATAGGGGCAAAGGGGTCGGGGTGATAGAAAGCCAAGGGCTGGGGGTGGACAGGAAGGGACTGGACTGACGTCCTCCTCTGCCGCGACCCTCGCCCACTAGTCAGCCGCACCTTAACGGGGTGTACACATCCGTTCCCATGCACAAAAGTGGGGCGGTGGGTGACAGCGGCCCGGCCTGGTCAGTCCAGCCGGTAATTATCTCAGCTTCGGGCACAGGGACGACGGGGCTGGGAGGGAGGCGGGAGCACACTGCCCTGGGACGGAAATGTGTCGAGCTCTCCTCCCCGTCGCCCACGTTCGCGCAACTTCCCACGGATCCGCGCGGGCACAGCGGGTCCCGCGGCGGGGCGGCCCCTCCCGGACACCGCGCGCAGGCCAGGCGGGCGGTGCGCCTTTGGCGACACATTTGGCCGGGACATGATTCTTTACCAATCCGAAGGGCAGCTGAATTTACAGTCCAGGATGAATCCCGTTAAAAGGAAGCTGTTCTCACATTAAACATGTGTATGTTTTCCATACTAATGGAGTCACTTAAAGCTGTTGCTAATTTAACTTTTAAAAAAGGCCACACTGTGGAAATTTGCATTTTCTTTAGGATATTGAAATGAAGAGAAAACTGCTGGGCGGCGAGGCTGCCCAGGGCATAGCTAGGGGCCATGCAGAAATAAAAACAGATAAAGAAAAGAAGAAAGAAAGAAATCCGCTTCTCTCCTAGACTATTAATAAGCAATTTGTCCCGCTGAAATTTACATTGCAAAGCGGAGCGCGCCGGCAGCCGCGGCGGCAGGGCGGGCGCGGGCTCGAGCGGTGCACCCCGCGCGGGCGGGGGCGGCCTCTGGGAGGTCCCGGCCGCCCTCCGGGGTGATCTCCCGGCAGCTTTGAACCGGGTGTCCTTGCCGCCGCACCGCGGACCCTCGCCGCCCACGCATGTCTGCACTCCGGTGCCCCGCCCGGGCCGCGCGCCCAGGGAGCCGGAACTGGGACTGCTCTGTCGCGCCAGGCCCGAGCCGCAGCCAGGTGGTGGTCTCTCGAGGGGGACCCCTCGGCTACCCGGAACGCCCCAGACTCACAGACCCCCCCATCTGCCCTCAGTACTGCCCAGGCCTTAAATTTAAAATGCCCACAGTAAGCTCGGCTTTTTTTTTTCCTGCTGAGCCGGACTGCCCGGTTCCAAGTCGCCCACGTGCGGAGCCCCGCGGTCCGCACCCGCCCCGCGTGCCCGCCGGCTCCCCCGCCCGCGCGCCTGCCGGCGGAGCGCAGACCCGAGCCTAGCGTGGGGCCAGGGCGCCACCTACGGGCTCCGCGCGGCTCCGGGCGCCGCCGCCTCCTCCCTCGCGCGTCCAGAGCCCGCACCTCCGCCCTCCGCCGCCGCCGCCCGCGCGCGCGCCGCGACGCCTGCCACTTGTCACAGTTACCCGACGCTCCCGGTGCCATCTTGCTTATGAAACATTGATTGCTTAGTTATGCGAACTTTTAAGCACTGTATTAAAACTTTCGAAATAAAGGTGTCCTACTGCCTGCGATGTTTAGGCACACGATTAAAAGACGTGAAATATAAAGATAATGCAATTTGATTTGTTAGTCTAACTCTGCGATTTGAGGCTTGATGTCCCCAAAGACCAGGAGAGCTTTTCCCCTTTATTTATTTTTATTAAAACATCAATCTACGCTGGAGCTGGGTGAACTCGGTTTCACCTGGAGAACATAAAATTCTCCATACCAAAGAAATAAGCACCTTTCATAAATCAGCGGTATTCCTGACACATCGATCAATTTTTGGTTGTTAATCCGAAAGGAGGAGTTTTAATTGCTTCCTGCGTTCCTGTCCAGGCACCTCGGCGTTTCGACCTTTCCTTCCCTCCCCCGAAGGTCTCACTTCTGTATCGGGGGAGGGGCGGAGACTGAAAAACCCGGGGTCCTTCAACTCAGTCCCCGCGCCCCCCGAACTCCGGCTGCGCCCGTGCGCGCCTCCCCCGCGCCGAGGGCCCTGGGCACGCGCTCCCCTGCCCGCAGCCCCACCCGGAGCCACCCGGAGCCCGCGAGGCCGCCCGGGCGGTGCTCGCCAGCCGCCAGGACGCTGCCGGGGCGCGGCGCGAAAGTTCACTGCGAGGCCAGGCCGGAGCGCCGCCCACGGTCCGGGCTCCCGCGTCCTCGGCCCCGCCGCGCGCCCCCGCCGCGGCCCCCGCCTGCGCTTCCAGGGGCGAGGAGAGCGCGTCCCGCACCCCAGCGCCCCGCGCGCGACGCGCCAAGTTCAACTTCGCTGGCCCGTGGCCTCGGGGGGCTGCGGGCTGGGCGGGGAGCCTCCGACGGGATCGCGGGCGGCCCCCGCGCTCTTACCTGCGCCGCTCACTCGACGGGCGTCGCGGGGCGCCTGGGCCGCGAGGTGTCGGTGGCGCCGGCGGCGGGCGGGAGGGCGTGCGGCCCGGCGCCCGCCCACGCTCCCACCTCCCGACCTCCCGGAGGGCCCACGGGCCGGGCCGCGAGCGCGCCAGTGCGCACGCGCCGCGCTGCCTGCCACCGCGGGAGGCGGCGGCGCCGCAGCCGGCGGGGGCCTGGCGGGGGGCGCGAGGAGGTGCCCGCAGGCGGCCCCGCGGCCCGCCCGCCGCCGGGCCGTGAGGCCGCAGCTGCGCCCCGCGCCTGCCGCCGGGGGTGGGGGGTGGGGGAGAGGGGGACGGAACCTCCGGGCGCCCCCTTGGGCAGCGCGGGGCCCCTCTGCGCGCAAGCCTTTTGCGGGGACTGAAGCCCCGCTCCTTCCTCGGGGGCCCGGAGGGCATTCGTAACCGCCCTCGGCCGAGAGAGCGCACCGGGCCCCAGGAGGAGCGCCGGGCCAAGGACACCTTCCAGAAGCGGCTCCCAGGGCCAGGGGGGCCTGAAGCCGTTGGTGTAGACACGTGCACTGCCCCAAGCCTGAGGATGGCGCGGGGTTCCCGGGCCTTCTTGGTAATGTCGGGCGAAGGGACAGTTCCCTGGGGTGTGGCTGCCACGAAGAGTCTCTTGGGACGCACTCTTCTGCCCGGGGGAGGGAAGAGATCTCGAGCAAGGGGGAGAGGGGCCAGGATTCTCCTGAAAAAGCCGCCATGAAAGTAGGTGCCTTTCTCCTCCAAGCCGGTTCTGTGTCTGCGTCGCGGGCAGTGTCAGCTGAAGTGCCCTCTGCTGCTCTGGGAGAGTGAGGCCAGGCGGCCTTGACCACCCCACTCCCGGCCTTCTGTGTCACCCAGCAAATGACCAGATGTGGGACCTTTGACATAAACGTCTGGAGCTGCTGCTGTCGGCAAGGAAAGGGGTTAGGGAGGTGTCTCGTCCCTGCCCTGCTGTCTGGCCCTGGGTTGGAAGAAGCGGACTTACGACCAAGGCTCCCGGCCCACCCCGTGGCTGCGTTTCTCTCTCTCACGTGCTCCTTTGCCAAGAACCGAGGACTGTCGCCTGCTAATTCTTATCTACCTGCCCCCCCAAAGCCGAGTAGTGTGTGGAATCCTGAATAAATACAACTGTCATACCGCTGAGGTTCGCCTCCAAAAACACAGCCCGGGGGTGTCGGAACGTGACCCTCCGCCTCGTCCACTTATTGCTTTTTCTTGCCTGTTTCTTGCTCCTAGATTTGTTTTGTGTTCTCTATGTCAACCTTTTACAGTGAAAGTTGAATGTGCTGAATCATGAAATCTTACTGGAAGGGAAAAGTTATTTTTGGCCATTTATTTAGTAAAAAGCACTCTAGAGAATGCAACCCAGAAATGTACTTTATTATGATAGCTTAATGTAAGAAAAGAACTAAATAACGAATATTTGCCCTTTGTCATCTTCACTTGGGAATCGTTTTTAATGTGAGCCAGCATGAAACCATTTGAGCAATATGCAATATTTTAAGATATAAAATTACCCATGTTTTTAATAGCAGCTCACGCGTATTGACTGTTACATGCCAGGCACCGGAGACAGGCACATATGCAGGGACCTCGAAGGGTGTGTCCTGGCCCCGCTGCAGGGAAGCTGGGACTCCATCCCCCGTGTGGGAGGCCGGAGTCCTGGTCATTCCATGGCTCAGCCCCAGGTGGCTTCAGAGGCAAAGGGGAGGCGTGTCAGGGTCTCGAAGTCACCTCCCACGCGTGGACCCCTGAAATGGCCTTTGCTCAACCCATTTGGCCAGGTCACATCATGGAAGGACAGGGAAGAGGCCAAGGTGATGGGTTTGATCCCTTTAATGATAACTCCCCGCCCCTCCTCCTTGGTATTTCAACCCGAGTTCCCACGTCATCCCTTCCGCACAGTCTCGCCTGCCCCCCACCCTCCAAAGGCTGTGGTCGCTGGGCCTCTCTCCTCTGCACGGCACCCCCAAGCCTCCGCTGCCCCGTGGGGCACCTGCCCGCACCTGCATCCCCGAGCCGCTCCTAGAGTCCAGGCCTTACCCTTGCTGGGCCCTCAAAGAATATTTCCTCTGCAGGAATGAGGAAGGATGGAGCACATCGTGCCATGTGGGTACCGATCCCTGAAGTCGGGGCCTGGGAGGGGAACGGTGGTGAGGCAGGTGCGTGAGGTAAACAGCTGGACCAGATGGAGATGGCCTGAGGAAACCCATCACCTTTACGGGAAAGAAAAACTCAGACTCAGGCCTGGCCGTGGCGGGAGACCCGTGGCCTCACCTTCACGTACCAGCAGCAGCACAGAGGTTCGCATGATTTAAGTAGAAACACTCCATTCTCTGTGCCTCACTTACTGGACGCAGTGAGGGTCCCTCCTCATTTCTCCCATGGATCCTCCCTCAGGCTGGGGGGCCGTGCACGCAGTGGGGGGCCGTGCACGCAGTGGGAAGCAGGGCCCTGCTCTGCGGAGCTTGAAGTCGTGCGTCGGAACGAGATGTGAGAGCGACAGGAAGCAGCTCCGTGCTGTTGGCCCCGGGAAAGGCTTTGAGAGACCTGGCGGGTTAAGCCCCATTCTCTCAGGCACGTGAAAACATGCTCGTCTGTCGTTGTCCACGTATGTAAGCCTTGTCACTGGCCCCTGCACCTAGACACGTAAATTCACAAATACCAATATTCCAATCTGCTCCGACGTGTGCTTTTATGTCTTTACCCATAACGAGCGATGCGCCCGGTGGCTGCGGCTAGCCAGCAACATTTCAAGCGTGAGACAAGGCAGGGATTGAACGGAGCCCAAAGAGCACGTGCCAGTCCAGGGACGGGGGGCGGGAACCTGGCACAGGCGGAATTCAGCCCCCAACCCAGAAGTCAGGACGTCTTCCCGGCCGTTTTCAGAGCACAAACGGTTTGAGTAACTGTTTTGCTCGTCAGCCCCTCGTCCTGGTGCAGAACGTGCCCTCCGTGGCCCCGCCTGTCCTCCGCATCGGGTTCGCAGTTTGTAGCACAGAGCCGGGCACCGCGTGGGGCTCTGCCCATGCGTGTTGACTTAATACAGATATGATTCACTTTTAAAGACTCTTTTATGGAAATTTTCGAACATGCACACGAGCTGACAGAAACGGCCCTTCCACTCAGACCTGGGTCGAGCTTGCCCGTCTCTTCCTGTCCTGCAGGGAAGACAAGTCACAGCTGACCTTGGAACAACCCGGCTTTGCTCGGCGCAGGCCCACTTCTACGTGGATTTCCTTCCTAGGTGCCTGTACGGTTTTCACTCAGTGATTGGGAGCCCGTGGTAGGGCGGCTGGTGAGGGTGGCCAGAACGTGTGCATCAGCCTGCACCATTCCATACAGGGACTGGGGCGACCGCAGGTGCGGGTATCCGTGGGGTCCCGGAACCAGTCCCCTGTGGGTGGTGAGGGACAGCTAAGCTTTGAGGGAGTCCGAAGCGACACTGGGTTTGTCTTTGTCGTCCAGGCTGAGCCCCGCCCCTCCGGTCGGCAGCGATGGGTTTCAGGCTCTCGGGAGACTCGGTTCCCAGGAGACCAGATTCGAGCCACTGTGAAGACGGTTCTGAGCGAAGGCAGGCGATCGGTCACCCATCCCCACGACATCTTGCTCCTCCCGGCCCTCCACCGCTGGACTTCCAGGGAACACACAGGTGTTTCTGTCTTAGTCATGGGGTGGGGAGCGAATCCCAGGGTTGGCGGCCTTCGCTTGTTCTTGGCCCACAAACCACAAAATCAGTGACAGACTGACAGACAGACTGAGGTGCACGTGCCGAGCGGGAAAAGCCCAGCAGCCCTTCGGTCTCATCCTCCCCTCGCCGTGCGGACATCCATCGCCTTGTCTTTTAAGTACAGGCCTCTGCTTTGTATTTCTCAGCTTTCGATTTATGCGACGCTTCGGAGGTCAGCTCTTAAACCTGTGGCATGTGGGTTACACCTGAACTCGGAGGAAGCACTTTGATATGAGTGCAGCGGTCTGCGCGGTGAGCGGTGGCCGGAACCAGGATCCGAATGCAGGTGGGTGTGGATGAAGGTCCCCCAGGAAGGCCGGGACGCGGGTGGACAGGCGGGCAGCGGGCACGGGGGCTAAGCGAGGGTCCCACAGAGGGTGGCTTTGCAGACTCCCATCATGAGGTGGAGTCAGCGTCCCCTGCCCTTTGGTTTTGAGTTGGGCCATGTGACCGGCTTTGGCCTCTGGACGTTAGCCGTCGTCTGGGACGGTCCCACTTCTGCTCTGTGCCTCTGCCCTCACCGTGGGAACAGGCCCAGGCCAGCAACCATGTGTGGAATGAAAACCTGGGCAGAGCCACGGTGACCAGCCACAGCCTGCTGGCCCACATGTAAAAGAGCCAGCCGAGATCAGCTGAGCCTTCCAGCCACCGCACAGCTGGTGGCAGGTGTGAGTGGGCCCAGCCCGGCCCGCAGTCGCCCCTCTGCTACGGTTTGGGTACTTTGTTATGCAGCCTCCCTGTGGCACGGATAACTGATGAAGCGGGCTTCAGCCTGGTCCCTCTGGGGCCTCAGAGTGTGAGTTGCCCCAGAGGCCACCTGGTCCGCAGTGAGGGGCTGGGCGTTCAGATTCCTGCTTCCGGAGACCTGGCTGGAGTGACGCCGGCGGGGACGCGACGCCCCGCACACCCAGCCCCTGCTGCCTGCGGCAAAGGCTCCTTTGAGCTGTGCCGACGTCGGACTCTGTCCTGCCGCCTACTGGGAGCGAAAGCACGCTGAAGCCAGGGGACGGCGCCCCAACAAGGGACAGGGGGCGGGGCTTCTGTCCACCAGACACAGCAAGCTGAGGCTGCTGTGGAAGGTGCATCGTGAGGCTGCACCGGACAGAAAGCTTCTTAGGAGACGTTGTGTGCAGCTGACGTGTGCCATTTACAATGAAAAACCCTCTACAAGCGAGATATCTGACACCTGAAGAAAGCGTCATCTTCTTTGACAATGTGGAATCCACTGCCGAGTCCGCCTGGTGAAGAGCTCAGAGGCCCTGGGAGAGGACCACCCGGCAGGGGGCACGGGCAAGAGCGGCGCCGTCAGACAGGGCCGCCCCTCCCCCACGCGCCCTAGGAAGGGGGCAGAAAAGATGTCCCGCCACCGACCGGAAGAAAGCCACGTCAGCTCCTCTGGTGAGGAGGCCGAGTGCATAGTGACAGGTGTGAGGGAGCCGGAGACTCCCTCGGCACTGCCTCTACCCCCTGCCGGCTCCTGCCACCGGAAATGCGGCTGGCGGGAGAGGCCACACGGCAGGCCGTGGGGAGCCGGAGGGGAATCCGGCAGCCGCTCGCCCGGGGACCGGGCGACTCCAAACCCAGGGCTGCCTCGCCTGGCAGAACCCGGTCAAGTCCGCGGACGGCGGTGCACGCTGGCTGTGTCTCAAAGGAGCAGCGCAGGAACGTGAGGGGCCTGTGAGCCAGGTTGCGGCCGCCCTCGGTGGTGGGGCAACAGGTATCGGGGAGACCACGAAACAGCCCTCCTCTGAATCACCCCGGTGTCCACTGCACGCTTCCTGGAACAGGGCAGCAGCCGAGGAGCCACGAGGACGGGGAGACCAGGCGTGATCGCAGCAGACACAGCTCGGGGTAGGACTATTTCTGGGCATCGATTACACCCGGGTACTGTGGGCCAGACGTCAGACTCAGTTCGACGAGCACCCACGATCCCGACGGGGCCGCGGCTGGGCTGGCACCTGGACTTAAGCCTTGTGACACCAAGCAGAGAAGCCCGTGCGGATGTCTGGCCTGCAGAACTGAGAGAGAACAAAGGGGTGTTGTTTTAAGCCACTAAATTTGCGGCAGTTACTGCGACAATGGGCGAAGAATACACCCACCTTTGAAGACTGCGTTATCAGTCAGCTGTTGCCGTGGTAATGCTGCTACCCGACCTTCCCCCACTCTGAGGCTTAAACTACAGTCACGCTCCCCACTCACGCCCCTGCGGGTAAGCCGGGGCGGCTCTGCTGCGCTCAGCCTGGCTGGGCGGGTCCAGCCGGCTGTGGTTCCACTCAGGTCTGCTCCATACGCCTCTCACCTTCTGGGACCAATTACCCCAGGTATGTGCTTCTCATGGCAATGGCAAGCACCTCCACGACTGCTGGCAGCCCTGGACCCAAGCGAGCGAGCCCTAAGAAGCCCACGTGGGTCCCCAAGCCCACTGACACTAGAGCCCTGAGGACTCCCCTTGACCCCCAGCCCCACCCTTCCGGAGCATGCGAACCCCTCGAAGCATGGTCAGCACCGGCCCTGGCCTTTGGACAGGACGAGCCACAGATGAGTTTGAGGCGGCCATGGCTCTGTCCTGCCTGGTCACCTACCTCCTCTTGCCACCTCCGGCTTCATCCCTAGACCTTGTTCCTCCACCTTGCCTGAGGGCCACCTCCTGGCTCCAAGCACTCCTCGTGAGAAAGTGAAGGGCTGGTGAGTGGGCTAGGGGCCGAGGCAGGGTGCTCTGCAAGGACAGCCACTACAGGAAGCTTGGGGAGCATGAAACCGGCCTCTGGAGAGAGGTCTTACCTTTGTCCTCGTGCTGGCACAAGGTGAAAGGCGTGTGGGGTTATTCCTGAGCCCCTGGGACCTCATCTGACAGTTTGTGCTAATGAGATGACTCGGGGTGGGTGCCAGCCATGCCAGAACGAGCAGTCATGTGATCAGAGGCTTGGTGCTCCACACCACGTGACGTCGGCCACCCTCTGGGAGCACAGGGGCTGCAGATTTATTTCATCCACGTGGGCAGATCAGTCAAGCATTCATGCCTAAGCAATGAAGCCTCGACAGCAACTGATTCTGAAGCTCTAGTGGGCTTGCTGGTTGGTAACACTCAGTGCGCGTTGTCACATGTGCGACCAGGAGGGGTGATGCCATCCACACTGCTCGGGGAGAGGACAGCCAGAGCTCCGTGTGTGCTCACCCCCACCCCGATTCCGCCATATGTGTCTCCCCCTTGGGCTGGTTCTCACGATGCTCTGCCTGAAGTATCTGTGGGTGCGGGGTAACACCCTTCCCGAGTCCTGTGACTTGTCCTAGCAGATCAGACCTGAATGTGGTTTGGGGAAGAGGCACCCCTGGATGTGCAGTTGGTATCAGGAGTCTTGGCAAGAGTGGGCAGTCTGGAGGGCCATACCCTTCCTTAACCTTGAGCTGGACTGACCGTGTAAAGCCCCACCCCCTCGCCCACTGAAAAGCAGCCCAATGCCTGTGCAGCGGCTGAGAACCAGCCTCTGTTCCTGCAGCCAGTCCCAGAAGGAGCGTTTGCTGAGGTTTGCGCAGAGACGGCCCTGGTGGCGAGCGTCAGGTGGAAGGGCCCAGGCTCCTGGACGAACCAGCCCCCGCCCTGCCCACACCCCCGAGGGAGCAGGCCCTCACTTGGGGCAGCCCAGACCTCAGACCAGAGTTTCCTTTAGCGGCCGTTGACCTTTGGCAACTTACATACGCTCTCTAGGACCTACTGGCCTGTATACCTGGCCAGAAAGAATGGCTAAAGGAAGTTCTCTAAACGATAAAGAAACAATAAAGTTCTCTAAACAATAAATGTTCTAGGCTTCCTTCCAGTAAGAGAAGAAACGCTGGAACATACAAAGAGGTAAGCATAAAAACATAATAGTTAACTGAAAATGGGATTCTAAAACATGTTAAGCAACCCACAGAAAGAAGAGAAAGAAATCAAAAGCAAAGGAAATAAACCGAAAACAAAAAAATATAACGGTAGACGCAAGTCCTCACCTATTCAAAACTACACTAAATGTAAATGGTCTAAATACACCAATAAAAAGACAAGGATCGGCAGAACGAACTAAGAAACATGACTCAACAACATGCCGTCTACGAGAAACTCGCTTCGAATATGACATAGGCAGGCTGAAAGTTAAAAAATGGAAAAAAGATAAAGCATGTAAACATTAACCAAAAAAAGAAAACAAAATTGATTATATCAATATCAGATGAAGCAGGCTTCGGAGCCAGCACCAGAGAGAGGCGTCACATAATGATGGAAGACGGTGATGCTAGATGCGTTTGCACCAAATGCAGCGGCGAAAGCTGTGCCGCAGAGGCCCACGGAGCTGAAAGGACAGACAGACAAATCCGCCGTTTCGGTTTCTCACGACTGGCGGAGCAATCAGACGGGAAACAGCACGGGAGAACGAAGCGGCCTCCGCCAACGCTTCGCTCCACTCGGGATCCAACAGGTACAGCACACTCCACGCAGCCACGGCACGGTACCCGTTCTAATTATCCGTGAAACACGTACCAATACAGACCCCGAAGCACATACCAGTATAATCTAGACCGTGAAACGGATTTCAACGAATTTAAATGAATCGCAATCATAGACTTGGCTGTCTGACCACAATGGAATCCAACCAGTATTCGATAACAGAAAAATCGTCAAACGTGTGAAAACTAAGCAAGGCGCTTCTAAATAACCCCGTGAGTTAACGAAGTCTCGAGCGACGAGGAGAAAGAAGTGCATTGGGCCGGAGGAAATGAAAAGACACTTTGGCATCTGCGGGACGCAGCTCGAGCAGCGCTGAGGGAAACACAGCGCTGAACACACATCAGACGACGCGCTGGCCCAAGCGGCAGTCACGGGCAAGAGACGTGAGCCTCGGTGAAGCCTCGCCCCTCGTACGAAAAGGAACCCCAAACGGACCACGGACCTGACGTCAAAGTACAAAACTGTTAGGGGAAAAACGCGTGGGAGGAAGTCTTGGGTGACCAGGGGGAGCTGAAGAGTTCTTAGACTTGACATGAAAGCACACTCCATACCAGGAAAAATGGATGGGTTGGGCTTACTCAAAATACGGTGGGAAAGGCGGTCTCCTGCATGTAGTCTGCAACCAAACCCCCCACCCCCAACTCGGCCGCTTCACCACGCGATAGGGACCCCTGCAGCCCGGGATG
>NW_024349802.1:1440624-1545591 GCF_902729225.1 Pteropus medius | reverse complement strand
CCTCCTGTCCGCGCTACGAGCGCCCCGCGCCCCAGGTGCCGGCCGTTAGTGCAGCTGGCCGCCCGCGAGCCTTCGGGACCAGGGAGCCAGGCTGCTGGAGCCCTCATGCTGTGGGGGGCAGGGCCAGCGTGCGGGGGCGCAGGGGGGCTGCCTGGGCCAGCACCATGGCGGAAGGAGGGCCCTCTGCCACAGGAGGCCACGCGAAGTGTCCTTGAACCTGACACCTCTCCCTTACGAGGGACGGCACCACCTCCTCATCCCTCCTGTCAGCCACTCACACTTTAGTGTGAATCCGTACGCCCTGCACGACCCCACAGCCTGCTGTGTCAGGCCCACTCGACACTATTGGTGACAGCCCTGTGGGTTCCAGAACAGCAAGGATCAAGGAAAGCTCTCTGGAGCAGTGGGAGAGAGAAAAGACAGGCTAACTCCAGAGGAACGAGGACCCAGCTGGCAACGGGCTTCTCATCGGCCACAGTGGGTGCAGAAGACCGTGGCGCTGGCCTTCGGGGTCGTGGGGAGTGTTCTGAGCTCAGCGTCTACCGCAGCCGAGCCGGCAGCCAGGCTCCCCGACACGCGGGCTCGGGGCCGTCGTCCCGTGGACACCCCTCCCGCGCTTTCTGAGAAACTTGCCTGAAGACGCACTGCGGTGAAGCCAGCCAAAGGGACTCGAGAGAAGAAGGAAATGGGGTCCAGGCCACAGTCGCGTTCACCGAGGGTGGCTGTGAGGAGAACGTCTGTCCGAGAGTCGAGAGAGGAACCAGCTGCCACAGACCGCGCAGCGGAGACGCCGGGCGGCCCCCGGGGCCAGGCGCCGTGCTCATCCCGGCCAGGCAGAGAAGCGGAGGCGGTGAAGCATCCCAGGGGAGAGGCGGAGCATCGCGGGCCCGATGACGCGCTGTGGCTCGGGTCTGAGGGACGGACTGTAAAAACACATCCCTGTGTCCATTTTAACACTGGCTCTCGCCTCGTCCCCGCCAGCAGCCATGCTCAGTGGTATGATTTCATTTCCTTCCTAGAATAACATTTATAAAATCACACTATGTGTTTGCTAACTTGGGAATTACAGATTCAACATACTGCCATTTTAAGGGAGACAGATTCAAAACAGAATAAATGGCACGAATTCTTCGCTGGCCGTTGAGACGCAGGCCCCGGCCGCCCCTTGCTTTCCCGCTTCCGAGTTCGGCATAGTCTATCACCAGCTAATGCTTCGTAGATTTTATTTGTTGATTCTGTTGACTGTCTGTCTCCCCCAAACTAGGCAGTGAGCGCTGTAAGGCTGGGGGCTTTGGTCCGTATTGTTCGCTGCCCACGATAGCCTCGACACTTAGCGGGTGCTCACTGCTCTGGGGAAGGGACAGCCGAATGTAGGGGTGTCGTTGCCACAGGCTGGCGTGGAGGGGACGACGCAGGGCAGTGGGGCCCTCACGGTCTCACCTGACAAAAGGGAGACGTGAGATGGTGTCCAAGGCTATGACAAAAATGGAGACCTGTGCGCGTGGCTCCATGCTATTCGTGGAAAAATGGTCGCGCTAAAAATAATAAATCAAGGGTAGGATGAAGTGGAAACGACTCAGACTTCTCTTCCAGACTGAGAAGTCAAACAGGAATTGCTGAAAAGCGACAAGTGCACAAACAGGAGTGGGAGCATTTTACTCAGAATTACGGGGTAACGAGATCCGACACCGTACACCGTTAAAATGCTTCTCTCCTGGGAGTCGCATGAGGGGAACTTTCTCTTTTCACTTAATATCAGTCTACCCTGCTTTAATATTTTTACTTTGTGTGTATTACTTTTATAATTTTTCAAATGTGGAGAAAAAGCCATGCAGACGGATTTCAATGTCCTTGTTGCCTGTAAAAATGTCTTCACTCATTTATGATTTAGCCTGACGCCGCTGGACTCTATAGAGGGCGAGCATCTGAAGAACGTGTCTATGTGGTTTGAAAGCTGCAATAAGAGACATTCGTGTTCGTGATGCCACCGGATGTCCCTTATACGAGGATTCACACCAACTACTTCTGGAATTTCTCATCCGAAAAAAGAAAGTTTGTCTCAACTAGGGAAAAATATATCTACAACAGATATGAAGGATAAGAGTTGACATTCTTAAATAGAGAAATTCTCAAATCAATAAGAAAAAGTCCTAAATATTTCAATAGAAAAAAAGGGTAAAAGATGCAAAGTATCTCGCCAAAGAAGAAATAAAAATAGTCAAATAAAACAGCGAATTAACATTTTTACCTCTCAGCCTGGCAAAACTGATGGAGGAGGAGGAGGAGGGGGAGGAGGAAGGACAAGAACAGCCAATGATGGCCGCAGCGGGGGCGGGGGGGGGCCTGGCTCCCTGAGCTCTGCCGCGGGAGGCGCCGCCCTGCGTGGCCCAACCGGATCACACGATCGAAAGTCCACCAGTTTCTCTTCTAGAAATTTAGGCTAAGGAAATAATAGGTTAAGTGTGCAAAGATGTATTTCAATCTCATGACTTCATAAAGAGAAAACAAGGAGAGAGAGAAGGCCGTGTGACGACAGGCCGCCCCTGCAGCGATGCGGCCGTCAGCCGAGGCACAGCGGGGAGCACCCAGGACCACCAGAGCTGGGAAGGGGACAGGAAGGACCCCCGCCTGGCCTGCAGCGGGAGCGTGGCCCTGACTGCAGTGGGATTTCGGACTTCTGGCCTCCAGGACTGAGGCTACATCTCTATTATCATAAGCCACCAGTTTGTGGTGCCTGGTCACCCATTCTGGGAAACCAATGCGCATGCCCAACAGCCCTGGGGTGGACCGGCCATCTCGGGCTGGAACGGGGCATCCGGCACCTAGCCTGTTTTCCGCGAAAAGGATTTCCTCCTCGGTGGGGCCGCCCCCTCGGCTCGCAGCGGCTGCCACCAACGCCACCATGTCGGGGCCGCAGGCAGAGGAAAGGGAGGTTGGAGGGAGCCGCTTTTTCTGTGACGAGTCTGCTCAGCAGCAGCTGTGTTGCTTCTGTGCGTCCCCATCCGTTTGGTCCTGGTCACCCAGCCTCCCTGGTGCCATGGCCCACCTGGGACTCCCGGGGGTCTACCCCAAAAGGAAGACGGGAGAAGGACCAGGGGCTTCACAGTGTGGTTGCGCCCCTCCCCCGCCGAGTCGGGGGTGGCCCGGGGGGTCCTTGAGAGCCGCTGTGCCGTGCCCGATGCCACGTGGTGAGGGCGCAGAGTGGCCAGCTGCTTTCTCTCTCCCAGAACGGTCGGGCTGCAGCTGCCATGCGCACCGGTGGGACACGTGTGGACCGCGGCGTTAAAGGAGGCGCGTGCCCCGAGGGGCTCCGTGCTGCCGGGAGCGAGGACAGGCCCGCCCGTGCGCAGCTGCAGCGCACGGCGTCCACAGCTGCAGGAGCACAGGGCCCATTGGACGTAGACGTGGAAAGAGAAACGTGGACATCTGCACACGCACGGATGCGCCCGCAGTGAGGGACGAGCCAACCGCGAAAAGGAACAGAGGGCCGGCCCGTCCCAGCCCACGGGTGGGCCCTGGAAACCGGGTGGCATCACACCGAGTGACAAGCCAAAGACCTCGCTCTGCACGATTCCATGTACGAGAGGTGGCCAGGGCAGGGGAACGTGTACAGACAGGAAGCAGCAGAAAACCGGGGGCTCAGGGGCGCAGGCGTGGGGTGTGGACGGGGTGAGAGCCGACGGCACGGGCTTCTTTGCAAGGTGATGAAACGTGTTAAAACTGACGAGGGCGATGGGCGGACGCCACTGAATTGCCCACTCGAAATGGGTGAATCGTACAGTATGTGAATTGTATCTCAAAAGACTATTTTGAAAAAGAAATGTGTGTATTTTCACAGATGTTCAGCTTACGATGAGGTTACATCCCGACAAACCCATCACGAATTGAAAAGTCATAGTTGAAAATGCATTTCACGCATTTCACATATGGACGCCACGGCTCAGCCTCAGCCACCAGGTCCCAGGTCCCGCTGGGCAACGCCACCTCCCACAGAAACCACAGTGAGGTGCTGACTGTCCCATGTGACTTACTCGGCACGGGACCCCAGAACCACTGGCATCACAGCACGCTGTCCAGGTCCTGTACCTACTCTGCGTTATTCCCTGTTGACAAAACAGGCTTTTAGCTCCGAAGGTGGCCCGGGTGCAGAAGGGGCCCTGGACCCTTAGGAGTGAAACCGTATTCACCTTACTCACCTCACTCACCTCTGACGTGAGATTCGAGGAAAGCGTGACGGACACCAGCCGACAGGCACCGAGGAGAGACACGGGACCTTGTCGACGAGCAGGATGTGTCCAGCTTTGGGGGCCGGGGACTGCCGCACCCTCCAGTCCAGCTCCGAGCTGGCAGGTGTGCCATCGGCTGGCCGGGGGCCCATGCTGCCTGCGTGGGCGTGCGTGCGGCTGCCCGAAGACCAGGGTCTCCATGTTTTGCTCTGTTTGTCCTTTTGGAGTTTTTGAAGAAAACACCCACCTGGCACATTTGGCCCTAAAATCCAGCCCCCAGGAGAGCCGGGACGTGGTCAGGAGGCCCATGCTCCCACCTGTGAGGCCCGGGGAGCCCGTCTGGGGGACTTGCGGAACACCTGCGTGGGGATCAGGAGCGCAGGGACGGCTGGGTGGCGCGGGGCGCATGCTCCGGCCTGCACGCCGCCTCAGCCGCTCGCTGCATCTTCCGGCATGTCAGCTGCCGGTGCTCGGGCAGGCCGGGCGTGAGCGCGCTCTGCCCGCGGTGGGCGCCAGGGCTGCTGCAGTGCCTTGGCCTGGCCTGCATGTCCCTCTCCTCGACCGCACCGGGGCACTCAGAGCGGTGGGACCCACTGGGAACAGTTCCCAGCACATGGCAGGTACTTCTGACGGGGCTCTCTGGGTGCCAAAAAAAAAAGACAAGTTTTTGCTAAGTCAAGCACAGGTGTGGTGGCTGTCGCACCGCGCTCAGGTGGGGTTCGCTGCAGGACGCAGGCCCTGGGGGCCAGCCGGCGAAGGCCGTCTGCTGGTTGGATGTCAGAAGCTCACGGAATTGTTGAGAAGGGGACACCTAGGACGGTTCGGACATCTTAGCACAGGAGGCAGATGATCGGCCCGCTGGTGACACCCCGAGGGCTTTGTCATCGTGCAGGACGCGGTACCAAGACCCAGGAGTTGGAGAAAAGCAGCTTGGGTGCAGAGAGTGGCCTAAACCAGACCCCGTCCGGGCCCAGGTGCAGCCTCGGGGAGATGGCTCTGCAGGTGGGCATGAACTTGGGAGGGTGGTAATGCTGGGTCGCAGGCGTCTCAGCTGGGGGTGCCACCTGGGAAGGGCAACAGTCACTGCCCCACGAGGCCAGAACGCATGGTGGCCAAGCGCGTGCCCCAGGCAGGCGGCACTGAGAGCTTGAGAGCAATGGCGGCAGCTTTCTCGCATGAGCGGCACGGGCCAGCGGGGCCCGGGGACAAGAATGGCTCCCTGCCCCTCAGTAGGACGTCAGGGCTCAGAGCCAGGCCTGTAGTGAGGACGGGTGTCCCCGCGAGGCACTCCCGGGCTGGAGGCCCCACAAAGGCTGGACGACAGCTGGGCGGCTGACAGGAGCCAGGCGACATGCCGTCCGAGTCCCACCTGCCCTCTGAGCGGCGGTGTGGAGGGCCGACGGTGACCCCCAGCGTACGTCCCCACCCTAACCTGCAGATCCTGTGACTGTGAAAGGCAGGCAAGTGACTAGGACCTTCTCGGCAAAACAGGCCGTTAAGTGAAGGTTCTTGAGAGGAGCGGATCCTGGATTCCCTGGGTGGGTCCGAAACGCCATCACCTGTTCTCCTGGGGACGCAGGGGCGTGCGGCACAGACGCACGGAGGAGAAGGCCACGTGACGGGCAGAGGCTGGAGGGACGCGGCCTCAGGCCCAGGGACGCGGGGATGGCCCGCAGCCCCCACCTCCAGGGCCCGCCCAGGCACATGGCCCGCTGACGCCTGGGCTTGGAATTTCTGGGCCCCAGGACTGCGAGAGAGCGAATTTGCTGAGTTAAAAGAAATTTAAATAAAATAAGTTCGAGCTGACTCGCTAGGCCGCCCCTGGGGAGCAGATGCGGGTGAGCGTCGCTATGCCCATCGGCCTCGAGGGACCCGGGCTCGCAAACGCTGAGCGCCTCGCCGAGCCCGCAGAGCGGGGCCCTGGGAGGTGGGCGCTCACGCTCGTCTGTCTGAGCCTTCCTGGCTCGGGGGTCACCCGGGCCCACCACCCCAGGGAGGGTTTCTTAGTCAGTCCTCACCCTCGCCTGCCAGCACGCAGCTGGAGTGGCCCGGAGCGGGCGGCGTGAGACGGAGGGGCTGCCCGCTCGCCGAGCAGCCCCGGAGCACGAGCTCCTCCTGGCTGTTTTGTGTCGACTGATCTTCCTTGTTCTCTTCTCGAGCTTTCGCTGGGCGTGTCTGGCACAGCTCGACACACCCAGAAACTCGGGCCTCCAAGGCCCCTCTGCCAGACGCGTGGCATCGGTCACGTTCATTATTTGAAGAGAAGATGGAGCATCCACAAGTGGGTTCGGGCAGTCGGTGGTCGGGGCCGCCAGCCAGCTGCCACGAACCCCTGGCCACTGCCCGCTACGTAGGCCACAAGCCACAGCGGAACTAACGATGTTCACGGACCTGGAGCCAGGCCCGCCAAGCGCCACGATGCCACCCTCCGAGGTGGCACCGTGTCCCATCTCGGGGGTGAAGGGCCACGGTGCACGGAGGTCGAGCCGCCACCCGTGGACGGCCAGGAGACGCTCTTGACACAGGAGCTTGGCTCCAGAAGCCACTCCCCGGCCACCTCCCTGCACCGCTTCCCACTGAGAACTGCTTTATCCTCTTCGGAATCCGCGGCCCACGAAAGGCCTGACATTCTCACCCAGCCTCGCGTTCTGCCTACGACGTGCCGTGCGCTTCGTGGGCGTGAGAGCTGGCTTCACAGACGACAACTGAAAGGGACATCTGCGTTTCCCCACGAGGGTGCCGCGTGGAGCACCGCCCGGGTGGGCCTGGGGGCTGCTCCTGTGGTCCCCCCGGGGTCTCCCCCATGCCTCTGCCCCTCCGCCGTCCTCGGCTGGTCCCTGTGCTTTTCAGACAGCATGACCAGACGGCCCGTCAGTGCGGGCGCGGTCGGCACGGCCGTCCTGTCTCTGTGGGAGCCACCGCCTCCTCTCTCTCACATGGAACGACCAGCAGAGCGGCACAGGGCCTGGGAGGGGACCGCAGGGACCTCGGCCTGTAATGGCCCCAAGACCCGGAGGGGCAGGCGTGGGCCCGCAGCCAGGTGCTGGGTCCCCGGAACAGCCTCGTGCCCAGGACGGCTTTGGGGACAAGGTAGCCGAGGGCAGACGTCAGTGGTCGAGGTCAGCCACCCTTGGTCAGGAGGGATCCATTTGGAGCCTCTTCCCACTCACCTTTTCTCTTCAGAGGGCTCCGGGTCGCGAACCTGGCTGGCCTCTGCGAGACTCAGCTGAGGCTCTTCCGCGGGCGGTCGAAAAGGTAGAACGCAGAGAATTTAGGGAGCAGACGGTTCTCATAAAAGACTAACAAATTCATCGCAAGTGTGAGATATTGATTCAGCGTCACTAGAGAAGCCATCCTAACGCTCCGTGAAGAGTGTGTTTTCAGTTCTAAAATCTTCTAATGGATATGTCAATTTTAACTGATTTTCCCCTGTTAGGTCTAAATCTTTCTTTTGGATCGTGCCATGTGGTTGTCATGAGCGCTGACAACATGACAAACAGGGTTAGGATACGAATTTCCATTTTGCAAATGAACCTTTCAGCGAGGCTGCAGCTGGCCTGCCTCTCTGGGCGCATGAGGCCCCAGGCCGGAGGGTGACCGGGGGCAGGGTCCTCAGTTTGGGGGGTGGCTCCATCACAGAAGCCCCAGCAGGGCTGGGCCAGCTGCCCCTGGTCGTCCTGGGCCCGGCGTCGGCCTTGTAACTCGTCACTGCACTTAACGTCCCATGACGACGCATAAAGATAGTGACGGGTGCTGTCCCAGGGCAGCCTGGAGCCCAGGGACCGGAGATGCTGGCCTCGGTCCCTCAGTGTCCTTCCCTGTGGTAACCGGGTCAACAGCACACACCTGCGTGGGGCGTGCTCCAGGCCGGCACCATCAGGGCACGTCGCCGTTTGCACCCGAGCCCCAGAGCAGGTTCCTGTGGTGTCATCTGGACTTCACGGAGGAGGAAAGTGAGGCGCCCTGGCCTTGAGAAATGCGCCCAAGGCACACAGCTGAGAGTGACCCCAGGAACCCCAGGCTCCGGCCCTCAGGGCCAAGCAGCACGACGGGATGCTGCCCGGGAGGGACATCGGCTAACTCCTTCTGCCCTGACGAGATCGGCCGCCCCGACCGTCCACCTCCACCCCAGGATCATCCGCCCAGACCGTCCACCCCCGCCCCGGGATCGGCCGCCCTGACCGTCCACCTCCGCTCCAGGTGGCTGCTCAGCTGGGCGAGGCTCCTTCCCGCCACACGCCCCACAGGCGCCAGTGGCCACCACTATTAGGTGAGGTCTGTCCTGCGGCACGGCTGGGCTTTGGCCTCCAAGTGCTAGTCGGGGTGGGGGGGGCAGTGATCCCCTGGGCAGGGGACCTGGGTATGTGCCCCCGGGTGGGCCGAGCGGCTCAGCAATGGCGTGGGGGAGCTTCGTGTCATTGCGTGGGCCGCGTGTTGGGGTTTTATTGATTTTGCTGCCTGGCTATGCAAGATTTTCCCCAAGACTTTACTGTAATAGCGTTTTCTACTCGGGCTGATGATGTCTCCCTTAAGAGGTATTAATATTCAAATAAATTGTTCTTAAAGCGCATCTACTTATGAAATAAACTATAGCAAGCACACTGCAGAGCTCCACGGCGGCTGGGAGACGCCGCGCCTACCCCCGACTGTAACTTCAAGGGCCGGGACGCCTTTCTGGGACAATCTCTGTTAGAGAGGGAAACTCACCCGATGCTCCATCCGGATGAGACGGGGTGTTCAGCGGGGCAGCCTCGGTGGCCGGCTGGGATGAGGATGGCGCGCAGGGCCCGTGGGAGCCCCGGACGGCAGCGGGGCAGCGTGCACCTCCTTCGAGGCCTCGGCGCCCCTCCGGCCCATCCGGAGGTGTCACTGCCCAAACCCCGGAACCGCGGCTGGAGGAGGACTTCCCTGCATTCGAAAGTCTTTTCGTTAGTGGCAGGTGTCCAATGTCGCCATATCTAAATACTCACGTCATTAAGCACTAAAGGTCTGTTCTAAATAGCACCGTGAAACGCGAATGATAGCAGCTGTTATATCTTAATACGAAATTCATTAAATGCGTCGCCCCAAACTTTCCAACCTTGTTATACAGCTGTGTGCGCCCTGCTCACAACTGAAGCCGTCATCATCCTGCAGCCTGCTGTCGGAGCCACGACGTCCAGGCCATGGGCAAGCGAGAAAATGCCGGGGGTGGGTGGGGGCGGGGGGCATGAGCCTCCCTTCCCCAGGGGAAGCGGGAAACAAGGCTTTGCCTGCTTTGTGCATCCCCAGAACGGTTGGCTCAGTTCAAAGGGTTCTCAGGCTTCACCAAAGTGAACCCAACCGTGTCCACGCGTGGGGGAGGGACAGGACGGGGAGGGCCACCAGCCCAGACCTGGGGGCTGCCCAGGGGGTCAGCGGCCTGCAGGGTCAGCTGGCTATGCGCACAGAGGACCTGCAGCCGGCAGGACATGGGGGTCGGAGTGTCGAGCTGACGCTTCCACTGCACAGACACCGGCCATTCCCAGGGTGCCTCTGCTCACGGCGAGGACGCGGGGGGCCGGGCACGCTGGCCCCTGACACACCCGGAAGCCGACTGGTCGGCCCGCTGCTCAGCTGACGAACCCGCGCTCCCCCGCCCGCTGCCCGGCGCTGCTCCCACAGAGCCGCCCCTGGAAACGGTCTCATCTCCCCGTGGCGCCTTCGGCCCAGCCACATGCACTTAGCCCCGTGCCCGGCAGAGTGTTCCAGAACTGGCTGCTTCACTTTGGGATCCTGGCTCCTCCATGCCCAAAGCCACTCTCCTCGCCTCTGGTGCTAGCCGGTGCCTCGTGTGCGGCAGACGCTCAGCCAGCATCTCCCGCACCAGTGCAAGGACCAGTGAACAGAACGCACGGCCCGCGAGACGGTGTGTGAGCCTGAGCCCCCCGGGGTGGCGCCCCGCCGACCGCCCAGCCAAGGTCAGGGGCAAGCGGGACCGCAATGGGAAAGGCAGCCCGGTCCGGCCCGGCTCTGCGTCCTCAGCCGCTATCTGGCTGCCCTCCGCCTTTCCGGCGTGGACCCCGGTGGAGTGGGGAGCTGACCTGAGGAGTCGGCTTAGCGCTGGGCACGTGACACGCTTCTGGGCCATTTCTGCCGGAGCCTGAGCCCGAGCCCCTGCAGGAGGCCGGGTCCTTCCTGGAGCGTGAGACACGGCAGTGGTTCCGGACACCCCACCACGGCCCACAGCAGGAAGCGCGTTTTGCACTGACCGATGCTCACACGCGTGCCCCACTGAGTGTTCTAGCACGCACACTTTTCGAACCTTAGCACCTCTAAGAATGCGCGCTGTCTGACAATCAAGTCACCACCCCGCAAGCAATCAGTACACACCTCTGTCCTCACACTAAGACTCTGAAAGCGTGCACGGTTTATACTTCCGGCCCATCCTAATTCAGACTAGACACATGTCAAGTGTCACGAGTGGCTGGTGGCCACCATATTGGACAAAACAGCCCGAGAACAGGGGCCAGCGAGCCTTTCATGTCAAAGAGCCAGATAATAAATACTTTAGGCTCTGCCAGCCAATGGTCTTTGGCACTATGACTCAACTCTGCCGTGTCGTGTGAAAACAGACACATGCAATACTTAAGCAAATGTCTGTGCTTGTTTTCCAATAAAAATGTATTTACAAGAACAAGCGGCCGAACAGATTTGGCCCCCGGGCCGGAGTCTGCCCACGCCCGAAGCCGGCCAGGTCTCCAGACCCAGTTCTCTTAGTGTTCGCCCCAGCGGTCATCGGAGACCCCGGCGACGACAGCCACGGTCTCGAGCTCCTGCCCACACCAGGCTCAGGCCCCTCCGCTGTCCTCCCAGAGTCTGCCCTCATGCTGCCGGCTCCCCCTCCTCCTCCCCCCGACCCCCGTTCCCGTTTCTGTTCTGAGGTGCTGGCCGGGTCCCCCTGCGTTTGAAAAGTGTGGGGGGAGGTGAGGCGACTCCGATGAAAGCCAGCACTGCCCCCGTGGACTTGGCCCCCCAGTCCGGGGGGAGAGTCGGGCTCGTTCAGTGCAAGCCGGCCGGATGGGGCAAGGCCCTCCACGTGCACAGGCCGCAGGGTCACTGCCGCCGCGAGGCCCAGGGAGGAGCTGGCGGGCGCAGTGGGAGCCAAATGCATCCGACATCCGAGTTCCGCTCCAGACGAGGCGCGTGCCCAGCTCTGCAGGGGAATGACTTCCAAATGACACACATTAGCCCGGTGGCTTCCAAGCGCCCTTGCTGGAGCCAAGCGCGCATCACACAATGGCAGCTGCAGATCTCCAAGGGCCTGCCTGCCAGTCCCCGGCCGTCCACGGGCGATTCCTGGTGCCCGGCTGGCCTCCGGTGACTGGGTGGCACCTGACCAGCGAGGCCCTGCCCTGAGGGTCTGGGACTTGGAGCTCTGTCGGCGGAGCCAGACCCACTTGGCCGCTGGCAGCCACGTGGAGAAAGCCGACGCGCAGGGCTTGTGCAAGAAGCCGGTGGCTGAGATGCCAAGCAAGAGAAGCGAGTGGGAAAGCGGCAAGGGACCTGTGGACACTCACGTCCCCAGGTCTCGTGCCGGCTCCGGCTCAGTCCTGCTTCTCTTGGGCCCCGTGGCTCCTGGCGCCATGCCCCGCTTCTTCCCACGGCCCCGCCCCGTTCCGCTTCAGTCCGCCCCGGTCCGCTCGCGAACCGGTGAGTCCCGTTAAGTCCTATTAAGTCCGACCCGACTTAGGCGGTCGGAAGTCACCGCAAAGTCACTGAGGAGAGCCAGCAAGGGACAGCAGGAGGCTCAGCCCTGCGGGACCCAGCACTCGCCTTCCCGCCATGGTCCCGTGTCCTGGGGTCGCAGGGCCAGTTCTGCTGCCCGCCTGCTCGGCGCCCGAGGAAGTCCGCCGGCTGCGGGGGGCCAGCCGCCCGCTGACTCGCGCGCGGGAGTGGGGTGTCTGTGAATCGGAGGGCCGGGCCAGCTGGAACTCTGCCTGCAAGACTGTCAACCTGGAGGGAAGTTCCCTCCGGAGCAGTTTTTTTCAGAAAACATGCGTGACATACGTAAATATCACATGCTGCTCGGGGCGTTTTGGGTGTGACTTAGGGAGTGAAAAATAGTCACTCTAAGCTGGGACAAATCGGTGCTCTTAATAACAAGCTTCCTCGATAGGGTGAACAGTATTCCCCCAAATTCACATGCACCCGGAACCTTTGAATGTGGCATTATTTGGAAAGAGGTCTTTGCAGGCATGTTTAGTTAAGATGAAGTCCCACTGGAGTAGGGTGGCCCCCAAATCTGGTGACCGGTGTCTTCACAAGAAGAGGAGAGGACACACGTAGGGAAGAGGCCACGTGATGGCGGAGGCAGAGGGTGGAGGGAGGCAGCTGCAGGGCAAGAAACGGTTGCAAACGCCAGGAACCAGGGAGACGCAGGAAGGTCCGCCCCGCCCCCGCCAGAGCCCCCAGGGGGCGAGGCCCTGCCAACGCCTCGATCTCAGACTCCTCCAGACCTGGGGGGGAACAAGCACGTGTTGTTTGCGGCAGCTGGTTACTGCAACAGCCCCAGGACCCTGACATCGGGGGAAAGGAACCCCCTCCCGGCCAGGCCCCCCGAGGCCGTGCCCACCCTGCGCTTCCGGCGCCCCCTTTCTCAGCAGCGAGCACCCTCGTCCCCCCGACGCAGAACCCTTGCTCTGCCTCCTGCTTCGTGGGCCTCTCGCCTTCCCAGAAAATTCCCTCTTGAGATGGGGGCCACCCTGCCTGCACCCCTGGACCCAGGGGCTCCTCCTCCTGCGTCCTCTCTGCCCCCTGCGTTAAGGCCACTTCTATGACGGCCTCGGGACACCAGCGCCGTTTCTGCATCTGCCTCCATGTCCTGTGCTGAGCTCCTGGAGGACACCCAGGGCCCGGCCATCGCACATGTGGGGTGCCCAGAACACTCGCCCAGCAGGCTGAACCTCGAATGCGCTTAACGAAGCAACAGCTGGGGCTTTGCTGGCAAAGCAGGGATTTGAGAAGCAATCGTCCCTGGTGACCTCAGCCTGACAGATGTCACCCCTGCACCGAACTCTCGTTGCCTGGATGGATTCAGTCCCTGTCACGACATCCTCACGGGGACGTGCTCGGGTCTCGTTTGATGGGTGAGGTGACTGAGGCCCAACGTGGCCCAGGGTGGCCTGGCATCCCACGTCGCCCCTGTGCCCTGCGGGCTCTGTCCTTGCACAGGATGGATGAAGCCACGCGTGGCTGTCCCGTCCAAAGCACCCAAAGCCCGCCTTGGCCCCCTCGCCTTGGTAAGGGGCGGCTGGCGACACCCACTCCCATCCACAGTTTCTGGCGTCCTGATGTGGAACCGTTTCCCTAAGTCTGGGCAATGACACATCACGTTTCCTAAGAAAAATCGTCCCAGCAAGGAACAAGAGCACGCGTGTCCTTACGGCTCTTGCTTCGTGGGACGTCCTCCCTCAGGGGTGGGCCAGAGCCCGCTCCTGGGTGGGGAGCCCAGCGGATGCAGGGTGCAGAGCTGGGGGGCGGAGTCGGCCTGGAGGCCAAAGAGCTGGGAGACGGACCGGGGAAGGCGGAGGTCCCCCAGCCTGACTCCCCCCTCACTCCCAACCCGGCCCCAGCCAGGGTGCCACGGATGGCGCCGGGCTCCACTGAAGACGGCCCAGCGTCAACGGCACTGCCTGTCGGAGCCAGGAATCCAGCGGGCAGCAGGATGGTGTCCCCAGCGATCCTGGCAGCTCTGCCGTGCCAGTGCCGGTCATGAAGAGACAGTTCGGGCGTGTGCCGGGGTCCCCTCAGCCCGGACTGCGCCTTCGTGAAGATCGCAAAGCAGCCCCCTCCCTCTCCCTCGGGAAATCGTCCTCCCCTTTCCCCGGGTCAGACGGGAGCCCGCGGCCCAGGCTCCCCTGGTGGGCGAGGTCCACAGCCGGCGCCCACTCTCAGCCGCCCTGACCCTACTGAGCTGTCATTCACGTGCAGTTTGCTCCACAGACTCAGTGATTGACACCCTGCCATGTTCCAGGACGGACATAAGTGTCTTAAACTCTGTTTCCGGGTCCATGGTGCCGTGAACAGTTTTGGAAGCCAGGATGGTGTCCCCAGGGATCCTGGCTTCACAAAGCTTAACGAAGGACCCTGCCCCACTCTCCAGCACGGGGCGCCGGGCCCGCGCGCTTCCCAGGTGCTTCCCCCACCGCGGTCTGCAGCACTGCTGGCGGAGTCACTGGTCACTGGCGGGAAGGTGACGTGAGGCCTTCAGCGGGCAGGACGTGGGTGCTGCGTCCAGAGCCGTTTCCTGGAGCTGCACGCTGCTTGCCGATACGAGAGGGACCTCTGGGCAATTCGTGTCCTTCTTCCAAAGGATCTGGGTCACGTCCACGCGCCCCCGCGCACATTCCCTGCCAGGTGATTTCGAGGGATGTTCAGGGAGCGATTTTCCCTCTCTTTTGAATGCATTTGGAAATGGCTGCGTTGGGGAGGTGAGGGATTCTGAGTGCTCCCGATTGCTGGAATGTTCTCCCTAATTTGAAATGTTTTTCCCTCGCAGCTCCCAAGAATTTGCTCAAACGATCCCAGTGTTCAGGTTTGGATCACAGCTCCAGCTCTGGCTGCTGCGACCAGAGGATGAGCAGGCAATTTAGGCACCAGATTAAGGTGATAAAAACCTGTGTGTGCATTCTGGGATGTATCAAAGGAGCGGGGGTCGGCAGTCAGCAGCGCACAGCCATGTGCTCCGGGGACCCAGTGAGACAGACCTGCTTGTGTGATGGATGCAGCGAGGGGCCTGGGCGGTGATGCGCACAGCAGGTGGCTCAGTGAGCCAGGCCCGGGTCCCCTGGGCTTCCCGCCTCCCCCGGTAAACCTGCTGGGCGTCAAGAACAGTGCGGGGGGACTTCCCCCATCCGAGGCTACAAAGTCCCCGAGAACAGCGCGGGGAGACTTCCCCCATTCGAAGCTACGAAGTCCTAGGCCACTGAGTAGAAACAGGTGCCCGTGACCAGGAGCCCCGGATCAAGGAGCTCCGGGAAGCACAGTGGCCACGTGTACGGTTGGAGGCGGGGGGCCGGCTGCGGTGTGACTCTGCCTCCCAGCTGACACGGCAGCAAGCCCCTCCTCGGGGAGCCTGGCCAGCTGCCCCACACATCCCCTGCACTGCAGCCTGGTATGCGTGTGGTGAGCTGGGCAGTGAGCCTGGGCAGCAGGCTGGTCGGCTGAGCCCAGGGGCTGGGCCGGGTCTCGCTGGTTCACCGCCCACCGCTCCCAGGCCCACCGCCTGGCCGAGTGGGAAGTGGGTTCCGCCAGAGATGGTCTCCCTGGGGTGCTGGGTAAAGCCCTCAGCTCTGCCCCGGGGGAATCAGAGGGAAAAGCGCACGGGTACCACGTGGATGGCGTGACCCAGTGCGCGGGCCCATTGTCCGCATCGCCACGTCCTGGGGCTGGGTGACCCGAGGGTGCAAGTCAGACGGAATGTGGCCTCTGATGGGCCTGGCCGCGACGGCACTGAACATGACAGGCGACACGCCCTGGCCAGCGCCCAGCAGATGATGGCGGCAGGAGCCAGGCCTGCTCCTGGGGCAGGACGGAGGGCGAGGGGGACCCTCAGGCGACTGCACAGGAGCCGAGAAGCCCGGGCCCTGCCCCCTGGTGCTCTGGCCGGGACCCCTGTGGTCTCTGAACCCCTGCTTCCGGCTGCAGTCCTCCAAGGGACCCACACTCTGGGGGATCGGCGACCTGTGGCTGTGACGAGACTGCCACCACCGAGGTGACTGAACACGGAAGTGTACCTGTCGCAGTTCTGGAGGCCGGAAGTCCGAGCGCGAGGCGTGGGCGGGGTCGGCCGAGGTTCTGAGGGACACCAGCCAGGCCGCGCCCCCCGCTGCTGGTGGCGCCGCTGTCCTCGGTGTCCCCCCGCTGGTCCATGCTGCCTCCCGTCTCGGCCGTCGTCGTCACAGTGCCCGCCGCCGTCTCCGAGTCCTTTTCTGCGTCTTATCGCAACACTCGTTGGATCCAGAGCCCACCTTGGTCCCACAGGATCTCACCTTGACCTTCGATTTCATCTGCAAAGACCTTCCTTCCAAACGCCATCAGGGTCTGAGGCTCTGAGAGCACACGAATTTGAGGGGGGCACTGTCCACCCCCATGGATGTGGGGGCTGTGTGTCCGGCCAACTGGGAACAGCCGGACACTGCCGTCCCTGCCATCTGACCCGGAGGAGGGGGGCCCAGGAGCAGGCTCCCCGCCAAGACAGATACTCCTTTACTTCATAACCTCCTTAATTTTTATTTTCATTAAGTCTGATTATTGTAACGACGCTAGTGAACTGAATTCAGAATTGTATCAGGTTTCTGCTGCCACCGTAGTAAACAGAAAAACCCCACGAACTCAGTGGGTTATGACAGGAACGTCTTATTTTACAGCTGCGTGAGTCAGGACAGCAGAGCGGGTGTCACCGGCCTGAGGTCAAGGTATGGGTGGGGTCGGCTCCTTCCGGGTGGGGGAATGGGGAGGGTGGGGAGGCACTCTGGCTTCTGGAGCCCCGCCCCCCACAGTCCTTGGCCACGGCAGGTGGAGCCCTCCCCACGGCAGGTCACCCCGTATTCCCCTTCGGCCTCTCTTCCACTTTAATGGGCCCTTCTGACGACACTGGGCCAACTCAGGTGATGTGAGATCACCCTGATCTCAAGGTCAGCTGACCTTACCTCCACCTGCAAGCTCAGTTCCCCTCACCGCATGACCTAGCGCACTTGCAGGCTCGAGGTTAGGGAGTGGGCACCCCGTGGGGTCTTACACACCCTCTGTCTACCACAGGGGCTCCTGGATATCTTCTTGTTATTGAGGCCTAACTTAATTCCGTTCCTGTCAGATGACATCTGCATTAACTCAGCTCTTTAAATGTATTAAGACTTGTTATGCGGCCCAGCGCGTAGCCAGCTATCCCGCAGAACATTCCGTGCACACCTGAAAAGGTGTATTCTGAGTGGTAGGGCACAGTAATTATCAATAAGATCGAGGCACATGATGATGTTTTCACATCAACATTTTAACTAAAATTTTCTCCTACAAATTGCTGAGAGGTGGCTGTTAAAGTGTCTAAGATGGTAAAATTGTCCATTTCTCCTTTTGTCAGGTGCATACATATTTACGATTGTGTTTTCCTGATGACGTGACTGCTTCATTACAAAGTGTCTCCTTTCATGCTCCCTGTCCGGAGGCCTCCGTTGCTTGATATCACGCGGCCACTCCGGCTTCCTTACGCCTTCCGGTTATGTATCTCCCCAGCCATTTATGCTCAGCCCATCGGAGTTTCCATCATTTAAATTAACTATTTAAAGTAACTATAACAGCTGGGTCTTGCTATTTGTAATTTTTATTTTTAATCGTGGTAAATTACACACAGCGTAAAATTTTCCACACTGAGCGAACCGTCATCATCTGCAGTGCAATTCGGCATTCTGAGCGAACAGTTCACTGGCACCCGATATATTCACATTACTGTGCGACCATCTCCAGAACTTTCACCTTGCAAAAACCGAACTCTGTGCCCATTAATCAACAACTCCTCCATTTCTCCCTCCTGCCCCTCGAAACCCCCTTCTACTTTCGTCTCTCTAAATTTGACGACATTGGGTAATTCACAAGAGTGAAATCATTTAATATTTGTCTTTTTGTCTGGATTTCCTCACTCAGCCTAATGACTTTGAGGTTCATCCATGCTGTAGCAGGTGTCAGAATTTCCTTCCTTTTTAAGGCTGAATAATATTCCACTGTATGTATTTGGCAAACTGTCTGTCTAACCATCCGCCGACGGCTATTTGAGTCGCTGCCACTTTTTGCTGCCACTGTGAACGCTGCTGCTATGAACGTGGTGCAGACCTCTGTGTCCTTACTTTCCATTCTTTGGGGATCTGTATTTTCAATTTCTGAGGAACTCTCGCACCATTTTCCACAGCAGCTGCACCATTTACATCTGCCCCGGTCATGCACAGGGCTCCAATTTCTCCACGGCCTCCCCAATGCTTGTTACCCCTGGTTTTTGGACTGCAGCACCCTAGTGAGTGTAAGGTGGGGGTCTTGCTTTTTACAGTCTATTTGGACAACCTCTGCCTTTTAATTAGAGCGCTCGGTTCACTCATATTTAATGTAATTTTGATATGGTTGGATTTAGGTTTGTCCATTTATTATTTGTTTTCTGTTTGTTCCGTTTGGTGTTCCTCTGTCTCTCATTTCCTGCCTTCTTCTGGATCATTTAAATATTTTTAAAATTCCATTGTAATTAATCTATTGTTTTAGCTATACTTCTTTAAATTACAGTATCAGTGGCTGCTTAGGGATTAAAATATACATAAATACACATCCTTAACTCTTCAGTCTGGTTAGAGTTAGTACTGGACCGTCATATGTGAAAAGCAGAAAGCTTCTAACTGTATAGGTCCCCTAGTCCTTTATGCAACTGTCACCGTGGGTATCATGTCCACAGGAAATCCGGGCGGCGACGGGGTGGGGCGGGGGGAAGGGCAGAGCCCGCTGCAGCACGGGAGGGGCCGGGCAGGCGGAGAGCGCACGGCGTCACACTCCTCCACAGCTAGGCTCTGGTTCGGTGGCACTTGACACATCGAAGAGCGTTTTAACCAAGCCCCGCTACTACCCCGGCCACGGCCACGCCGCACATTGGCACCTGCGCCCCCGTCGCGAGGTCTGGGCAGCGGTTTGGCACCACTAACCCCTCAAGAAAGTGTGTGACAGACCAATGAGGCCAGGAGCCCGTTTCACTAGCTCCCACTGCGAGAGGAATGGGGGTGCTCGGCCCCCGGGAGGGGCGGCTGGTCCTGTCCCGCGTCCTAAGTCCTCGTCTGGCCACTGCCAATACCCTCCCCCACTGAGGGAGGTGCCAGTGCCCGGTGGGCACACCCCAGAAAGAAAAGAGCGACACACGTGCACCTTGCCATCAGGTAACTGTACCCCACACGTCGCCCAGGGTAGGGTCACAAAAGGAAGGTGTGCGGTTACAGGGACAAAAACATCCCAAGGAAGTCAACACGGGCTTATTAATATCAGACCGTAGGTGACAAGTGCCAGACAATCGGTCAACACGGGGCCTCGTGTCTGCGTGATCCCGCTAACCCATTATGATCTTTCCGAAGTGTCCTTCCGGGGGGCCCGGACCACCAGGCAGGAGGGCAGCCCCTTCCCTTTTATTGGCAGCTAAGCTCTTTACACTCTGACCATATTGCAGCGGGTTAGAAGTCTAAGCTTTATTGTCTTACGTTATTGAAAACCCCGACTCCAGCGGGCGTCTCCCGCAGGTCGCGCTGTGTCTGAGGATACATTCTCATTTTTCCACATACAGAGAGCGTCTGGAGAGAGGCAGAAAAGATTATGACTGTAATATACTTAAATCCAATTTATTTGCCTGGCCAGAAACTTCTACCCTCCACAATTGCTTCCTACCCGAGATGTCGTCTTTAATTCTTTAGTGACAGGAGCATGCGGTGACAGCTCCTGGCAGGTACGGGCATAGGGAGAGGGGAGGATCCCGAGGCATCCAGGCCAGGGGGTGACAGGAGGGCCCCAGAGTGGACTCTAGGTACCGACCAAAGTTCCAGCTCAGCCCTGGGTTCGCGCCCCAGTGGAGCCACAACCCATGGTCTGTGGCCATGCCCCCCCGAACAAGCCCGATGTCTGATCGCGGAAGCTAAGCAGGGTCGGGCCTGATTACCACCTGGATGGGAGACGGCCCAGGAAACCCAGGTGCTGTGGCATAAATAATAATAAAGAAAGAAGCCTACTCTTTGCTGTTCTGTGTCTACCCCTCTGTTCTCAGGTCCGTAACTGCTCAAAGCCACACATCTTCATCATCCCGACCTACGCGTAGCCGATGCGACAAGGCAGGAAACTGGAAAGCAAGCGGGCGGACCCCGCTGCTGGGAGGAAAACTGCCCTGGGTGTCAGATCGTAATAGGAAACACTGTCATTTTGTTAGATGTAACGACGGTGTAAGTGACGTCAACATGTCCGTCCCTGTTAAAGATACAAACTAGAGCATTTAAAAGTGAAATAAAACAATGCCTGGGATTCGCTCAGTACATTCCGGAGAGAGGAAGGCAGGCCGGCAAAGCGCTAGCAACTGCTGAGGCTGCGTGATGCCCTCCTCGGCTCTCCACTTCTGAGTACGTCTGAAGTTTCGGAAACACCAGTACTGAAAAACAAGCTAAAAAACTGAGGGAGGTAAGGGGCCAACAGACTTCATAGGTTATCGTCATTTATAAACATCCTGGCATTCTTAGAAAACCTGTGAGAATTGGTTAAAATATTAAAAATAACTGGAAGGTTAGCTGGCCAGATACAAAGCACATCGGTAAGAATGTAAAGCTTGTGCCGGATCCCAGCCACTGGACATATCACTGGAAAACATATTTTTTAAAAGATGCCGTTCACAGTTGCTGCCCAATGCCAAGATGGTGCCGGGTCTCCTTTGCAGGTGGGAGGAGACAAGCCTAACGCCCTGAGCCCTGGGGACAGCTGGGGCCAAGGGGAGTGTCAGCCAAGCCACCAGCATGTGACCAATCACAGAAGCAGAAAGGGCCCACAGGCTCTGGAACTCAGGGCCTCTAAGGGTGCTTTTGCGACAAGTAACAGACACCCAGCTCAAAAACCAGTGTGTGACCATTTAATGTCTCAACTCGCAGGAAGGCCAGAGGCAGAGCTGGCCACAGGGCTGGCTCGTCCTATGGCTCCCAATGTCACCGAAGGCCCTGTTTCTCTGCTCTATAGTTCTCAGTGACTTCAACATGGCGGACAGGGACGATGGGGACAACATGCGTCCTCATTCACACTAAGCGACTCAGACAGCGAGGGGGGGGCAGCGGACAGGAGAGGGGACGTGCGTGCAGGTCCCTCGCTTCCCTCCAGCCCAGCCCACCGGGATGCAGCCTGCTCGCAGGGCTGTGGGACCCGCCGAGGGCCGACCGGCCAGGGGCTGCTGCCGCAGGAGGGGCTTCGTGGGAAGAGAGGCTGAGAGGACCCTGGAGGGCAGGCTCGGGCTTGGGCACAGGTGGGGTCGCCCCAGGGGTGCACGGGGAGGCTCCCATGACATGAGACACCAGGTGGGGGCGCGGCTGGAGAGTGGGGGGCTCTCTCCCAGAGCTGGAAAAGGGTGTAGCCACCCACCGCCCATGCCCCTCGAGCTGTCCGCGCCCTCCCTGCTGCTTGTGCTTCCTCCTCCCCTCCAGCTCCACCCGCCACCAGGGCTGCGGCCTGCGACGGAAGGGGACTCGGCCGCTCCCAGGACAGGACAGGCCTTGCTCGAGCTCAGACCGCGCCGGCCACGGCAGCCGACTCGGCCTGGCTTGAGTGGAAGAGGTGCGTGCCAGTGCCAGTGGCCGGTGGGGTCGCGTGGTGGCATCTCAAGCCCAACAGCCAGGCTGGCTCCAGGCTGACCTCGAACCTGCCATGGGCCCCGGGAACTCGAGCTGCCTCCGGGCACGTGTCCTGGCCACCTCGGAGGGTCTCTGTGCCCCAGGAGGGCCTCCTGCAGGTGTGGGACAAGGGGTGGGACTTGAGGGGCCATTCCTAGCAGCAGAAACACCCAGCTGTGCCCACAGTGGGGCCTGCTCCGGCCTGCCCCCCAACCCATCATCGGCCAGTGGCTTGCCCGGACATCTAGAGTCCTCTGCCTGCCCCACAGAGGGCTGGCTGGGCCTGCTGTCCCCGCCACCCCCAGCCCTTGTCCCCCCTGTCCCTCTGCTCACTGGGCTCCAGGAGGTTGGGAGTGAGGACAAGTGTCCCAGCAGTGCCCCTGAGAAAGTTCTGAGCCTGACCCAGGGGCGGGGGTGTCCTGGGGAGCAGGGCCTGGCCACTGAGGGCTCTGCTGGCGTCTCCCTGCGGGCCAGCTCTGGGGGAGGCACGGACTGGCGCTCACGGCTTCCCCCGCCCGTCCGTGTGAGATGCTCTGCTCCTCCCGCGCACATTACACGACTCTCCTCCTAGACCACGGCTGTCACTGGCTGCCGGCAAGCCAGGCCCTGCTGCCAGAACCTTCTAGACCAGAAAGGGTCTGCCATTAGCAGGTAACTGGACGGCACGGGCCTCACTCCTGTGCACATGCCCACGGAGCAGCAGCAGCCCCGGGGCCACCTTGGGCGGTACCGACACACACGTACTCGCTCCGAAGAGCGGACATCACGGCCGCGTGGAAGCCTTCACTCCGGAACGTTCTCGTTCAGGGGCACTCACGCTGGAAGCAGAGGCTTCACACAGTGAATGAAGCAGACGGACAGGTGTGGGCCACCTCCCGCGGGTCCTGCTCCGGTCCCCGCTGTGTGGCAATGCCGCGTGAATGGAAGGGCCAGGTCCTTCGGCCACACCAGGGGGGCCTGGCGGGGGGAAGAGTGGGCGCCCTGGGTCCCGGGTGGCCAGTACGCCGCACCTGTCCCCGCAGCCAGAGCCCCCACCGGCAGGACTGTACATGGGAAGGCAGGCGTTCAGGGGTTCTCACCGCAATTCATTTTAATTACGTGACATAAAAAGACCACCTACGGACGAGACGGTGCTGCCTAAGAGTCTCCAGGTTACTGCAGGGAATACTTCATAACCGAAGTGTGTTTTCCCCAAGGACTTACACTACCATTTGATTTAATTTTTAATTTTTACATTTTAATCAAAAATAGATCAAATGGTGGTGGTCTCTCCGGGGACACATACTTCAGACAGGAAGCTGGCCATGCTCCCTAAACTATGTAGAGCTGCCACCTCCGAGTAAGTCACGGACGGTGCCGTGACCGAGCCCCTGTGACAGGCTGGGCGTGTTCCTGAGGAGCAAGGCCACCGGCAGCCACACCCACTGCCACCTGTCAGGAGCCCGAAACACGGATGAGAGGCGGACTTCGTCAACGCCCCTCCACACAGCGTGGGGCCTCCGATGGCCCTGGAGAGGCCAGTTACGTCTCCCGGGGCAGTCTACCTGTCCAGGGCAGGGTGGTGGGCAGCATGAATCACCTCTCGGGTCTCGGCGTACACCTGTGCACACTTGCTTTCTGAGGCTCTGCACTCTCAAAACAGGCGATACAACTTTGGGATTGTAGAGGGAGGCGCACACACTCTCATCCAGGTGCATGCATGAAGGTCTCTCCTCTTCCATTCACAATGGTCACCTGGCTTGTCCCATCGCAGCTCTGCGCTTGGCCTGACTCCTGCTGGAATCCAGGTTGGCTTCAAGACCAGCACCCCAAGCCGCTGCGTGACCTCAGACCTGCTGTGTGACCTCCGGTGATGCGCTGTGTGTGTTCTGCAGCCGGGCTGGACCCGGCGTCCCCACCTGCAGAGCGGGATGGGCGGGGCTGTGCCCGTGCACCATCGCGGGGACCAGGAGCCCGAAGGCCAGGCCAGGGGAGCATTGGATGCGCGTTCGAAGTGTTAGCAACGCCGCTGCATGAACGTCGTGGCTACCGCAGGGGCAGTAAAGGCATCGGCTCGCTCGGCCCAGGGTCGACTCGGGAACCTGAGCGTCGCTCCGAGGCCCGAGGGGGCTGGGTGCTTGCTGGAGAACAGGTGGACAACGGGAGAGGCCCGGGCATCCAGAAGCCCTGCCCTTCCCAGAGGCCGCCTGACGTCCCAACTGTGCCCGCAGCTCTGCAGCCTGCAGCATCCTTCTCAAGGACCTGGACTGTTGTTCCGGGAGTCACCCGGACACCTGTACTCCAGGCCTCCAGGTTCCCCCACTGCAAAGCCAGGAGACCCCGCAGGGCTGGGAGAGGGGCCGGGAGCGGCGAGAGCACGCACCCGCTTTCTCTAACTCCTGTCCCATCGGAAGGACAGAAACTGGGCCAAGGCAGCCGCGGGAGCCGTCTGGGCCTGACACGCTGGGGTGCTCCCAAGGCCGAACACCCGGAGGCCAGGGGGCAGCCGTCAGCTCTAGGCCGCTGGTCTCGGGGAGTGATGGCGACCACCATGGGGGCGTGCTCTGCAGAAGATCGCCAGGGTGGCGAGGCACTGGCCCGGAGCAAGCAGCCAGGACCGGCCAGGTGCAGCCTGGGCCTCAGGCCTGGCCTGGCCGCAGCAGGCTGCCCAGGGAAGCACGGGCCCCAGCGACGGCCTCGCGTTTACCAGGAACCTTAGGAGCCCCACGACTTGCTGTCGTGGTGTCCCTACGCCAATCCGATCACAGATTCTGCTGCCTGTTCCAGTATCAGGAGCGTCCCGATGAGAATGTGGGATTAAGGCAGAGCCGCGACCAGACGCCAGCGGACAGACCAGCAGCCAACTCGGCCGCACTGCTCCCTGGGGCGGGCCGTCCTCACGGGTGTCACTGCAGCGTCCGAGAATTCTTACACGACATGATGTAGGAATACACGTTCTAAGAATGCTTTCCAAACGTGTCTGGAACGCCGGCAAATACCGGGCGTGGGGCACCATTTATAAACGTCGGCCACCAGACCCGAGTGCCACATCGGGGCCGCGTGCACCGCCTCGCACGTCTGTACCAAGTGTGTCAGTGCGCCGTTTCTGTGAGGACCCAAACTTTCCAAGAGTGAGAGCGTGTGAGAGAACAGACGTGACGCTGCAGTGACCGAACCGGCCATTCACGCGGTTTCTGGGGACGCTGAGCCGGACCTTCGGGTCCTGGCCTCTATGTCCGTGGTGGCTCAGACCTTGCCAGGGCCTCCCAGGAGTAGCTCCGCGTGCCCGGGATGCTGCTGTGGGCTGTGAGACACAGGGGCGCATGGCTCCCTGTGGGGGCCTGCGGTCTGGAGGGCGACAGCAGCCACTCTGGGCTTCTCCGAAGCCTGAACTTTGGGGCCGCGGGTCTGGAGCACATCTGTCAATTACCCTGGAGCCAGTGAAACCTCGGCGTAAGTGGAACCATCTGGAGAGACAAAGAGGCTTTGTGACGAGCCTCCTACTCCGGCAGGACACTGCCCCAACCTGGAGTGCGAGGAGAAACTGCTGGCCGTGGGCAGTGGTGACCGTGGAACCAGGGACAGCGGCAGCACCTGGACGCAGATGGAAAGGCGGGGCGCGACCCTCTCTCCGAGCGCCGCTGCGGGTGACGGGCCTTTCTTCTTAATCGTAGTGAGAACACCTAACACGAGGCCCAGCCTCTAGGGTCTCTTGCTGACTGGAGGCCCCTGGCGCAGGGCAGAGCTCGGGTGCGCGGTCAGGCCGCACAACTGGAACTGCGCCCCGGAGCGACACCTGCCCGGCCCCCTCCCCGGCCCCCGGCAAGCACCACGCTCTTCAAGTGGGGTCTGCAGTACGCGTCCTTCTGTGTCCAGTTTACTTCACTCAGCGTAACGTCCTCAGCGTCCACCCATGTCGCATCGTGCATGCTTTTTTCACAGAATAGTGCTCCGTTGTGCGTACACCACGTTTCCTTCATCCATTTATCAGTCAATGGACAGTTCGACAGTTTCCACGTCTTGGCCACTGTGAATAGGGCTGCAGTGAACACGGGGTGCGGGTGTCGCTCTGAGACCTGATTTCGGTTCCTCTGGCTGCGGACTGAAAGCGGGGCTGCCAGTCGTACGGCGGGGCCTATGCTGAACTTTCTGAAGACCCGCCTACTCTTTTCCAGATGGTGGCGCCATTTTCCATCCCTACCGACAGCGCACACAGGCTCTGACGTCTGCACGCCCTCCCTGATGCTCGCGTACCTGTTGTGTTTTTGGTCACAGCCATCCTAAGAGGTGTGAGCTGAAAACTCACTGTGGTTCTGATCTGCATTCCCCTGACGACTAGTGGTGTCGATCATCTTTGCACTTACATGCTGAAGGCATCACGCCCTTATGCTGCCATGTACCAGTGTAAACAAAGACATTCAGACCAATGGAACGAACGAGAGCACCGAGAAACACACGCCAGCACACACGGCCAGTGACCTCCGGCAAAGATGCGCAGACCACACGGCAGGGAAAGACGGTCTCTTCAACAAACGGGGCTGGGAAAATTGGACGCACGTGCGAAATAAGGATATTGAACCCTTAACGTGCACCATAAACAAAAATAAACTCAAACTGACTTAACTATGAGACCCGAGACTCTTTAACTCCCAGAAGAAAATACAGAGGAAAAGCTTCATGACATTGGTCTTGGCAATGAGGTGGCAGAGAGACATTACCGAAAGGCAGGGCGCTTCACGACAGGCGACAAAAGCAAAAACAGACAAGCTGGACTACATCGAACTAAAACCCTTCTGCACAGCAAGGAAATGATCGACAGAGCGAAACGGCAGCCTCCAGAAGGGGAGGAGAGGGATGCCAGCCACTATGTGAGGAGGTGAATTTCCAAAATATATAAGTCACTCTCGTAACTCAACAGCGAAAAGACCCCAATAACACATTTAAAGAATGGACTGAGGACTTGAATATTCACTTCTCCGAAGAGGACACGCACAGGGCCGCCGCTCACTTCTGATGATCCACAACATTCAGGGGCCGGAAAAGGCATTTGTGACCCAAGATTAAATTTCTTCAGACTATTGAGAGGCTTGTCAAGAATGTTTGAAAAAATTAAGAGATTTAAAGCTCCATGCACTGGCCTCACCCGAAGAGCGGCCAAACAGCACACGTCGCCTTAGCTGCTGCGCACGTTTGTGGCTGATGGCCGCGTCTTGTACTTTTACTCCTTTCGATAAAGGTCATAGCTAAACGTGGCTTCAGTTTATAACTGTTCTCACGTGCGTGGATTTAGATGTCTGTGAAGAAACTTCTCTGTCCCGAGCTGGGGCTCGTGTCCGTGGCACTCGGCAAACGTGACCGGCCTGCGCTGACCGGAGCCGGCCACACGCAGAGCGGCAGGCTGCGCCGCAGGCCTCCGCGGCTTCCGGACGCGCGTCCTCACCACGAGCCGAGACGTGGCCACGCTGCCGCCGGCAGGACAGGAGCGTGCCTGGAGAGCCACGCACGGGCTCGAACGTCGCAGCTGTCGTACGGTGAGCATTCTCCACGGGCACGCCAGGAGCTTCGCCCAAGGTGCCCAGTGACCGCTACAGTGACGGTAAGGGGGTGTCAGCCCCAAAGTCCAAGGAGGGAACCCAATGGTCTGAGGAGCCCCAGCTGGGTCTGGGACAGCCGCGGGGAAACACACTATGCATTCTGTCCCCATCAGTCACTGTGGTGCCCTGTCACTCGTCACCAGGTTACAGGACGTGTGCGGCCTCTTTTTGACCACCTAGTCCAGCGTTCCGACCGCTCGGAGCCAGCACCGTATATGACGCCTACTGGCCATCCTGGCTCTGCACCGAGCTGTTTGTCCCCAGAGGGACTGGAAACTGAGGGAACTGACTTTGTGGCTGACGCTGAGCAGCCCCCTTCCTGACGGCCACCTGGGGGACGTTACTGCTGAGTTTTTGAGACAGAGCGTTTCTTACCTAAGCTGGGGGGTCCGAGTGGGGAAGACTCGAGGCGGAAATGCGCCACGGACCCAGAGATTCCAGCTCCCTTCATCTTCTTGATCAGCTCTGCCCCCCACGTGCCACGCGGGGGACATGACAAGTTCCACGCAGGCTGCCACTGTCTGTGACCCTCCCCTGCAACAGTGACTAATTGAGGGAAGTTAACACAGTCGTCACCCCGTGTCACTGTCCACTGCCTCTGCCCTCCAGTAACTACGGACGGGGATCCAGGAGTGCCACCAACCCTTCCAGGACGACTCAGCACGGCCGGAAGGAATGGCCCATCCACACGGCTGTCAGGGACGTGTCCCCCAGACGTGGGGACTGAGGTCAGCCCCGCCGTTTAGGACCGTTTGCCTAGAGAACCCAGGGAGGGGGCTGTCGGGGTCCCCACATCGCCCCAGGGTTTCCAGTGGCTGGAGAAGAGGACGTGGAGGACAAGTGATCAGTTAGTGTTTGGACCGGCCAGTTGGTGACTCATGGGAAACGAGGAAAAGAAACGGCGCCGTCGCGCAGGGCACAGGGGAGGCCTGGGTCACCGAGTCTCGATCTTTCTGTTGTGCTAAAACACACACGACATAGAACTGATCATTTTAACCATTTGTAAGTGTACATTTCACTGGCATTCGGCACGTTCACACTGTTGTGTAACCGTCGCCACCATTCATCATCAGAACTCTGCTGTCCTCCCCAGCGACACCCCGTGCCCATCACACACCCCCAGCCCACAGCCCACTCCGTCCGAGCCCTTCCAAGCTCGCCCTAGACAGCCGAGCCTTCCGGCCAGGCTGCAGACGTGACAGTGATCGCACGCGACAGACAGCCGGACATCCTCACCGAACACGTGTGCATATCTGTAAGTACCTGAAGGGCCAGAAGTTTCTAAAGGTGCTTTAAAAAAACCAGGAACACCAGTCATGAGACAAGGCAACGTGGGCCGTGGGGATGGCGTCTGGGCCCGCGAGGGGCGGGGGCTTCACGACAGGGCAGGGGCGGTGGCAGAAGAGCTGGCTTTAACCTCCTTGGTCCCCGACTTCCCGTGGTCCCGGGCGTCAGGCTAGGACGCTGAGGCCTGCGCACACCTGTGCGTCACCACTCACGGTCACCATGGCCAGACGGTCATGAGCGCCTCACAGCCACCATTCAGTCACTCGCTGGTCACCGAGCTGGGGGGTCAGCGCTGCCGTCGTTCTCATCTCCCGGACGAGGGACTCGACGCATGGGGTCAGAGTGAGTAGGGAGGTGGCAGAGGACTCCCAGGCAGGCACCTACCCCAGGCCCCACGATCACCTAGACATCACTACTTCTGGGGGTGCACGCCGAGTTTAGGGACTTCCTAGACTGGCAAAGTAAACTGTTCAAGTTATTCCAGAAAACCAGAAACGCTTTCCACACCAGAACCAGGGATTGCCAGAACTTGCGTGTAGCCTACGAAGGTCCCATCTTGCTGACCCTAAATGACTGGGGCACACCCCAATTCTGCGTGGCCCGGGTGTCTCCTGGGAGCTTATTTGAAATGCAGGATCCCAAGCCCCTCCGCAGACCTGGAGACTCTGCATCATAATGAGACCCCTCCTCCATGATCCAGGTGGGGTTTGAGACGCACGGTCTGCAGAGCTGATGCCGGGGCCCACAGTCTGGCTGTGGACAGGGGACCCAGCCTTACTGAGCCCCCACCCTACTAGTACAGTGAGGACAATTCTCTCAGAGGGTGTTCTGAGGCTTTAATAATTAAGCACAATGCTGACATATGCTGCTCAGTAAAGAGCAGCGGCCTTCCCTTCACATTTGGGGCAAAAATGCGCTATTGAGTTTTAAATAGCAAATTTTCAGGAAATAATCTGGTATGACAGTTATAATCAGAAAAAATAATGGAAAAAGAATTGCCTGGGATCTGAGTTTAAAGTGCAAGACTTACACTCACGAAACAAAAACCAAAAAATAAAATGGGAGCTGTTTGACACACGTGAAAGGTGTTTATCACGGTAAAATGCTTCACGTCTCCAGGTAATGAATCTACTGCTCCTCCTGCAATTAATCAGTAAATTTAGCACAAATCCAACTGCTGCTATGCGGGTTTTATTTCCCTAATCTGACACCGTGGTCCTAAGGTTGATCCAGAAGAACGAGAATGGGAGGAGACCGGGCAAATTCTGAGAGGGGGCAGCGGAGACAGAGAAGGAGCAGCTCCCCAAGCGCACACGCCCGGCACGCGCTTGCTCGCTCCCCTGCACACGTGTTCAGTTTCGATGACGAAGCCACACATGTGCACGTGCGCACACATGCAGTGCCACAGCCGCCAGGCGAGCGACACGCGTCACGGAACAGAAAGACTGCAGAGGTGACACCCACGGCGCGGGTGGGGTTCACAGTCCGGCAGAGGCGGGGCTAGAACAACCAGTTAATGTTCGGGAGAAAAGTAAAGTTAGGGACATTGCCCTCTATGCCTCCCCCAAATCTGTAGCTAGAAAAAAGTTTAAATGTTAAAAATAAAATCACGATCATGCAAAAATGTAGATATATGAGTTACATGTCAATTCGTATAAGGCACACAATCCTGACGAGAGGAAGGCCTTTCTTGAATGATTCTAAGGCTAGAAACCAGCAGGAAAGAGGCCAACAGATATGTCTATGTGCGGTTAAAAATTTCTGTCATTAAACATCATTGAAAAGAAAGTGAAAATTATAAGTTGGGAAAAATATTTGAAGCATGAGAGAAAAATGGAATTAACACCCTTAATATATAAACAGCTCTTAAAAATAAATTAAAAAAAAAGACATACGCCCCAAAAGAAAAATGGGCAAAGACGGGAAGTTTACAAAAAAATATGCACATGGCCCAAAATCTGTCAGAAATGTAATGCTGTACACACAACTTAAAACAACAAAGTCAGTAGCAAAGATCAGAATGGCAAGGATCGAAAGGAACTTTGGCCAAAAAAAATCAAAAGTGAATCTGATCAAGTTTCTGGATCAACTACCAATTTTTAGGAAATGCAGAGGTAAGAGGGGCGGGTGGAACGTGGGGGACGCCACGAGCGAGACTCGACGGACAAACTGGCTTCCTGAAAACACACGGCAAGGGGACAGGACGGGAACGGGGAGACTGGCCAGGTCGACCGGTCGGGTACATGGACCTCACCTGGGCCCCGATCCAAGTAAGTCGTAAAAACAAAACAAAATACAAGCAATCATTTATGAAACTGATGAAGCACGTACAAATGTGATCAGACACTAGAGATTTCATAATACAAAAAATTTTTGTAACTTTGGTTTGAGGAACGATAATCGTATTGTGATTATGCTTTTAAAATGTCTCTTTGGGACAGCGCAGGGGACGTGATGTCGGTCTCCACAGTTAGACGCCACAGCGAAAACCCAGGGGAAGAGGAAAAACTTCATTTTAATATCAAACGGGTCTTGTGTCTGGTAACGTCAGTGAGAGAATCACACGGAACAGAATGGATACTAGCTTTTAGTCAAATTCAGTTGAAGATCATAGAGCATTTTAAGTACAAAAATAAGTCTTTTCGCTAGAAAAGAATCCATAGGCAGCCCTGGATAACCCACAAGACCACGGGAAGGGGAACAGTGGGGCGACATCTGGGTATGGCTCCAAAAGGCCCAGGGGTCTCAACCTCCCAGGAAGTCCGACACCACGTCTTTTAAACTTTTCAGCGATGCGACTGATCCCCTTCTCAGCCAAGACGCAGCGGGAGGCGGTGCGGGGGGTGCCAGCACCCTGCAGGCTCCGCAAGGGGCTGGGGCCTCCTGGCTCGAGCGCAGAGGATGCTCGGTTACCTGAACGAGGGGACGGGTGGACGCCCACAGCCATCATGAGAGATGGACATTCGCCGTCAAATGGAGGTTCGAAACCAAAGTTGAAATCCTCCTTGACCAACATGCATCTTCTAACGACTCTCGGTGTGGTTAAAATGTCCCTGGAATGACAAAACAGCACACGTGGGAGTCACTTTCCGTCGGCTGGATCCGGCCACCGTGGCCGAGCGCTCACCGACACAGCCCTGCGCCTCAGGTGGCTGGGCACCCCTGTGAGTGAGGCTGCTCCCTGGGGCCAGCGCGGTTACGGGGTGCACGGGGCGCGCTCGCTCCCCCAGCGCCCCAGCGACGCAGGCTCCGCAGTAAGGTAACCTCACGGTTTCCTGGTGCGCGTCACAGCTGTTCACACTATACTGTAGTCTATGAAGTGTGCAATGATGGCATTATGTCTAGAAAATAATGCATACACCGTAATTAAAAAATGCTTTATTGATAAAAACTGCTAACCATTATCTGAGCCTTCGGCGGGTCATCATCTTTTGCTAGTGGAGCGTCTGGCCTTCCATTTGTTAAAAACAAACGCAACGTCTGCGAAGCATCATAAAGCTAAGAGCAATACAATGAGGTATGCCTGCAAATATAAAAACGTTATAATTAAGACATTTAAAGCACTTCCTCTAGCGGCCATTACATAGAATGTTCTCAATAAATGTTATTTCTTTTCTTGGCTATGAGCGAAAAAATAAAAATACCGTCCAGATGCTATGAAACGGAACTTAGTGGTGATGATAACTCCTGAACCGGGATTCAGCACAGGAGCAGCGCGGCGGCGCCTCTCGGGGGTAGGATGTGGAAGGACAGGGTTTCGGCACCATCCCCAGGGCCTGCTGCCTGCCCCGCCTCCGCCCCGTGTCCTGGAGCAGGCCGCGAGACTCCTCACCCTCACCCACAGAAATAACTACGGGAGCCAGATGGCTGATGCAGAAGGTGGCCAGACGCTGTGCCACCGTGAAATGAGAGGTCTCGTCCAGAATTTAGAAACCCTTTGTCACAGTTGGCCATTATACTGGAGAAGAACAGCGTGGCTCCGCGACCCACTGGCAGAGGCCACCAGGGCAGCCCCGCTCCCCATGACTGCACCATGGTGGCTGGGCATCCTGGGCCAGCTGAGGCCAGGAAGGGCAGGGTGGGCCAGCGGCAGGGAGAACAGAGTCCACTCGACGACAGCGCCCCTCTCCTGGAAGGTAGGTGCTGCCCTGCGACACGCGACCTAACAGAAGGGCCTCAGGCCTCACTGACAGCATGGGAAGCGGCCCCCAAGCTCATCTCAGCTCAGGGGCCCACTCCATATGGGCGACTCATTCAGGTGACGGGAACGATGCTGCAGGGCCAAGTCGACCCACTGAGGGGCAGGGGAAGGCCTGACACAGGGAGCGGCGTCCCAGGACGAGGGCGCCCCGGGCTGTGAGAACAGCATGAGGCCGGAGTGTTCCTGGGCCGGAGAAGCCGTCCGTCCGTGACGATGGCGCACATGGGGGGCACTGGGGGACCTGTCTGTGGAGTCAGGCTGTGTCCCGCCTGTGGAAGGCCCTGCCAGCATGATTAGTCGGGGCTGCACGTCCTCACGGGGCCTGTGCTTCCCACAGCCTCGGACGCACATGCGTGACAGGTGCCTCTTTCCCGGAGGGCATTTTACGCACGCGACAGCAGGGTCTCCAATAGCCTGACGCACGCCGAGTCTCCAGAGTGGGGAATAGGTGCGTTTCTCAAATGCTTTCCTCACAAGACCCTCGGCAGCAGGACCCTGGGGTGGGGGTTGCAGAGGCGAGTCGGGAGGCTCCCAGCCACTCCCGTCACCGAGGGGCCCCCATCTCCTCGCGGGCCCCTCTCTGCGCACAGCCCGACGCTTCCTCTCTCTCTCCCTGTGATGATTCCCTCGAAGATGCTGACTGCAACTCGCGAGCCTTTCCGAAACGCCCCATTCACTAAAAACGTCCTGCCTGAGCTCTCCCTCGCCCGTCTGGGGGGCTGGCAGGAACGGCGAGGCACACGGGTACACATCGCACTCGCCGAGCAAGCGTCAAAAACCACAGAATCCTGACAGCAGAGAGAGGAGACACCTCAGGACAGGGTCCCCGATGAGCTCGACAGCTGACGTCTCATCGGAAAGACGGGGTCGGGAGGCGGTGAGATGACCCCGTTGGACAGACCGTCGATCGAGAATTCTACAGCCAACAAAGCCAGCCTTCGAAACTGGGAGATCAGGCCTCCCCAGAGAAACAAAGGGACAGACCCTGTCCCTGGCAGGTCTGCCCTCCAGGAGGTACCAAAGAGGCTCTTCGGGTTGGAATTAAAGACCAGACAGCAACTCAAATCCACATGAAGAAACGAAACGATGTGACTGGGATTTTTTTCTAATTATTACCAATGAATGAGGTTCTCTTTTCACATTCCGTTTTATGCTCAATGACCTCGATGAATATTAGGTCTAGGAGTTTACCTGCACATTTCTTGGGTTTTCTACGTAGGTAATTATATCATCTGGAAGTAATTTAGTTTTTTCCCCCAATTCTACACCTATTGTTGCTTTATTCCTATTGCGTCAGCTAGTACACTAGGACACTAAGCAGAAGTGGTGACAGCAAGCGGACTTGTCTTTTCTTCATCAACAGAAACGCCTCCACTAAGTATGATGTCCCCTAACCCTTGTCAATCCTGACGTTTCCGGTTTGCTAGGCTTTTGTCACGAATGGGATCTGCAGGTGACTGAACACGGTTTCTACGTCTACTAAGATGATCCTTTGTTCTTTCTCTTTTGATGGGAAGAAGCCATCCGGGTGTTTCTTCGTGTAGGATTTATCTTTAACCTGTAAAACCACCTGGGATGGTCCAGCTGTGTCCCACATAGGCAGCCCACGTGCACGCACAGGTGCGGTCCCTTTAGTATTTCGAAGATGTTCCTCCAAGGACTTCTAGTGGCGACTATTACTGATAAGTGGCCTGTTGCCAGTTAAATGGCTGCTCCTTCGTGGATGATCGGGCACTGCTCTCCGGCAGCTCTTCAGTCTGTTTCACTACAATGGACGTGTGGCTGCACGGCGCCCGGGACGCACCACAGTGCCCCAGGCACACGAAAACGTGCAGACAGCAGTATAAGCAACAGTTACACGGCTTAAGAGGTAAAACATGAGCTGGAAGTGACAGGCCCTCTCTCCCTCAGCAGACGAAAGCCTCGCCCTGAACTGGACGCTTAGCGCTCTCAGGAATGCTAGCCTTTCATTTCACGGGCATCCATATTTCACTTTTAAGACTGCGCCTGGATGGGATGATTCTATACATATCCTTATGTAGTTTTTTTAAGTCGATTCATTTTCATTGCCGTGTATAATATTCCATTGAATAAATGTACCCCATTTACGTATCCATTCTCCTATTAATGGGCAACCTATTTCGGTTGATCCTGGGTCTGCGAAGCACACCATGCCGCAGCGATTACTTTGCACACGTTTCCTTGGACACCTGTTGGGTATACACCTGGGACTGAAACACCTAGGTCGCAGGGAACACCCGCCATCACCCTTACGAGGTACTTGCCCTCCCCGTCACTGCGCAGCGGACACGCCTCCAACGAAGTGGACGGACCCCAGCTCTGCGCCCTCGCCCACACTATCAGCGGATGTTTGACTTTTGCTAATTTGGTTCTTTAATTTGCACGCCTTTAATTACCTTGAGGTTAAACATCTGCTTGTATTTACTGACTAATTGGGTTTCCTCTTCGCTTGCCAATTCATATGCTCTGCCCATTTATCTGTTACTCTCTTTTCTGTGTGTTGCAAATGCCTTCCCTGCTTCATGACACATTCTTAGATAGCAATAGCGAAAGGACATTCCGACATGCAACACCTTGATGCGCACAAATGTATGAAAATAAACCCATGGGTTTATCACATTTATAAATCCAGCTTACTTCATAAGTATATTCGCCCATATTCTCTACCAAAAGGTTTAACTTGATTTTTTAATTTGCTAAAGGTTCTTAACCTTTCCCTACCCCCCACGATTGATTTTCATGTAAAGTAGAGATCTAAGTTTTATTTTTCCTCATATATGGATAGCCAATTGTCCTACCACAAATTAAATAGTACCTTCTTCTCAACTGACCCATATTATCTTCTCTATAACATATCAAGCCGCCATATGCAGGTTTAAAGTCCTTGATTTTACTTACTGGTCTATTTGTCTATTCCTGGGCCAATAAAACATCGTCTTAATTATCAGGGCTTTGTAATATATCTTGACATCTGACAGGTGATCTTTCTCACTTTGTTTTTTTGCTTCAAAATTGTTTGGTTTTCTTCAATTCTAGGAAATTCTCAGCCATTATCTTTTCAAAAGGAATTCTTCTCAAATCTTTTCATCCTATTCTCCTCTTCTAAATTCTTTCCTTCTGGATTTCCTCATGGACCTTGTCATTCTTTCCTCTATGACTCTTAGTCACATTTCAGAGTTTCCATTTTTTTATCTCTCTTGCTGTATTTTGGACAATTTCCCCAGATCTATCTTCTAATTCACAAATTCTGTCTTTAATTGCGTCTAACTTTTTTTAACTTCGATAACAATATCGTTCACTTTTAAAAGTTCTTTCAACTTTCCAATTACTTTTTTCATACTGTCCTCTTCCTGCATTATGGCTTTATTTCTTCTTTAGTCACTTTTAAAAATTAAAATACTTACCTCCACAGTGAACTTCAGTTTCTTTTTATTACTTCAGGTTCTTGGAGGTTTGTATTCTGTTTGTTGTAGTTCCTGATCCCCGCCCCCACCCCCCCCGCCCCATACCAAACCACGGTGACTTGTTTCTGTGTTTTTTTCCTTGTATCTCACCCCCGGTGTAGCTGTTCTGTCTCTGAGTCCTGTGGGCTCTGGGTGGCAGAAGCCCACAGGACAATGCTGCCTTTGCCACTCCCCAAGACCTTAAGGACTTCAATAGTGGCATCTACTTTTATGTTAATGCTTTGGCTTTTGGTTCTTATACCACTGAGACAGAATAAAATTGGAGCCCACACCCACGTTCGGCCTGGTATTTTAACTTCTCCCCTTTTAAAGTAGAGCAGACTTTCAGGCTCTGAACTTTATGCAAGGGTCCAAATTCTAGCTGCCAGACTCCCACGGCCTAAGTCACACCCGTCTCTGAACATCAATCCAGGGCCAAATCCAACAAAGCCCAAGACCCGAGGACAGCCGCCCGGATGCGCTGTAGCTACTGCTCTGTTTGCTCCCTCTCCACTTACGAGCGCAGCTGTGTATTTCATGCTGTCATCTGATGTCGTCTGAAGCACTGGGCGGGGGGGGGAGGGGACGCACCACATCAGCTCCGTCTAACATGCTCGTAAGACGTCTAAACTGTACTTTTCTTAAAGTGCCAACTTTTCTTCCATTTCGCCGTCCCCTCATAGTCTAACATCTGCATTCCTAGAGAAAGAGATTTGTTTTGTTCTCATCATCTGAAGGCTCCATTCCTTCAGAGCCTGGAAATGATCAAAATGAATTAACATTTTTAAATAACTCTATTTTTCTGGTATCCACATACGAGAAAGAACGTTTCCTGTCAGAAGCTCAATGTGAAGATTTTGTCAGCAAGCCTGTTCAAACTCATCAATCTGAGGATCCACAGTCGGCTGCATCAACCCAGCCAGACTCTCCCGCTGGCCAGTTTATTCTTCCAGTTTAAACAGTCCGGCCCTGGGTCCTGGCCCAGAGGCTCTCACTGTGTCTGGGGATGACATTCATGAAGACCTGCAATCTCCTCGCTGCACTTCTAAGGGGTGTCAGGGCAGGTCGCTGCCCCCAGCGCGGGGGAGTGATGCTAGCACACTGGCTGTCAACACACACGCCGCCAAGAAGAGCAGGAGAGGCCGCAGCCCAGCCGCCTATCAACCATGGTGCCCAGCAGGCCGATCGCTTAACCCCCATGGACCTCGTTTCCCTTATCTGTGAATCGATGGGGCGAGGCCGATGAACTCCAGGTTCCCTGACAAACCGAGGGGAAAACGCACTCAGCACAACGGGATCTGTGCAGACGATCGATGAAGCCCGCTGAGCCCTCCATGGCTGCGTCTTCTCCTCTCGGGACGTGAGAAGAGCGGACGAGAAACCGGCTGTGGCTGAAGCGGGACCCAAAGAGCGAACCACTGCGCGTCGCTCTCTCGTAATCTACGTCAAGGCACTGCAGGCTCTTCCTTGGCCTTTGTCCTTGGCTTGACACCTGGGCCTCGTGGATCGAGCACAGGCAGGACCGCTGCCGCCGCTGCAGGTGCTACACATGCACGAAGCCATCGCCAACGAGACAGGCGAATGGAACACAGCATCCGGAGACGAAAGGGGTGCAAAGAAAAATATGTGTCCATTTAGAACCTGAATGATGACCATTCGGGGCTCCCTCTGCCGTCCCTACAGGGGAAAAGGGAGGAAAGGTGAAGCCAGCGGCGGGCTCGGGCCCAGCGCCCCTCCCCGGCCGCCCGCGCTGCTCCTGCGGTGCCCGCTGGTCTTCGCCACCCCACCCCGCTGCCAGGTGACAGAGTCGCGGCCACCAGGTGAGCAAGACAGAGGCTTAGGCAGCCTGCTCACTTCGCATCTGCCCTCAGCTCTGAGGAACAGGCCCGCGCCCAAGACCGGTCTGCTGGGAGGTGCGGGCGGAGCTGGTCTACATCACCGAGAAGAGTCACCTTCTCCCTGTTGGCTTTCAGGTGGCAATTCTCTACCGGTTTGGGTAATAACACCCAATAAAGCGGGTGAAAGAAAGCAAACGGACGCCGGCGACAGGCGACAGCAAAGGCCCATGTGACGCACGGCTGGGCCCGGCTCTGCCAGCACCCACAGCGGAACCCGAGCCTGGGGGTGGGCGACCAAGACCAGAGTCCTGCGCCGAGGACAGCGTTCTCTCTTTTTTTCCGTTCGTTGGCTGATTAGCCCAGGGAGGGTCCAGGGAACAGGAACCGACCGAGGTATTCCCAACGGAGGGACGCTGACGCGACCCCGCTGCACAAGCAGTGAGAGAGGAGAGAAGCCACGCGCAAGCGGGGGGTGGCCCAACGCCCCGCGGCCGGAGGGCAAAGGGAGCCCCGGCACCCACTAGCAAGCGCTGGGCCCGCAGGGCCACCCCTGCGGGAGCTGTGACCCTGGAGGGAGGACAGAAGGGAAGGGGGGAAAGCGGGGTGCTCGGCTTCCTGCCCAGTGTCTCCACGAGACAGAGCAGGGGACACACGGCTGGGGACAGAACTGAGGGAAAGTGGCTGTCTGCCCGTCATGTGGGCCCACTCATCCCCGAGGCGGCCCCTTCCCCGGGGAGCTAGTGTGTCAGAGAGCAGGTACCACAGGGAACCCACGGTGCCAAGGGGACAGCACCTGCCCCACCACACCCTAAACCTGCTCTCCCTCTAGTTTTCCGTCTCACAATGCCACCCCCTTTTCACGTGTCCTTTTTATCCTGGAGACCCTCATTAGGCTTCATTTGACGGCTCTGAATATGCAAAGAACGGGAGGATTCCCTTGTCACGCTGGGACCCCACGGGCTGAGCGGGCCGACAGAGGATGCCTGCTCCCAGGTCATGGCCCAGCTCTGCGACGCCCTGGGGAAGGCCAGGCAGCCTGCCAGTGACGGCGGCCACTGGCGCTGCTCCCAGACTGGGAGCGCGGGATGGCGCGCAGCAGACGGCAGCCGGGCCCGGGCGGACACCCCGAATGACGACGCCACGTTCTGTCCGTGACATAAGCAGGTGGCTCGGGACTAGGAGGAGGTGCCCTCAACGACAACCGGTACTACGAGCCGAGCCTTGTGGCAGCCACAAGAAGAAACCAAGGCGGCAGCTACTGCCGTAGTGATGGCTGCAGCCAGCGCCAGAGCAGCCACCGACGTGCCAGCTGGGGACACGAGTGTGAGACCGTCCGAGAAGCGCCTGCCTGCGTGAGAAGGCAAGACCTTGCACTGGCGGAAGTGACTCACGATGAAAAGAAACGAAAGCTCAGGACAGAAGGACAACGGGAACAGACGACTGAGACAGCCACCCCGGCTTCAGAGCAGAGCTGACAGGACCGGCTGATGGCGACTGGGGCGGGACGCACACCGGGAGTCAGGGTGTGGAGGCCCCTGGGGAGAAGCACCAAATAAACTGAGTCACACACGGGCCGGCTTCCTACGAGGGACTCCCCACCAGCCATCCGAGTCGCCGCCCGGGTCATCCATGGGGCTGGGCGAGGGCGCGCTCTGCGCACGGGGCCGCGTGTTTGATGAAGCCGTCGAGGCCGGAGCCACTGCCCACCGGAGATGTGTGTTCAGCGCTTCTCCCTGGGACCCCGCGTCGCTAAAAATACTGTTTGCTTCTTGTTTAACACTGAACTTTCGATGCTCCGGAATACAAAAATGGTGTCTATTATTTTAAAAGCTTAGGAGCGAAACTAGCCGCATTATTAGAAAAAGATATGTGCAGCTAGAGTCTGTTCAAATACCAAGAGGCGTGACTTCGAATTCACATTTCAATCTTTGTTGACATAAGACTTCTAGAAATAGCGGCTGTAAATATTAAATCACCCACGCCGCGGTGAAATTTTATTGAGAATAACTACAAATAAAGAGAAACTGATTTTTTAAAGTCGGTTTCTGAAATTTAGATGAAAAAGAATATCGAGCATTAACAAAAAAATGATATATTTACATATCAATGTAGGTTTCCTGTTCATAGATTCATTTCCTATGAAACGTAAGAGGTGAGCTTGGGGAGTTACAAAGGAAGGTAAAACCCTAATCAAATAGGTACTGTTGTTCAAACAGAACATTAGCCAAAATGATCCAATCAGTCGCTTGAGCCAAATTTTTTTCCCTTTCAGCCATTCATGCCAGAACACACGCTCTCGGAGCGCTAGGAATTCACGTTTCATTCCCAGGGTCTGCCGACAGGTGCGGGGTTTGAAAGGCACATTCCACTGACACCGTGTGAGAGCCAGGAGTCGCCGGCATCAGCGCAATGCGCCCAGCACGGGGTCGTGTTTCTCAGGGCACAACTATCTACTCGCTTTGCAGGGGGCGTTTGGCAGTCACGTGAGGCAGCCTAAGCACAGTAAGTTCAAGTTTCTGGGTCTCTGACTTCCCCACTGTGCAGAGATCCTCCTGAAGATGGGGCACAAAAGGTAGAAAAGCACACCTCTGAGGAGGGGCTTGACGCGAGGCTTTCTTCTCATACTTGGCTAATGACGTCAGAGAATCAGGCTTCCACGGGTGACAACTGACACAGTTTCAGTTCTCGGTTTGAAACAAGCTCATTGCCTATCATTATAAAACACGGTAGCTTGCAATGTGTCAACCGGAGCTCTCCCTAATTTACTGACGCAATCTTGTGGTTATCAAAAACACAGCAATACATTTCTCTAAAAATCCGTAGGGAGCAACAGCAGAAACACACACGCGCATGCGTGCACACGCACACGCACACACGTTCCTGGTTTCTGTGTGGAAATTAAATACAATTCTACTTTATTGCAGTATTAAGATTCCAAATTTTAAATTTAAGAAAAACCCAAGAATTACAGAGGTTATCAAAGATATATTAACTTGTTCTTAAATAAGCTCAAAATTAATAAGGAAGGTATTATTATGCTAATGTACACTTCCTGACAGTCTGCCTGACACAGCAGACTGACAATCTGACTCTGGCCCTGTTAGACCTCCCGTTACTTTGAATTAATGGTGTGAATACTGCGTTTCTCCGGAAGAGTGTGGTTTCTGGGAAGTTTACGGAAACATGAAAGAAAAGCTTAAATAGAGATAATAAAACACAACGTGGGCTCTACTTGGATAACTAAATGAGGGTGGGTCTTTTCTCCCAGATGTCCTCAAAAGACCTCTGTTCACCCTATCCCTTGGCCCGTTCCCCTCCCTGAACCGTGCTTTGAGAAAGAATTGTCAATGTATTTTCAAATTTCTCTTCCTAACTTGAAGCGGAAACACATTAGTCCGCACCCCGGCAGAAAGCTAAGAAGCGCTTACATCAATCTGCACCTATTCATCTACCTTCCTCATTCCTTGGAAACGTAACTGCCACTTTTATCGACTTCGCTTCATGCGCCTGACACTTAAGAGCACGTCTCTGGGCCAGGCGGGAAGCTGCACTTACTGATTCACCCGCAGCGCATCTCCGGCAGGCCCGGCCGCCGCTGCCGCCGCTCCCGCCGCTGCCACCGCTGCCGCCGCTCCCAGGCGCCTGTTCAACAAATCACAGCCACAGAGGCATCAGCACAGCGGACACTTACGCCTTCCCTTAAAACAGTCACACGGGTCCCCAGCTGTTCGGCAGGGACAGGAACCTACCCCAGCGCTCCGTGGCCCCTGGTTGGCGTCTGGCCTGCCCACAGGGAGGCGGCCTCCGGGCTGTGCCTCCGGGCCTGGGCTGCCCCAGCTGGCCCATGTCGTGGGGCCGCTGGCCGTCACCTGGGGTCGGCCCCAGTCCTGCGCGGCTGCATCGGGGCTCCTGCGTGCCCGCTTCTGGAACAAACGAAATTTCACTTGAGACGGCCTCCTAAAATGCACATCTCTGATTAAACCCGCTTTCGGAAAACTTCGGCGGCACATGCAGACCCCCGTGGGGCTGGGGCAGTTTCTAGGACACTGGAGGGGACCACTTTAAACTTTATCTTCAGGAATAACCGCCACCCATTAAACTTAACCTCATTACTTCCTGCACCGTCTGATACTTACTTAGCTTTATAGATTTAAAATAGTCATTTTAACAATTTTGGCCAACACTTTCGTAATAAACTATTATGACTGGTTTATTGATATTGAAAGTGTACAAAACCTATACATTTTGTTCAAGGAACTAGTGATACGCTTCGTCACGTTTTTGCCGCGTGGTAAGTTATAACATTTCCTCTTCCTGAACCCAAGAGCAAACTCACCTACTTCGAGAGCCGCACGCCCAGCCCGGCCCGGCCCACTCAGCTTCTGCTCCCCCAGGGACTGAAGAGGGCACACTACGAAGCAACCCTCCAATGCTAGAGAGACAAATGACTCCAAGTTCCAAGACTATGTATTTTGAGGAGTGACATCGTTTTCACCAACATTGATTTAGGGGTAGGGGACCCTGGCCGAGGGCCGGGGAGTCTGCCCTGCGCTCAGCACCAGCAGTGGTCTCCCGGTCCCTGGGCCCACCGCAGGCGGTGCTGGACAGCTCCCGCCGCAGGCGGAAAACACACCGGCTACACCAGTGCCCGCCGCTCCTTCGGTTACTTGCAAACCAGCCTCATGATTTGTGCCAAATTTTTTTATCATCTATACTATTACTTATTTATTTAATATTTTCTAAATTGACTCCTCTTTATATAATGGATTTATTCACTATAGAAACTTTATATCATGGGTTTAGACTGCTAGTTTTATTATTCTCTAACATGCTTTAAAACAGATACTTAAAGATTAAAAGGAAAAATATTGAACTCTGAGCCCCTTAAGTTTAGAATAATTTCTTAAGCTAAGAGCTTGACCTCCAGGTGGCTGAATACAAGGGCGGCTAAGCAGTTACCTACCTCCCCAGAGTTCTTCCCAAATGATACGAAACTACAGAAAGAGAAACTTTAGAAATTCTGCATCGAACCATACCCTGGGCAAAACTTAAAGACAGAGAATGCCACATTCTGAAAATAAGGCTAGTAAAACTAGAAACACCACTGAATCCGAGTGTGCGCCAAATAACACAACCACCACCCGATGAAGCAAAGACCACAGCGATGCAAGGAGACACAGAAACACACGAACCACGGGAGATTTAACACACCATTCTCGGCACACGGCAGAGGATCCAGAAATTAAGGAAACAGAAGGTCTAAACACTATCGATCAAGATAGTTCTTGAACTTGATACCCTGATAACAGAGAACACACATTCTTCTTAAGAACCTATGGCACATTCACAACCAATCATGTATTAGGTCACAAAGAAAACATCTACAATTTCCATAAGGTAGAAATACTGCAAACAACACTTTCTGACAACAATGCAATAAAACTACACATTATTAACAAAAACGGAAAACGGAAAGGCACTTCCACTCGGAGACTTTAACCCCTCCATTTATTGACTCTTAGGTGAAAGAGCAAATACAAACTAAATACAGAACCTGAAAGAAATAATTACAAGAGAAACACTATAGGTCAGAATCTACAGAATGCATTTTAAGCAGCAATTAGAGAAAAGGACACTGTACTATTTTATCAATAAAAATGAAATAAAATTAATGAATTAATAGATCTCGGCTCATAAAAACTAGAAAAAGAACAACAGAGTAACCCAAAAGAAAACACGAGGAAGAAAACAATGGATAGAAAAGCTGATTAATGAGACAAAGGTTCTTCTGCCGAAAAATGGTAGATCCAACTAATCTGCATCCTAGTTTTTCTTTTTTTGGGGGCGGGGGGCAGGGGGATTAACGAAATAGACAATCCGCTAGTTAACTTGAGAAAAATGGGTAAAAGAACAGGTACAGACAATAAAAAATGACCCACGGGAAACGACCAGTAAAAACCTACGCCAGGGGGATGGTTTCAGCCACCGCATCACACACGTCCCCAAGACGCTCGCGCCCCGCCAAGGCCCCCCGCATCTTCTCCGTGTGAAGCAACTGTCTCGTCCCTGGCACCGAGTGTCCTTCTTATTTAAATTTAACTGTACGTTCTCCTACGTACCCTCATTAAATTTAATCTGATTTCCATGTTGTATCCAAGTGTATCGCAATTTATTCAATCACTCTGCCAAATATTACGCTAATCATATTAATCGTCCTCGTGACTTTTGCAAATAACATGGCCTTCTGTATCTTCACCTACATCAGAGGCCAGTATTGAAGAAGAAAAGATCAAGGACCTGGATCTCTGGTTACCTGGTATCTGCTCAGTCCTTACACTGTAAAAAGAGGCGTGATAAGACATGGAAACAGCCGTGTCCTTCACCGGAAGGTGGGGTAAAGATGCGGCCCATACACGCAGTGGGAGGAAGTGACATATTGCCATTGTGACAACATGGGGGGGCCTCGAGAGCGTCGTGCTAAGTGAGATGAGGCGGATGGAAAAGGACAAGAACGGTGTGACGGTGGTGTTCACTCACCATGGGATCTAAAACAGAATGCAGCAAGGGAAAAAAAACCCCACGCTCAGACACAGACGGCGGAAAGGTGGTTAACAGAGGGAAGAGGAGGTGGGGGGAGGACAAAGAGGTAAAGGGGATCAAATCTATGGGGACAGGAGACCAGACTCCGGCAGTGAGCACATAATAGAGCGCGCAGGTGTCATATTATGAAGTTGTACACCTGAGATTTAATTGTCATTAGCCAATGTTATCAATACACTTAAGAGGCATAAGGTGTTAAAACTGGTTTACTGTCAACTTTTAATAATCTGTGCTGTAGGGAAAAAGTGGAAATACTATACACATGCCCCACGTCGTTTTATACGTAGGTCTCAGGTCTCAACTTTCCCCATCAGTGATGTCACAGTCGGCCACGAAAAGTCCTGTTATTTCCCTTGCCCTTGCTGCATGGCATCAGACCTGCCAGAAAGGAAAGCGCGTGGCACGGGTGGGTGACCGCGAGGAAGAATCCACACTCTCCAGATAAAACCTAAAAGGCTCTGGGACCACATTCCAACCATTCTGTGTGGGGTCGCATAACGCCTGGCACATCAAGGTCAGCAGACCTGTGATTACCCATGGGGACACGCCAGCACTCTTCAGGTGGCTCAGGGGCCAGGACTCAGGCCCCCACAGATGCACAGACACCAGGTGCTGGATGGGGGATGGGCTCCTCCAGGGAATGCAGGGATCGCCTGCTCGGGGGCCCTCGGCCAGCTCAGTAGATTAAATTATTCATGTTTTCTGCCATTTACTGCAGATGCCGAGAGTGGGCTGCACATGGCACTGGCTGTGCGCGCACTTGGCAAACAATCCGGTTCCTGGGGACCGGCCTGGACCAGAGGAAAACAAGCTGCACAAGCGCTTCGCTCTGGATGCTCACGTCGCATGGTTCACTCTGTCACTCTCTCCTCATAAAGGCAGGTGAGGATGCACCGCCCAACTAAAAAGACATTTGCACCGTGTAAACAAAATGCAAATCCCGAGGACCCACGAAGAGCCCATCGCTTCGCAATAACTGAGAGGGTCACCCGAACAGCATCCTCGCCAGAGAGCACTGAAACAGGCACCCGAATCAGAGGGATGGATAAGATGCAGGAGCCAAAATGCAGAACACAGGGCGCGTTGCCTCAGGGACAGTCTCCCCCGCGAGCCGCTGAGCTGCGTGAGGGTGGCAGGCTGGACAGCGGCAGAGGCGCGACCCGGAGCTCGGCTCCCACGCCGATGGCGGCCAGCCCTTACAGAGCCCAGGCTGTGTGCTCTGGCCAGCGACCAGCAGGGGACAGGGCACAGGGCGCGGCTGGGTGCCAGCACCGTGGGGCGAAATTCGGGCACGTTCCACCCCCCAAACCCATTTCTCAGTCTACTGTGGGGAGGACGTGGAGAAGGACCAAGGCAGCAGCTTCATGACAGAAAAGCACTGCGTGTTCTCTTCAGTCACACCAAGAAAATGCCACGTTCTTAAAAATTAAACTGAATTAAACATATAAAAATACATGCTAATATGTGAGCTAAGCACATACTCTGTGAATTAAAATCCCAACGCAAACCACTAGAGCTCAGCAACACAGCTGTGGTCTCCCCCTCTCCACACACGCGCACACATACACGCAAATGCACACGCACACACGCGCACGCGCCCTTTCATTTCGAAGGTATTCGGAGGACTTTCACTGCTTCATGGAAGATCGTTTGCATTATAAATGTGCAATGCTGGTTCACTGAGTCCCTTGCCAGAGAGCTCGCTGAGTGAGGCTTTCTGGCTCAGTTTCGTTTGGATGCCACCACAGTAAAGAAAGTCTGCTTGTGGCAACACCGGGCGGGGCGGACGCTAACGCCCCAAGTGGGGTTAACAGGGCCCCGCGGACACCGGTTAAAAAAGGATCATGGTTTCCATCAAGCAAAGAGTCCTCCTTGGTGACACTTTTATGTGGAAAATGACCTTGCACTTGGGAGGTTCACTCTCCAACACATGGAAACCTGGCATGGTGTCAACTACAGAGAGGACAGAAGCTAGGGTCCCTGCTCTCGACTCCCAGGGTATCGGGGCACACAGGATGGGTCTGAACATCTAGATTCTGTGCTTTACCCAGCTGTGACCATTTTTTAAGAATCCTCAACTGACTATGCACGCCCACACTCCTGACCCATCCAGCTTGGCAAAGAGAAGGCAGTTTATGAGGAGACAAGCAAAGTGAGCCAGTGGTCACAAGTAGCACTGCCTGCTTACTTCTGCTTACTTCTCGGCCGGCTATCCGAGGAAGACAGCACGGGAGAGCAAAAACCCCACTTTCACTTCTCATTGAAGGAAAAAGACATAAATGTACACGCTAGACTGACTGGGAATTAACTTTACGCTTGCAGTATTTACCAAGCACAATACTCCCCAATAAACTTAAGGATCTTGAAACAATCGAAGCATCCTTCGATAGATGACTGGATAAAGATGTGATACATATATACAATGGAGTGTCACTCAGCCGTCAGAAAAGGCGAAATACTGCCACATTTGTGACAACATGGATGGATCTCGAGATGATCATGCTAAGCAAAATAAGTCAGAAAAAGTTGAGAACGATATGATTTCACTCACATGTGCAATAGAAAACAAAGCAGCAAATGAACAACACAAACAAAAACTCACAGACACAAACAGTTTAGTGGTTACCAGGAAAGCGAGGGAAGGAGGAAGCAAAGGGGGTCAAATGTATGGCGATGGAAGGAGACTGTGGGTGGTGAACAAACAACAAAATACGCAGATGACATATTATTATGGTACACTCGAAACCTATATAATTTTATTAACCAATGTCACCCCAATAAAGTTATTAAAAATTAATTTAAGAAACATTAAGGATCTCAAGAAAGCAGACATACAAATTTACTTATAACAGGTGGAGCATAACAGGCATCCCTTCCCATTGTGAAATACAGTTTACAACGTTTCCACATTTGTTCTCTCATTTGATCCTCCCACTAATTCTGTGCCATAGGAAAGGCGGGGAATTTTATTTCTAGTTCATAAATGAGGAACACAAAGTCCAAAACCCATAGCTGGCCTGGTGATCTGAAATGACAGCTGGGTAGCCAGTGAGCTTTCAGTCCAACCGGGGAGATAAGGCTGAAAAATACAACTAAAAAGCACTAAAAACTAAACGATATAAGAAAAAGATTTCAAAACTTAATGCAACATAAACTCAATATAAGTCTACAATAATCAAGACGGTGTGGTCCTGGAATAGGGATAAACGTAACAATCAAAGGCATAGGATTGAGAAGCGAAAATACGTCTATGGTTAATCGACTTTTGACGAGGATGCCAAGACAATCGATGGAAAAAGAATACTCTTTACAAGACATGGTGCTGGCTCGATCCAATATCTACATGCGAAAGGAGGAACTTAGGGCCCTATCACACATGATCTATAAAAATTAACGCAAAATGGATCAGAGATCTAAACGTCAGAGCTGAAAACATTTTCAATGGCGAACCTAGGAGAAAATATCTGTGATCTTGGGTTCGGTCAAGATTTCTTAGACATGACACCGACAGCATGATCCGTGAAAGAAACAAATGAATAAATTAGACTTCATCGATATCCAAAACTTTGGGGCTTCAAAAGACACCATTAGGAAAGTAAAAAGTCAAGCCACATTCTGGGAGAAAATTTTATACATCATACATATGTTAAAGGATCTGTATCCAGGATATAAAAAGAAATTGTAATTCAATTAGAAGACAACACAATTTTTAAATGGGCAAAGGATTTGAGTAGTATTTTTTCCAACAAAGATATAGAAAATAGCAATAAGTACATGAAAAGATATTCGACATCTTTAGACATTAGAAAAATGAAAATTACAAACAATGGGATACCACTCCCCACACCCTAGAATGGTTCGATCAAAAAGAGATGATAACAAGTGCTGACAAGGATGTGGGGGAGTCAGACCCAGGATGGAAGGGGGCAGCTGCTCTGGGAAACAGTTTGGTGATTCCTCAAAATGTTAAGCATAGACTTACCATACGGCCCAACAATTCCACAATTAGCTAGGTATCTTCCCAAGAGAAATGAAAACGTATGTCCATGCAAAACGTGTGTATGAATGTTCTAGGCAGCATTACTTATAAAATCCCAGAAGCGTCAACAACCCAAATGTCCGTCAGCCGATAGATGGATACGCACACTGTGGCCTACCCAGACAATGGAACGCCAGTTACGGACAAAGACGAAGAATGCGCTGATACCCTCTTGAACACGGATGTGCCTCAACAACGTTACCATGCTAAGTGGGAGAAACCAGTCACAAAGGCCAAATAGTAAGTATTCTGGGATTCCATTTAGTGAACTGTCCCGAACAGGAAATCTGAAGAGACGGGAAGTCAACTGGCCGTTGCTTAGGGCCGGGGAGGGAAACAGGGAGTAACTGCTAATGGGTCCCGGTAGCTTTCTGAGGTGAGGAAAATGTTCTGAATCAGATTATGGTGATGTTTACGCAACTCTATAAATATACTGAAAACCACCGATCCATGTGCCTTAATTATGCAAATTATACGTAAATAAAGCTCTCTAAAAAAAGTGGGCAAAAAATTTTAACAGTTGACCAAAAAAGATATGAGTAATCAATAAGCACATGAAAAGATGTTCAAAATCATTAGCCACTGGTAGATACCAACTTCATATCTAACTGGAATGGCTATGTGGCTGTCATCAAAAAGACAGACGGGATGAAGCAGTGGACAACCCAGAACCCTCACGAGTCCCCAGAACCCTCATGAGTCCCCGGAACCCGCCCAAGTCCCCAGTGGGGTGCACTTTGGAAAACAGTTTGGGAGTTTCTTAGAAAGTGAGACACGAACTTAGCACAGGAACTGGCGATTCCGGCCCTAGGTGTCTAAGAGAAATGAAAACGTGTCCACACAATGATCTATACGTAAATGTTCCCAATTTTCAGCACTATTTTTTATATCTAAAAAGGAAAAGCAGCCCTAATGCCTATCAACTGATGAAAGGGTAAACCAAATGCAGCATGTTCACACTACAGAATATTAGTTCGCAATTAAAAGGAACAAGGTACTGATCTATGCTTCATCACGGATGAACCTCAGAAGCATCTTGCTAAGTGAGCTACGTGAAAGAAGCCTGCAACAAACACCACATATCATATGATCCCATTTACATAAAACGCAGAAAGAGCCAACGTGGACAGACGGGAAGTAGATTAGCGACTGCTGGAGCTGGGTGGGAATGGGGGTGACTACAAACGGCCATGAAAATGTCCTAACACTGGGCGGTGATGGTTGCACAACCGTGAATGTATGAAAAGTCGCTTCACCGTACACTCTGAAGAAAGCTAAAGGATGCGGTCTTGGTCAGTGCAAGGGCGAGCCCCAAGACGGGAGCCACAGTCAAGGTGATGAAGGGCGGTGACGGGGCACACCACTGGGGCTTCGCTGGTCGAAGGGTCATTTCTCCTATACAAGTGGTCGTCTGAAACCCCCGGCGGCACGGTCAGCGTGCCTCTCAGTTAAACACCTGCACACGCCCGCACGTGTTCTTCAGCCAAAAAGTACTTGTCGAACACCTACTGTGTACCTCACTGGGTCTGAGCACCTAGTAATTAAAGAAGCAGATTCCAAGTCACGGTCCTTCCAGGGTCACTGCTGAGCCTGACACCTACAAGAGCCCCCAACCCTGGAAAACTGCCTCCTGACCGACACCAACCTTGTTTTGACTTTCCCAGGTCATATGAAATCTGCCAAGAATGAGAAATGACCGAGGCTATGTGCAGTTGGCAGCATGAGCAGGTGTATTAGTTATAAGCAAAGATGAATTATTATAAGTTTCCTTCATCAGGATGGTAGGATGGCTGCAGTCAGACAGTGCGAAGCATCTCAGCAGATTATTACTAAAGTTAAAAATGAGTGAGAATTAACTTGTTTCTTGAGAAGTGGGTTACAAGTACTTCGAGCGAAGAGTGACCTCAGAAAGGCAAAATCGGAGTTTCCTCGGGGTCTGCATCATCAGCGGTCGGCATTAGGTCCCCAGTGGGGATCCCACCCAGCGGAAGAGCTGTAAAACCTCCATCCTACACCGCGAACCAAGAAAACGCTCCTGAATTTTCTCACTGTGGAAGTTAGACCCCGTAGGGCTACCTGAATGGGGTGAAGCCATCCACGTTTAAGCGGTTCTGCTGACAAGGGCTGCTTACTTTACAATTTTCAGGTGTTAGCAAAGGTAGGTCTGAAAGTTAGAGCACAGTGGATATAAAATACCCTCGGGTCCTCATTTGGGGGCAGCTTATTCATCAGACCAAGAAACGGTGAAAATGGCAGATGGAACCTCACGATTTATCCACATCTAAATTTCCACAGTTCCATCAAAAACATTTCAGATCCCAACTCGAAATCACCTGCCCTTTCGAGCAGCTGGCGCTTGTCATCTCTGGACCGAAGGCAAGGACCCGTGAGTGGCTGTAAAGGAAAGACATGTCTGCCAAGAGCATGTGCCCAGACTACGGTCCGCGGAAGGCCGCACGCAGCATCCCTCAACAGTCACAGCAACCGTGACGAACTAACCGGTGTCGGTGGTTTAATTAGCACTCACAAGGCACCTCAGGCTTGACACGTCGGCTTATCTCGGCCCCTCGCCCACCCAGCCCAGCGCCCGCCCTTGGAACCGCAGTGTGCAGAGCGCGGGCACCACCTGGCCTTACGCGCCGAGTCCCTCAGGCCTTGCAGGGAGCCGCACGCACTTTTGAGGGGCGCTGGTGTCCAGTCCCTGGGAGCGTACGGGTCCGGCGGCGGCAGGGTCCCGCACGTCTGCGCAGGCGCGGCCAGAGAGCCCGCTACTCGGGCCCCGCCCACCCCGGGCTCCGCCCCACAAGTGGGCGCGGGCGGCTCCCCACAGGCCTCCTCCCAGACAGGGCCGCCGGGAGACGCGAAGCCCACTGAGGGCCCACCCACGGATTCCACCTTGCCGTTCCTAACGCCCCGGCCCCGGGGGGCTCACCGCATCCCCCGGCACCTGCAGCTCCTCCGGCCTCCGCCGTCGCCAGCGGCCCAGCGCTAGAGTGTCCATTTGGCCCACAGGCCAGAGTCTGCAGACTACTCATCCACACCTGAGGCCTGGCCCCGCCCACGGCGCCGCGTCCACGCCCCCTACCCCACGTGTCCCAGGGAAGCCAATGAGAGGCGGGGGCGGGGCTCCGCAGGACCGCGTGAGTCTTACCCGCGAGTGCCGCAGGCGGGAGTCGGGGAGACCAGAGTCTTCCAGACAGAGGGAGACATTTCCCCCAGGTCATTATTTCTCAAACAGTGCCGGACTATCACCTCTCCGATCACTGAATCAGCAGTGAGGCTCCGAAGAACCTACTCTTTACGGGTCCCGCCACGCTTTGATTACAGAACTTGGATCGGCTGTACAAGCGGCCGCCTCCTCGCTCTTGTGATTGGTCACCGAGCCCCGTGCGGTCGTCTTCCCGTGGCTGGTTGGCTGGTAGACGGCACAGGGAGCCAATCAGCATGGGCGAGGCTGCGGTGGGAAGTCTGGGAGTTGTAGTCCAGAGCAGGCGGCCTCACTTCCGCTGGGAGCGGGACCCTGGGGCTACGCGCCGTGCTGTGGTCTCCAGCCAGGTTTTCCCCCGTGCACAGTGGCTTCTGGGTCGGAGACTCGTGGGCGCCTACTTCTCTGCAGGTTGGGCAGAAGGGGAAACCGAGGCCTCCTCCCGCTCTCTCGGGGGTGGGGTTCGGCCCATGTGCCTCGAGAGCAGGGTCCCTGCGCCGGACCTTCGCAAACCGCGGGCTTGGGCCGGCCCAGCGCTGGGCCGAGCTGCACTGCGCTCTGGCTCCTCGGTTCTTGGAGTTTGTTCACACCTGTCCAGGCTGGAGAGTGCTCAGGTTCGGTCGTCTCCGCACCCTGCCACCCTCCCCACCGCGTGGGCACAGCCCCGGGACCCACATTGATTAGTTAAAGTGGGTCTAAGCCAGTCTTTTGCTTTGGCTAACGATGGGCGGTGACCTAGCTTCGTCAGTGGGAAGTAAAGGAGGTCTGTTAGGGGCTGGGCTCTGGGGAAGAGTTCCTTCCTGTTCACTCTTCTGCTGCAGCGTAAGGCTCCTTTATTAACTTGGTGAAATGCATGAAGCCCTACTCAGCTGGGCAGGCATGCCTGCAGCATGATCGGTGGCAAATTAAGTAGCTAGTCTGCCCGTTTTCATTTATGAAAGATAATGACTAATAGGGTACTGTGAGGATTTAAATGAGGCATTTACATATAAAGTACTCTGAACAATGCCTGACATAAACGGAGTGCTCAGCAAATGGTTTGGTGCCGCCATTGTGCTCCTAGCACTGATCTTGCCACTAGTGCACATGCTGTATCAGAAACCCTGGGGGCTTCCAGAATGATAAATAAGTTCTGGGCAAGTAATGTCAACCGATGGTCATTAGAGCGAATTCAGTGCCAACTTGAATCCCCGATTTGGAGTGCCGGTGAAGGAAACTTCTGTGCAAACACAGCAGGACCGTACAGCACAGGTGTGGGATAGCTCAATAGTGTTACAGATCAACTGTAAGGAACGAGGAGGCTGTGAGAGGTCCTGGAGCAAGCACCCTCCAGAGGTGGGGCAAATACTTCTTTTTCAAATCACAGGAGCTGACTCCCCTCTCGTGGTCCCTGATTGTCTGTCCTCAAGCAACGGAAGACTCCCAAGTTCTCACAGTTTGATTGGCCCAAAAAGCACTGTCCTGATTGGTCAGTGAAGTTGGTAGGGACTATGGTTGTAGCAGCTCCAACTGGGGAAAGTCCCAGTCATATTGGTTGAAATATAATTCCAGGAACTCCTTTATAAGAGTGGGCTCAGCTGGCAGGAACACAGTGTGGGTGGGCAGACAACTTGGTGCAGACTTCTCCTCGGAAGTGTGGTTTTGCAGAGGCCCAACTGGTAGACTCTGTTCTTAAGTTTTAACCCAGTTAGCCACCAATAACTTCTCTTAATAGATATCATCTTAGGGTAACATACTATGTACAACATGGTGATTATGGTTAACAATACTTTGTTGTATATTTGAAAGTTGCTAAGAGTAGGTTTTAAAAGTTCTCATCACATGTAACCATATGAGGTGATAAATGTGTTGATAGATGTGTTAATTAACCTTATTGTAATCATTTTGCAATATGTACATGTATCAAATTATGTTGTATACCTTAAGCTTACACAGTGTTATATATCAATTACATCTCAGTAAAGCTGTGCAGGGGCAAACCTCTTTGTTTTTAGATGTGTTGGAATTCAGAATTTGGGGCATTTTTTTTTGCAGTATATAACCCTGTATAAAACATTTCCAGCGGGGTCTGGGACAACAGCCTAAAATCAAACACAATAGTTCTGAAGCAAAGATGTGTGACAAATAGTCACCCTAAGTGGGACATCTAAAGGCTATAAATGCTCAGATCAGTTCAAATTAGTTTACTCCAAACTTCAGGAGAAACTTCTGATTTTCAAAACGTTTGCATTTCAGAATTGAAACGATACTATTGTGCACCTGTACTGTTACCTCTGCTAGAGACCGCCACTGGGGAATGGGCTTGGGGGGCGGAGCTTAGCCCCTGAACTGGCCACAGAACCTCTCCTTGGCCAAACTCTACCCAGGCTCCTCTGAATTCTAAACTACGCCCCGAGTTCTGGGCTTCCGTCTCTACATTGTCCAGTTTTAGCAAGAATCGTGCTAAGTCAGCTTAACTAGAACCCCCGACCGTTGAGAGCTGATGGGGTCCTCATGCCTCACCTTCTCCCGGTGATGTCTCATTACTCTGGCCTGCCTTCAGCAAGAGTCCTCTTTGGGTGGTTAGCAGGACTCCCCCCTTACTCTGATGTTTCCTCTTCGCAATCTTCTATCACTGACCCTACCCCTCCACCCCCCGACCTTGCTCCTTGGCTGTAAATACCCACTTGGCCCTGTATTCGGAGTCGACCCTAATCACTCCCTTACTGCATACCCCATTACAATGGTCCCTATACCTGTCATGGTCCCCCTGAATAGAGTCTGCCTTGCTATGTTTTGACAAGCCTCATGAGTACTTTTTTCTCTAATACTATATACAGCAGTAGGTATATGTAGAAAGATGCCATGTAGCTTAGCACAGTTTACCAAACATCAGTCGTTTGGGTACCACTCACGCATGCGTACTAACCTCTCCTATCGTTTACCCAGTATATTTAACTTCTTACTGTCTCACATTTTTGAAAATTTTAAAAATAATGTAAAATATCTATAATGTGAGATTCTCCCTCTTGTCTCTGCAGTTACATCTTACGTTTCTGTGTTCAAGTCAAAATGTTAGTCAAGAGTGGCCGGTCGGGATTGTCTCCAGGGCCCGTGCTTGGCCCTCGTCTTCAGCCTCGGGGTTCTCTGCAGCGCACAGGCAGCCTGCACGGCCCGCTCACTGTGGACAGGGCGCCCGACCCCAGGAGGACTAGGGTCTGGAGGGTGCTCTTCTCCCTGGACGGTCAGCACGTGTTCATTTTGCAAAGGGTCACAGCTTTGTTCTGATGTCATTTTAGCCCAGGTTGTATTTTTTTTTTTTTTATGGCAAGACAGTATAAGATTTTCTAAATGTAATCCTCATAATGATATGGCCTATTTTATTATGGCAGAAAATAAAATGCCCTACTGCTTTTAAACTTTCAAAATAATTTCTCTAGTCTACGGCCACGCCACCCTGAACAAGCCCAATCCCGTCTGATCTCGAGAGCAAAGCAGGTTCGGGCCTGGTTAGTACTTGGATGGGAGACCACCTAGGAGGACCAGGTGCTGTAAGCATGAAAAATAAAAATAAGGGATTGCAAACTGACAAGGTCCTTGCAATCTGTGAGGTCAACCAAGGATTGCCTCGCCTAAAATAGTAATAATAATAATAATAATAATTTCTCTACATGGAGACTATCGTGATCTAAGCTAGTGCCCTGAATTATTTCCTGCTTTTGTAAATGTGCTCTTCGGGGATGACCAAAAATAGATCATTATTTACTATTGAAAGACTTTATGACCAGCCCAGTGAGGGATTTACATGATCCTGGGTAAAGCTTATGCCCCAATCCACCCCCTACAGTAACTGTGAACACTCACTACACGCAGAAGGCAAGGATTTTCTGTCGTGTTGCATTTTCTTCATAGGTGCCGTAGATAAATAAAAATATTAATAAACCACAAATACGCCTCCTGAAACCAATAGCTTTAGGCTTGACCGGAAGCGTTAATTGTATCTCATTCTAACTTATTCCTGCTCCTCTCCTTAATGTTTCTTAAACGGCAGACACCACTGTACGTTCTGTGCTACGCTATGTTTCAACAATAGATGGAAATTTTAGCATGTTTTATATTTCATCCTAAAATTTTTTCATTTACAAGTGCATGAAGTCACATTGGTTATGTTTGATAATCCGTTCTTGGCAGGTGTTTTCGCATAAGTTATAGGGTGCTTTGCCTCTCAGCTCTCAGCCTACTACAGAGAAACCTCGGCACATGGAGATATGACTGATGCCGCATTAGTGTGTGGGTTGGAAATAATAAGGATTATAAATGACTCACTGGGTATAGAAAATAAGGAGAGAAGACTTATTGGGGAGAAGTCAAAAAACCTCGCTCTCTCTATGCACAGCCGAAAGAAAGCACCATGAAAGATATATTACTGTTCACCTTTTTATTTCTAAGGGGGGTTTTATTAACCCCTTTTTATTAATCAAAATAAATTGATTGCCAGTGAATGCAATATTTTCTGACTGTTCGAAATTACAAAACAAAAGCAAAGGCACGCAAACTCACATATTACTTCCTCCGGTAAATAAGAGACAAACCTCCTCCAGCAAGATCACCAAATAGTGTTTAAGATTGTATGGCTGTTCTTTAAAACAGGACGTTTCATTTAAGAGTAGCAGCAGACAGGCCTCGGCTCATCTGGGATTCTGCTTTCTCCTGCTGTGGCAGTGATCAAGCATTCCGGAACACTGTTCTTTAATATTTATGTCTCATCATAAAAGGACAGTTCTGTAGGGTTAATACAGATATGGCCAATACCAACTTGGTTCTGGGCAAGGAATGAGATAATGACCTGATTCACAGGGAGGGGGAACCGGGTGGCCAGGAATCCATTGACAAGTGCAGCCTGAAGAGGGGTCCAGTCACTTCTAAGTGTGACCCAGAGATGGAGAATGCGCAGAAACGAGAAAATACACATTTCTCCCCAGTGGGTGAGACAGCATCCCTCCTGGTCACCATTAGTGTGGGAGGAAGGCCTGAGTGTTTAATAGGAAAAGACCCATCGGTTTAGAAGATGAGGCCACATGGTACCCCCCACGAGGAGGGGCTGAGGGTGGGGGGGGGTCACAGGCTGCCTGTGACTGAAGACGCCCTGCACCGGCTCTTTGCCTCGTCCCACCCAGCCCTTGGGCAGCGGGCCGCACGCCTGGCAGAGCTGTCCTGTCTTGTCTGTACAGACCGGCCAGCGTGGCTTAGCACCGTGCCCCCGCCCCTCTCCAAGACCCGGGACAGCAACAGCTGGCCATCTCAGGGTCCCGCACATCTGTCCTTGCTCACGGGAAGACTTTCCCCCTCCTCCTGCTCTTCATAGTCTAAGAGAATGGGCACCGCAGTCGGCAGTCCAAGGCGCTGCTGGCGTCGAGATGTCTTCCGATTAAAACCAAGCGCACGTGTTTCGTGGGAATGAGTGAATAATAGGCACTAACTTGAAGTCTTAGGCTAATAATGGAGTCGCCAGCAGGTGTTCGCTTCACTCTGATGGGAGGATACAACCAGACACTTGAACTGCTGCTGCGGTATCGTGAGAACCTGAAGTACTGACCCGTTTACTTCATATGCATCCTACAGGGCGTAGGGCCTACACATCATTTAAAACTCAGTGGTTTGCTTTTTTCCTTTCTTATTTGTTTGGTTCTAGAGGAAAGAATTTAAAGTCAGCAATCATTCCACAGAAAAATCATCCCAGCCATCGAAATCAAAGTGGGCAGACCCATTCGGAGACCCGCTGAACTGGAATCCTTGCAGAATTTGAAACAAATCCCAACTGATCACATTGTTCAGGGTTATTTTCTTATGTCGCCACTTTCCTGAAGTGTCCCTGAGCCTCCCTGGGAGCAGCTGCTGACATCCGGCCACGGGGGCCTCCCCACTGACTGAGCGGGGGCCACTGTGGCAGCCAGCATCACACAGCCCAGGCTGGACAGCTCTGGAAGAGGCTCAGGAATACAGACTTCAGATAATTAAAAAACTACTCTTTATTCCTTTGACCTGCACCTGGGGGAAATGTCACTGTTATGTTTTCGAGGAGAGAGAGAATGAGGAGGAAGACACTGTGGCACCTTTGAGCTACTGTGGCAAACGTAAGACTGTGGTGGCCATTGATTTAACTAAGGCTAAACCGGTGAGCCCTCCAGGTCGGGGAGGCCTCTGCCGTGTGAGAGAACCGGGGATGAACTCTGTCCTTTGGCCACAGCTGTGTCTTTAAGGGGTGTGTGTGTGTCCTCAGTGCTCTCACACCTGGACTCTGACTTCCTCCCACAGACAGGAAGGGGCAGCTCTGCTCACGGTGCCCGCCGGACACTCCAGATGTCCACTCCACAAGGTGGCATCTCTGTGTAAAAGCTGCCTGTGAGAGAGTGCCAAGGTCAGCGGGATGGAACACCCGTGAGCTTGTGCGAGGCAGCATACGTGGGGACCCAGTGTCTGGAAGGGTCCTTGTGGAGATGTGACCGGTTGGAGCCACATGGCCTGAAGGGTCTTGCCTGGTTACAACTTCTTAGCATGGAGGATGTAGCCAATCTTATTGTAATGGCAGCGTGTAATGCCAGGTGGGTGCTAGAGTAATTGGGGGGAATCACCTCACGGATTGTATAAACGTCTAACTTTTTAAAATTAAAAAAAGACAAAAAAGCCCACAGATGGAGAGCCGGCTGTATACTGTGCTGCCATTTGAGGGAAAAGCAATGATATCCATATGTATGAATATGTAAATTCGTGGAGTGTTTTGGTAAGAAGAAACTGGTAACAGTGGCAAGTGCTCCAGGCAGGGGCCGGGTGGGTGGGAGATGGGGGAGGGGAGTGTGCGCGTGTGTGTGTGTGCGCGTGTGTGTATACATGAGAAATTTTAATAAGTACATATCAGAAACGTTTGCCAAACACATGCTTATTTACTAAAAATAAATAAATTAAGAAAAGAATTCCTCTGGCTTTATAAGCGATATTATTTGTGACACTGAGACAAACTCATCTGGGTCCTTAATTCTAAAATTTGAAACAAGAACTACAATTAAGCGCAGAAAAATATAGTCCAGGTGTACCTGGAAAATAAAGACACAGACGTGGACGCACACGGCAGTGTTTTCCTGTGACATGTTTAACTCAAGACAGCACGCCGCTGCGTATAAACGCGGTGATCGCGAATATTCAAGATCAAGAGCCCCGGCATCTGCATCTGGAGTCATCACAAGGGGAACTGGTCCTTCGCGAGGATGCACGTGGAAGTGTGCGCAAGCGACAACGTGCACAATCCCTCCTTCCCGCCCCCGCCCCCGCCCGTGCCGGCGGGGCTTCCACGCGCACACTGCGGCCCTGGTAAATTTCACAGGATCCGGATACAAAGCCGCTGGAAGCGCGGGAGAAAGTGTTACGTGCGAGGGAGAAGGTGTTACGTGCGTGGGAGGTGTTACGTGCCAGCGGGGCAGGGAGAAAAAGCACATGTTCCGCGGATCAGCAGAGTGTCTACAGATCCAGCGTCAGTGTGTGCACATTCTGAATTGTGGCCTCTTTAGAGTGAATAAAGAAAGCACTCAACAAAGGATGCTCCTTTCCAGCCTGAAGAGGCAGCTGATGCCACCTACAGCCCGGAAACCAGCTCTACAACCCACACCTGCCAGCCACCCTGTCAGGTCCTCGGTGGGTGAGAGAAAATTAGAATTTATGTACAGAATGGAAAATGGGCAGTCAACTCTCAGGATGAATTTTTTTCCTGATCAATTGTTGAAAAATGATTTTGAATAAAGTGTTTTTGGAGATTGAAGCAATTGGATTAATATTTGTGAACTACATTTCTTATATTTCTTCTAGAGAATACCTTATGGGATGCGGTCACATCTTTTTCTCCCCGACGTATACAACCCCAAAATATTCACCCGAACCTCAGATGAGGCCGATGGGCACCTGCTTATCCAGGCAGTCTTATCTCCTACAGGAAACTGGGTTACTGTGAAAGCGTCAGATAACACACTTCTGAAAAGAAATAGAATGTATTTTTATTGGCAGAGCCAAGATGAAGTATGCCTTGAAATGTTTTACAAATAAACTTGCACATAAATTGTCCATTCGCTGCTTCGAGATCTTTTTTCACGTTTGAGGAGCTGTCAGAGGTGCCTAATAAACATGAGTCTTATTTAGTTTACTGGATATGTAATTCTTCCTTTCTCTGAAAATAATTATTTTTCAAGCAAGTACAGCAAAAATACAACCAATAAAAATCTAGCTATGACAGCATAAACAACCTTGATGGCCAACGTATACATGGAGCTCTTTCAGGAAAAGTGGCTCCTGGTAGGAAAGACAGCTTGGCAAGTGGGGTGACTTGGGCTTGATGGAGTTCTGGCTCCCAAGGGTTGACAGAGGGACCCTCTCGGCCCTCCCTGCTTCCTGATCCCGGGCTAGTCCTTGGCTATCAGGGTGATGGCTGGAGCATCCCGGCTGTCAGGTTGGCCCTGGGCTATGGAGATGGAGGGCTACTTGTGTGGTTGGACCTCGTGTCCGGTTTACCTCAACGTGGTCTATGAGACACCTTTCACAAGGCCCATTCCTGGGGCCACCGGAGCTGATGGACAGTGGGGTGACCTTCCCCGGAGGGCTCCACAGGTTAAGATGCGGACTGTCTACCTCACGGTTCCCCCATCCTGTGTCCTGGTTGGTGGTCCCTCAGTGAGGGTGGTGCCCGGGTTGGTGGCCAGCTGGGGTGCGGGGACCGGGTTGGGCTTAGGAGAACCTAGTCCAGGCCTACTGCTCTGGGCTTTGGTCAACTGGTTGGGGGCTCCCAGGGAGGCGAGTGTATGTTGGCTACTGCACCCCTGGGCCTCTCGCCATCTGGACAGAGCCTGAGCTGGCATTGTGGAGGCTCAGGTGTCCCCAGCCAGGCTTGGACTCCTCCTGGGGAGCCCTGCTTGCAAGTTCTCGGCAGTGGGGGGTCGTTTATGCTTTTTCTAGTAGTTCCCGACGATGTCCTCGCAGCCTGAGGACAGAAATCAGAACACGTCCCCTTGTCCCCTTCCAGTGAACATCCGCTGTGCTTGGCTTTACTGCTCCTCTGTGGGGGCTCCTTTAATCTCCTCACAGTGAAATTCCTAAGGAAATTCATTCCCTCCAGTTGCCATTATTCTCAACAGCTCTTTTGGGTGGCAGAGTAATTGGAATTTAAGGGTCTCTCTTAAAAGACAGGAAACGTCGGCCACTTTGCCAGAAGAACGACACTCTTCAGTGCTGTGCCTCGCCCGTTAGATGTGCCGTCGTCACTTCCCTTCTAGCACCCGGGTCCCTCGGCTCCTCAGAAGGGTGTACCCAGACGCCACGAGCCGGGGATGTGATTCCAAGTCCTTGTCTCCGTTGATGTCATCCCTCTCCACTCTGGGTTACACATGCCCACCTGGGGCTCAGCACGGTGCCCGCGCGGGGTACACCTTCCCTGCTGGCCACAGGCATGAACAATGCCGCAGCAGAAGGGCATGGCCATGAGGCTCCCTCGCCTGTTTATAAGCAGTGTTAGCTGTCATCAGCCAGAAAGTAATCCCCCCACACAGATGCACACACGCGTTAAAACGGGGTCACTCAGACAGCGGGGCGCCCCTCTGCTGCCAGGAAGGCCCCTGCAGCCATCTCTGGAGCCTGGCTTGCCCAGACTGGGGCTTCATTCCCAAGGACCCAGAGCCCCAGCTTCCGGGTCCCCATGCTCTGACCCCTGAAGTACCACATTGCACCCTGGGGGAAACTGAATTGTCCCATCCTTTTCAGGGCTGTGCTGCTGTCCTGGAAAAACTGTTCTTGGTTCCTGGCTGAGAGGGTCCTGGGAGCCCAGGAGAGGCACCTGCCCAGAGGACACTTAGGTGAAGTGTCACTGGGTTCCCTAGGGGGCCACCTCTCCAAAGGGGGAATAGGCTGTGGCTGAATGAGGCTTACCTATGGAGTCAGCAGAATGTCAGTGCCTGGGTGAACCCCACAGGCCACAACCAGGCCCAGGATCCTGCTTTCCTTTGTTTTGGAGCTTTCAAGCATTAACTAACTGGGCGAAAGGAAAAGCCAAGTCCAGAGAACTCTGTAACAGGCCAGACAAGTTTAGTAGGACCATGGCGAGATTTTCCCTCGGGGCCTGAACAGCCTGAGAGGACTGGGCTCTCCAGAAGAGCTTGAGGCCTAAGGGGAGGCCCAGGGGTGAGTCCTGGCTGGCCCTTCCCTGCTGTGGGCCTGGCCAGTATCCTTAGCTACAAAGCGATGTAGGCAGTGATGTTTTTACATCGGCTTAAGGGAGCACAGAATGATAAATACAGGCATGTGTGCAAGGACTTTGGAAGGCTGAAAAGCACTATGTATCTCCATGTACCTTTATATACCTGTTATTTATAATGTGGCTGGGGCTCAAGGCTGAGGGGAGGACTCTTTGTTGCCCAAATCAGAGTATTTTAAAGTTCAGAGGTCATCTGTTGTCAGGCCTGTAGATACCAGAAAGTGGTAACTGGAGATGTTGTCCTGGAATTTTCTTTCTTTCTTTTTTTTTTTTGAAGTAGGAAATGTGTTCTGTGGCTGGTTTGTGCTGCTATTGGCAAATTCTATTTAAAGGAAAAATCAGGATTTTTAAAACAGCCACACTCAAAGGGTGATTATTGCTTTTTTTTTTTTTTTAAGATTCATATAGTACATTTCCCTGGTGCATTAAAATTTCATTATTTGTTAAATTACAAAGCCAGTCTCTCTTCTTTGAAAAAATGCAAATGACACTAAGAATTTGTATAATGTAAAAAGTGAAGGTCTTCCCTTTAAAACTCCCCTATTTTCACTCTCGGGGGGCAAGGTCTCCTAACACTTTGGGGAACATTCTTCTGAAGACCTTTACCTATGTCACATTCAGCTTTTTATACTTATATTTTATTTAAATATAATTCTGTTTAAAAACAATTATTGGAGTATAGTCTTGTTTCACAACATGCTGCATTGCATTTTTTAAATAGTAATCTCTGGGTTTTCTATACTTGAAAAAAAACCTCATTTTAAAATAACGTAGTCAAATGTAAGTGTAAGTCACGATACAGAGAGATCTGTACATTTTCTCCAAAGATAACATCTTGCAAAACTGTGGTACAGCATCACAACCAGGATATTCACACGATCCACACATATTTTTCAGATTTCCCAGTTTCATTTTATTCTATGCAATTTTATCACATGTTTAGGTTTGTGTATCTACCACCACAATCAGGATACAAAGTTCCTCGTGGCTCTCCCAGTGCATTTCAAATACTGTAATTTACCGTTTTAGGAACATCGATTTCTCAGGGTGAGGCACACATGTAACAAGCTCCTTTCGATTAGATCAGTGCTGCCAAGGGAAAATACCATGTGAGCCACAAAATGAAAGTCATCTATGTAATTAAAAACTTTCTAGTAACCTCATTAAAAAGGTAAATAAATATACATAAATTTAATATTTCATAAAACCCAAAATATTATTCTAACATGCATTAATATAAACACTATTAATGAGATATGTTACTTTTTTTTCCTACTGCTAAATCTTTGAAATTCCCGGAGCCCACTGCCTCACCAGCTGTACGCACCTCTGAACGTGTACTGAGTGAGCACCTGCTCTGGGCCTGGCTCTAACGCAGGCACCAGGATAGGCAGGTCCTGCCCCGGATGCGAACTGGGCTGCTGGAGGGGACACGCACCGTTCCAGCACCGCGAGGCACGCGCGTGGTGGAAGCGGCACAGGTGCCCCGAACCGAGGGAAGGCTCCATGCGGCCCAGCCTCAAGGCGGGTCCAGAAGCCCAGGGCCATCCGGCAGGAGCCCCTCGTGTCTGGGTGGGCGCACGGCTTTCAGCAGGATGGCAACTACGGGAGCAGCGGCGCTATGGAGGGGAGGCCCGGTGTGGTCTGGGGACCTCCAGGAAACCGTCCCTCCCCAAAGCAGACACCTGCCGGGCCAGGGGGCGGAGGGGCTTGCGGTGGAGTGGGAGACCGGGCGTGGACCAGGTGGGTCAGGCCAGGGAGTGTGTGGGGGAAGGACACCGCCCGGCGAGTCAACATTAGGGGGACGCCAAGGGCAGCCGGCGACGGGCCCGCGGGAGAGGTGCGGGGGTCGTGGAGCCGGGCCGTGGGGCCGGGAGGCGGCGCCCCAGCCAAGGCTGTGCTGCTCCGAGGTCACAACGGGTGACGCGTGCGCCGCTGGGGTGCTGGAGGCCCGGCGCGCGGAGGCGCGGGTTCGGGTCCTGCAGGCCCGAGTTCCAGGCTCCCGGTCAGCGTAGAGGTTCCGAGACGACGCGACGCCCCTTTCCCCGACCTCCCATCCATCTCCAGCTCGGTGCAAAGTTATTTTCTGTTTCGTTACGTTGGAACCTGACTTCACTTACACGCACGTCACACGCGCACCCTTCCCCAGCGGCAGTGGGAGCTGAGGGGACGTACGCGGCCGGGAGCCCCGAAGGCAGGATCACCACGGATGCCGGGGAGCCGAGCGCTCGCCCCCAGCTCGGCCGGAAGCTCCGCCCCCGCTGGCCCGCCCCGCCCCGCCCCGCGCAGGCGCGGGGGCGGGGGGCGGGGCTTCTGCGCGCAGCCGCCGGAGGCCCCGCCCTTCGCACCGCCCGCGCTCGATTGCTCCTGTCTGGCGGCGGCAGCATGGCGGCGGGGGCGGCCGGGGCGGCGGCTGCGGCTGCGGCTGTGGAGGTCTGCTCAGCCCAGCATTTTGAGGAGCTTCTGCGCCTCAGAGCCAAGTGAGTGGGGCGGCGGGCGGCAGAGTGAGGGGCGCGGCGCAGCCCGACCTCACGGGCGGGCGGGCGGAAGGGGCGGCTGGGCCCTGCTCCCCACCCCGGCGGAGAGCGGGGTCCGGCCCCACGCCCCGACCCCGCGCGGCCCCTTCCCGCCGTGTCCCCCGCGAGCGGCGGCGGGCAGGCCGGGGCCGTGCGGTCGTGCTCCGTCCGCGCCCAGCGCCCCGAGCGTGCCGGGCGTGGGCAGCGCTTACGTTCAGAGCCCACCCGCGGCGGGGGACGGGGACTTCCTGTTCGTGGGCCGGCACCGCCGGGGTCCCGGCCCTTCCGGGGACGCCACGAGGACGCCCGCAGCGACGCCGAGGCCGTGTCGGGGCGGATGGGACTCCGAACGGGCCAGCGCTCACGGGTCAGTGCTCAGGGGCGCACAGGGTCCTCGCTTTGCAGGCCCCCTCCCAGGACCAGGCTGTTCTCTCGACGGCGCTCCAGCGTCGGTGGCCTGGGAGCCAGCCCCCTGCTCAGCCTCTTAGTGGCCGCGGCCCCCCGGGCAGGTTTCCCCCAGGCCTCAGTGTCCTGGGCGGTGAAATGGGTGACAGCAGCGTCCACCCCAGGGTCGAGAGGGTTAAACGAACGGACGCCTGCGTGAGGAGCGCGCGACGTCCCTCGAGGGTGTCCGGTGCGGGGCAGGGTGCCCGCGTGGCGTTCAGGAACGAACGCTCGCCGACCCCAGTGCGTTGGAACTTTGCTGACGAAAGTGAATTAGACGCAGGTGCTACTCTGAGTGGGACAGCGGCCGAAGTGGACATCTGGTGACATGGGGGTTTCGTACCTTTGCTGAAAACGGGAAGGGTGACAGTTGCTGTCTTACTTGTAGAGGGCCGTGGAGGTGAGAAGTTAAAAGTGTTAACCAAAACAGCTCCTTGACATTTCAAGGTTACAAGACAAGTTTTTTTTTCTCTACAAAAAAAAAAGAGATGGGAATGACGTTTACGCATTGATGAAAGGTGGGTTCTGATTCATCCAGCGCTCCACACATCTTAGGTCAGAGCAATTACGGAGTCACCAGAGGTGGCCTCTCAGAATGAGCCGGGCTTGCGTGGACCTGCCCTCAGTAAATGAACTTACCATCATCTGGAAGTCTAGTTTGCTCTTCGTGTATTTGACATTTTTGTTTTTCCGTTTCATTGTTTAGACATAAAAGTCCTTAAAACACCACAGTCGGAAAACTTTCAGTGTAATTACCATTTGGATGTGTTCTTGCCGCTGGCCTGTGCTTGAGATGATGGGGAAAACAGTGATAGTTTACATGGGCGCGGTGGAAATGACGCCTGCCTTCAGGGAGGGAACGCATCGCTGCAGACATTTGTTAATGTAATCATTTCAAGTCTGCTTTCCAAATCTTCTCACTTTTAAAATTTTGCATGAAATGAAATTTTTTTCTTTGCTTAACTCATTTAGTCCCACGAGCTGGGCTGTATGGTGGAGATATTAGTACCTGTTTGCAGAGTAATTAAGATCTTGCCCATTTGTAAAATATTTAATAGAGTCTAGTATGTGATAGTGTTTAATGAGTGGTAGCTAGTATTATCTTCAGGTGAATAACTGCAGGAGCAGAGTACCTGTAATAGTAGAGAAACAGCCATTTATTGAGCACTAATTACTGATGAAGACCTGAGGTTCATTACATTGTCTAAAATCACATTAGTCAGGATTTGAACCTGGCCTTTCTCTAAAGATTTTCCTTAAACAGTGCACCCTGCATTTCGGGCTATCCACGAAGATGGAGAGAATGCTGTTGCATCTAATCGAAGAGAGGATGATGGCGTTTATGTTTGTTTCAGGTTTATGTCCCTGTGATATTAGGTATAATGTACTTAATTGGGAAGTGGAAGTTAAACCCCTAAATATGAGAATATGGTGGCTGGTTTAAAATAAGTTAACATGAGTGTCATTCTTCAGTATTTTCATAGTGCTTTTATGTCTTTGTTTATCTTCCCGACATCCCAGGGTGTTAGTTATTGCTATTGGAAGTTAAGAGAAGTTAAACTATTCTTCAAAGCCACTTTATTGTAATGAAATTTAAGTTGTATGTGTGTACTTTTAATTTTCTTTCTTGCATGTCATACTGTTAAAAAGTTTGGTAACCTATTTTAATTTTTAAAAAATGTAATTGTGAACATTTTCCCATGTCATTAAAAATTCTTCGACATGTGATTTTTAATGGCTTTATAATATTTTATGTGACTATTAAACGATATCGTTGAACAACATTTTTATAGTTATTTGCTATGGAAAATAGTGGGAAAGTATCCATACACATCAACCTTTGTCTCTACCTTTTTAGGATAGATACTTGAAAGTGTGTAAGAAATTTCTGACTGGTTTCAATAATGTTAACCAGCAGAATATGAAAGTACTTGTCTCAAACTTTATAAAAATTGAGATATTAACTTATATACTATAATAAAACGCACAGATCTTAATTGTTAGGTGTGATGAATTTTAACAATTGTATACACACAAGTAACCAACATTTAAAAGAAGGATAGAAGCCCGGAAGGTTCTTTAGCCCTTTCCAACCATCCCCACCACGGATCTGCTTTCTGTCACTGTAGACTCGTTTTACCTCTTCTTGGGCTTGATATAAATGGAGTCACACAGCTCCTGGTTTTCTGTCTGTCATGCTTTGCTCGGTATGTTTTTAAGATTCATCTATCTTGCACGTATCTATAGTTGACTCTTTTTATGGCCGAGTAGTATTCCGCTGTATGAATGTACAACAGTTTCTCTAGTTTGTGGACATTGGGTTATTTCAGGATTTGGCCATTGTGTCTGAGGCTGCTGTAAACATCCCGCGCAAGTCCTTTGGGGGCCTGTTGTCCTTCTCACCATGACTTAGCCTCGGGGACCCCTGCCGGCTCGCAGGGGCGCTGTGAGGTGAGGCTGGCCTAGACAAAGGCTCCTGCAGGAGGTCTTCAAGGGCCGGGGGGATCACTGTGGTCTGCGTGCCACCAGCCAGAACTCAGATGCGGGGCCCCAGCCAGCTGCAAGGAAGACTGGGAAAGGTAGACTAGCGGTCCGCCCTACAGGAAGAGGAGACAGTGCTGGATGGCCCCTGCCTCCCGCCCACCAGACGCACGTGTCTGCCATAGACGCTGAGGCTCCTGATCCAGTGGGGACAGTCCCTCTTCTCAAGGTGGATTCTCCACTCCAGGTTTCCCCTGCCCTGCCACCACTGAGACCTTGCATCCCCAACCGTCTCTCCGGCGTCTTCAGCCTCTGTGTCCATTGGCACTGTTCCCTCACAAACTATCCAGACTTTCTCATGTTTAAAAAAAGCCCATTCCTTGATCCTGTCCTTTCCTCTGCTTGGTTCCCTCTGTTTACGGCCAAATCTCCTTTGGAAGAGTAGGTTTCTCGCCGTCTCTCCTTCCTCATCTTCAGTTCGGCTGTCCACTCGCTGCAGTGTGACTTGTCCTACCATCCGCCGGAACCGCTCTTTCCATTGCTAGTTGTCCATTCCTGCTGCGTCGGGAGATTGTCACTCCTTCCTTCTGGACTTCCGTGAGGCCCCCAGCCTTGCGGTCCCGCCCAGGCTCCTTCTCTGTCCCGCGGCGTTGGTGAGTGTGGTGCCGGCCTGAGGGTTTTCATTCCCAGATCTGCAGACAAAGTGCAGACCTCCTTCCTGAGCCCCCAGCCATCACTGACAGCCCCCTGGGCTTCCTTCCCTCTTGAGTTGGCAGTGTCTGTACTGTGGTTCATGGCTGGTGCCACCAGAGCCATCAGTCACCGAGCCAGAAGCCTGGAGTCAGCGCTGCCCTCGCCTCTGGAACCCCCAGTGCCTCCCTTGGCTTCCAGTCTCCTGGCCCTGGGCGGCGGGCCCCTTCCCTCAGCTGTAGGATTGTGCTGGTTTTCCAGTGTGTCTGTCACGCCTTTCCTCACCCACAGGTTAGCTGTCCTGGGTTCCTCTCTCTCTCTGGTATTTTAAAACATGTTTTCTTACTGATATTTCAGATTTTTTTGGTTAGGAGGATTATATTTGAACTTAGAATCCTTTAAAACTGAAGGGGTTTTCAGTTGGATATGAGGGTAGGTTTCAAGATATCTTTGTCAAGATAATTTTATATGAAAATAGTTGATAGGTACACTCTGAGATTCCCAAGAATTTCACCAACAATTTATTCGTCCACTATTCTGTTCGTTCATATTATCAATTTTTACAAAATCTTCTGTAGCGGTATCTAAAGAAGTGTGTCTTCGTCAAAAGCAGCCTCATCTTCCCCGTGTTTTCTGCTTGCATGCTTTCGTTTTCAATGTTTCATTCCTGTTCCCATGGACACAATCTTGCGCCTTCATGTTAGTACCGCGTTTAGAAAGGTGAACACTCATGTGAACACTCACGTCGATGGTGACCGTGCTTCTGCAGCCATTTTCCACAGCCACTGTGCCTCCGCTGCAGAGGCCTAGTCCCCGCCTTGCCAAGGGTCTGGACATACAGCCGGCTTCCGTGACTCTTACTTGGGATGGAAATGTATTCAGAATCGCTTCATGTGAGCTAAGTATTGACTCAAGAAACGTCATTAACTTGAAAACTCATCTAAAAGATTCTCAGGACCGCGCAGGTCCTTAATTTCAGTCTGTGTTTAATACAACAAAATTCTAGCTGTGCAAAAACAATTCAGGCGGTCCTCATAAAGGTTCTGTTTTAGTGGTGGAGTTTAATCTGTATCAGTATTTGGTTATTTCTAAAGATACCATAAATTTTAAAAGCTGCGTTTTGTTGACTTGCAGGTCGCTCCTTGTGGTCCACTTCTGGGCACCATGGGCTCCACAGTGCGCTCAGATGAACGGCGTGATGGCGGAGTTAGCCAGAGAGCACCCCCAGGTTTCATTTGTTAAGGTATTTCAGCTTCGGCGTCATGTCTTTCCTGAGTTTATTTCCACTGTGAGAGAGGAGTGGTGTGCAGTTCTGCATGTTTATGATTGGCGTTGGGCTCCGTTATTTTTGCAGTCGATTATTCCTAAAAATCTTAAAGTCGTTTTGTATTTTTCAAGTACCGAGCGGTGTTAAGACTCACCCCACTTTCCGTAATGTGCACATGAGGGAGGGTGGACCAGTGCATGGCCCCGGGGGCCCTGGGGGCTCTGTGCATGAAAGCAGGTCCTTCACTGGACAATTTGGTTTGGATGTAGGAAAAATATTAACGGGGGACGTGTTTCAGTGAAAAGCGAGGTGTGATGTGGAAAGTGGAAAAGTGATCTAAGAAAGGATGTGTAAGGTGCGAGGAACCAGGGGACAGACAGGGTGACGCTGCTGTCTGGGACTGGGCAGAGCTCCAGGACAAACGGAAATTTTTTTCTAGCTTGTTCAGGAAACAGAGGAAAAAGGAAGCCAGACAGTCTCTCTCTTGCCTTCTGGGTTTGTACTTTGTTTTAAATAACCCCTTCCTGGTTCTTGGTCCATTTTGCACGCTGCGTGCTCCTAGTGTCCCCGTTGGGTGAGTGGGCCCTGGGAAGCGATGATTGTGGCTGGGTCAGGTCGCCTGGGGCAGCACACACAGCGTTATCACTCAGGACATGGTGCTAGCTTAGGCAACAAAGCCAAAATGTGAGTTGAGGCTCTTAGAAACGAATTGTTGGAAAGGGAGGCACACCCTGTATTCAAAATCTGAATCCTTAGGATTTAAAACAGACAAACAAACAATCAAAGCCTTATTATTAATTAATTAATTAACTTATTTATTTTTAATGCCTGCAGCACCTGGTATTCCCAGCCCATCTCTCATCTAAGTACTAACCAGGCCTGACCCTGCTTAGCTTCCGAGATCAGACGAGATTGGTCACGTTCAGGGTGGCATGGCTGTAGACTTAAAACCTTGTTTTTTAAAACCAGAATTCATGAGTTCATAGGACACATTGGCAAGTATACCTGTATATGGGGTCGAAAATGACATTAGCTGTGTTTATATGCCGCTTTTTATGTAGGCACAGAATTCAGGCAGGGTAATTTATTTGTACAGTAGGGATGTAATTTTCAGACAGTAGCTATGTAGATAAATGCGCTTTGAATAGGGGTCACACTTAGATGGCTCAAATCACGACGGGGTAAGAAGCTGCGCAGCGAGAAGGCTCACGTGCTCCTTCCAGTTGCCCTTTGTCCCACTCCGTGAGTAACTGTGTTAATTTGTATGAATCCTTCTGTTATTTCTTTACGCAGATAGAGCAAGTATAAATATAATGACTTGCTTTTTAAAATTTAAGGACTCATTTAAAGTTCAAATGAAATGTGTAATGTAACCTTAGAATGTAACCCTAAAATGTCCAATATAAATAATAGAAGGGGACATTAAAACTGCATGTTTGGTCAGTGATAAAAGATAATGATTACAAGTGAGATGAATGATTAAACATTTGAATCATAAGATTAATCAGGATTGATGGTAATTGTTGTAAGTCTGCTTTTATGAGTGTAACGTTACTGGTTTAGGTAACACGTTTTTCTTCGCTACCATTTGAATGATTTATGGAAAGTGACTATGGGATTACTTCTCACATTGGTACCAGACTTGGCAGCGAGACTTTAAGTCGTTCCAAGTGCTGAAGTGTCTCAGCAAGCCAGGGGTTGGGAAGCCCTTATCTGCTATGGATACCTGACCCGATCGCACCTGCCATTTACGGGGAGGGCGACGGTGTCGACGCGTAGTGTGTCCAGGTGCTGTCACTTTCTGGATAGTCTCTCGATGGCATAGTTTTCTTTCACTAGACATCATCAAGGGCGAACACAGTTTGCATGGAGTTTGTAAGGCAGATAATTTAAAGGCCACACTGCTGAACAGCAGTGGGCCCACGTAAACCTGAGTGTGGCCGAGGCCTGCAGGCCTGTCCTTGTAAGAGGTGCATGGCTCATCAGAATAGCTTTCTTTTCCTAATGAAAGCTTCTTCAAGCTTCTGGGCTGTAGAACTGATGTTCTACTACTTTTGTATCTTTTACTATGATTTCTTAGTCTTATTTATTTTTCATTCATTTATCCATTCATTCATTCATCCGTACGTACGTACGTACGTACGTACATACATACATACATACATACACCTACAGCACTTGGTCTTCCTAGGTCTCCCATGCAAGTACTAACCAGCCTGACCCTTCTTAGCTTCCGAGATCAGACGGGATCGTGTGTATTCAGGGTGGCGTGGCCGTAGACGGTTTTGTCGTTTAATTACTGTTTTGATTGCTTTTTGGACTGCGTGGCGGTAAGGACCATGGAGGACTTGGTAGGTGGTAGGGCTTGGGGTAGGAACCTTTACCCTGTCATTTTTTTTTAAATTGCTTTCCTTCGTGTAGGTAGCTCCCACCTCCCATGCCAGCCTCTCTCCCCTGCCCCCTCTGCCAGCTTAGTACCCCAGTCTTACTGGGCTCTGGTACTCATTTTACCATATGATGCACTTTGGTACCAAAATTATCAGTCAGGCTTATCAGCCATCTGGTTGGTGAGGTTCTATTGTATCGTATTTCCTTTAATAATAATTTCGTTTGTGTAATAGCTGCTGTACTCGCATTTTATGTCCACCGCAACTTCAGATATAAGGTCAAGGATACAGAAGGAGTTATATACTTAAATTTGTACTTTTTCATTCTTTAGAAAATAGGAGCCTTTATAGTTTGATTTATTCTCAAACGTGCAACCATCTTAAAGCTATAGCTCACACTTTAATTTCTGCAGATCTGTACGATCAGTGTAGATCATTTGTGTAGCTTATACTGCATCATTCTAAACGCCTGTGTAATTAGCACGTGTAAGCAGTCAGTGTAGGGCGGTCTCCGGAAGGTCACTAGCTAGCTGCATAACTAGGCAGCAACTAGCTGCATAACTAGGCAGTAACTAGCTGAGTCCCTGTTTTTCCTGTTTTTCCATGACCAGCTTATTCAGCATCTTAGCGTATATAAGATTAATTTTTTAGGAATTCTAAAAATGTTTCTAGTAGAATTGTTAAATCTTAAAAATATCCTAGCTTTTATCTATGCTGTTGTGGTAATAAAAAATAACGTAGTTAACACAGTTTATTAGCTGGTACTTTGCTAAGTTTGGCAAAAGTCTGTAAAAAAAGTTATCAAGAATGTTAATTTAAATATTTATTTTGAAATGGATATTCGTCTGACAGAAATAATTTGATTTTTAAAAAAAATTTTCTTTTGTATCATATGTCACAGGGTAGAAAGAAGCCTCTGAGGTTTGACCAAATGTCCCTGAATGTAGGCTTAATTGTTCCCTCCTCAACCTTGGAGGCTCAGCGCTACCACCAGCAAGCGTTCATTCCCATTCTTGGCGTAGGAATAATGGCCACCATTTGTTCAAGTCTGTCAGAATTTATTTGTTGGACACTTACATGGCACACATCATGCTCGTCACGGGGAATACGGAGCAGGAAGAGTATAGACCGTAAACGGGTCACGTAGTATCGAGATGGTAATAAGTGCCACAGAGGAAGAATCGGCGTGCGGCGCAGGACGGGGACTTGGGTAGGTGGGGTGTTCTGTTCAGCTCGGGCTCGAAAGAGCTAAGCAGTGAGAAGGAGACAGTCGTTGAAGAGCCGCGGAGAGCTTTTGGGCAGAGGCTTGGCAAGCCACGCGGGTAGAGGGGCGGGCCCAGGCCGGGCCAGCGGGGCTGGCAGCGGGGCCTCGGGGCAGGGGAGAGGTGGGCGAGGTGGGCGAGGACTGGAGGACTGGGCGGCCTGCAGGCGGGGTGGAGCTGGGGCTTCGCTCCAGGCTGGAAACCCGGCCCAGCTCCTAGGTGGATTCCTCTGGCCGCTGAGCGGGGAATGGCGTGAAGCGCGGGGGAGCGCAGACCGGTCAGGCGGCCGGCGCACTGCACCAGGCGGGAGAGGCCTTGGACACAAGCAGGGAGACAGCGCTGACATGATGGTCTGAGTCCGCTTATGCTTTGGTGGGAGGACCCAGATGACCCATGGATGGCTTGGATGTGGGGGAGAGAGGTGGATTAATCACAGTTGTTAACTTTTTGATTTGAGCAAGTGGGTGGGTTAAGTGACAGAGACCTGGTTTAGTGGGGGAGGTCCGGGGCAGACGTCGAGTGTGTCGTTGGAGGTGGGGGAGAGGTCTGGCTTGGGTAGAACTTGGCTGTCGTTGCCACCTTGGGGTTCCCCTGAGCTGTGAGGTTGGGCGAGGCCGCTGGAGGGCACAGGCAGGCTCGGAGCCCGGTCCTGGGGTAGGTGGCCGTGTGGCGGTTGGCCAGAGGTGAAGAGGCCCGAGATGAGTGAGAGTTAGAGTGGGGGAAAGGAAACCTGGAAAGCCGCACAGGCTTTGTAGTCAGACAAACTGGGGTCCGCTTCTCAATCTAGCTACTTAGCAACTGTGTGTCTGGACAAGTCGCCTATGTGCCTAGCCACCTGTGAAGGTGAGATGGTGGTGTGCCACAGCCCTCTGGTCGTGCGTAGACTACGCACGCTTCTGCGAGGGCCCACCGTGCTTTGTGGCCCAGAGCAGGCCTTCGTGGAAGACGGATCTGCTGTTGACCGTCTTTGGTCTCTTCCGAATGCAGATCATTCGTGTATTTTCTGTTCTCATTGTTGTAAATCACATCCAACAAAGTATTTCCAAAGAGTTTTAGTGTCGCACAGGTTTCAAGGATGGGGCAGTGGCTTTGCCTTTACTGATGCTCCTGGCCTGTGCCCAGGGGGGTGTCTGCCACCGCTGCCTTTGTCTTCCTAAGCTCCGGTTTGGGAGCTCACAGTGGGGGGCGGGTGGACTTGTAGGGGCCCTCGCGGCTTTAGCAGGCACATCAGGAGAGTAGTTTGCATCCCAGAAGAGCTGTCAGTAAGGGGCAGTACTGGAAACCAGCAGAAATCCGAGAGGAGAGCGGCTTTTAGCACTTAGGCGTTTGTTTTTATGAGTCAGGATGCGACCTGTCTTCTCTGCTTTAAGACCATTTTATCTCGTTTCCACTTAGTATCGCCTTGTTTTTGATTTGCATTTTCTGTTGGGCGGGGCTCTGAAGTGAGCCTGGCCTTCGGCCAGCGTGGGAACGCCTCAGGCCTCAGTGGGGTGAAAGAAAATCATAAGCTGCCTTTGTTGGCACCTTTTCTACTCCTCTTTGGTCGGCCGGTGGAATTGTGTGAAAGAACATCACCGAAGTTTCTAAAACTTTAGAGTCAGATAGCTGCCTCCGAACGCTTTGTCTTTTCGTTGTTCTTCACTTTTATCGGAGAGTCGACATTGATTGAAAATATATATATTTTTTCACAAAAATACATTTAAGAAAATGAAAGTAATTGAAAATGTTGTTTTAAAAGGATGTTCCTAAGAAAAAGGAATTGCAGTAGTCACAGGGCAGCCCAGAATACATGAGGCGGAAGGTACGAAGCGAAGACACGTATCAGGGTCCTTTGGGATAGAGAGACGGCGTCGTTCAAGCTCTCGGTGAAAACAGTGTTCCAGGCCCAGTGGAAATCGTTCACTCTTGAAAAAATACAGTAGATGTATTTAAACAATTTTAACAGTGTCGTTTATCAATAAATTTTATTTCCTACAGGTATAACGTGAATACCGATTTTTATTGGTTTTAAAAAGTTTATATTACATTGACAGTTCTATGAGAGAAAGATGAAATATATCTCGATTTTTCTCAAAGTACATTGTTTATAAAGCCCCGTGTAAATAGCTCACAGTAATCGTGTTGTAATTATTTGGAAATTGTGCTAGTAAATATGTTTAAATCCGTGCGTCAGCCATCACGTCATATATTGTTGAGGAGAAATCATCCAACAGAACGCAGTCATCTGACTTAACGCGCACGCAGTGAGACCCACGGCAAGTAAGCTAGCAAGCTGCTCAGGGCCCTGCAGCCTTGCAGGAGTTAAAAGTAAAATTTATCAGACATCAATAGTTTATTGAAGAAATACTCCTTTTTGCTTCATAATTTGCAGAAGGCTGCAACTGTCAGTCATGATGTACTGCCTCTTGAAATTAGTCAATAGAGCAAACAGCAAGAATTGCTGTGGGCAGAAAATAAGCACTGTAATCATGACATAACTGGGGTCAGTGATTTATGGATTTCAATATAGTAGTAGCTGCATATGATTGAAAATTTACTAGGTCACTAGTGCACCAAAAATTTTATTCACAGCCTCCAGGCATCTTTTGAAATGTGCAACAAAATAAAAACCTCTGAACCTGTTTTGACACTGCAGACTCAGTGGATGACATGCCAGCCCAGTGAGTCTCATTTAAATGTAAATGTGTCATAAACTTTTGTACGGTACTCTTTAAAATGTCAGCTACTTGAAGGGATAATGCACAGGAAACTGATTTACCTATTGAAGTAGTATAAAAAAAGGACCTTTTTTATAATCAAGCTTAAATTCTTTTATTTTAAAGTTGGAAGCGGAAGCTGTTCCTGAAGTATCTGAAAAATATGAAATTAGTTCAGTTCCCACCTTTCTGTTTTTCAAGGTAAGGTTAAACATGGCACTAGAGATTCTCCGTCTGTCCTGGGCCCGTGGCGGGGGGCATGGGGGAGGGGTCTGTTCTGGTCCCTTTTACTCACCAATCTCTGATTATTGGGCATTGAGTTGTTCCGGCTTTGCTTTCCTTCTTTCTTTGTTTGCTTGCCCTGGCGGTCCTGGAAAAGTGACAAGAACTGTAGAGGTCCAGTAGCCAGAACCAGAACTTGCTGAGAAAAATCCAGATGCATGCTGTAGACCCCAAGCACTCCTGAGCTGGGTCGGCGTGGGTTGACAGGACATGCGGCCGGACGTAATGCAGCGGCCGGCCGGTTCTGGTCTGATTAATGATGCTTAGGAAGCGGCTGCAGATCTGTGCTTCCGGGCGCCTCTGGGTGTTACTGCAACTCCCCAGATGCTTCCTTCGCACTTAATGCAGGAGTCACCCGGCCAGGTGCGGGGATCCTTTCTGCTTTAGTTCCACTCTGATCCGGTGGGAGTTTGAGATGTAAGGATGTTTAAGCCGCCCAGTGAGTCTCACTTAAATGTACATGTGTCATAAACTTGTGTACTGCACTCTTCAAGAGATTCGATCTTTGGAAATTTACAGGTGCTTTCCTAGTATGTTTCCAAAAAGGAAAGAAAAAGAAAACATTTATTTTAAAACGCAGGTGATCGGTGGTTAGATTTTTTAAAACTTCTCCAAGAACAGTCCTGACTCCTTTACAAACTGGCGAGAACTGTGCATTCGTACTTGTGACAGTTTTGGAGCCTAAAATGCAGAGACGATGGAGGAACGCCACAGTATTCTAAACGGGTTTTTTAACTTCAGAATTCTCAGAAAATTGACCGATTAGATGGTGCACATGCCCCAGAGTTGACCAAAAAAGTTCAGCGACACGCATCTGTGGGCTCTCTCCCACCCAGCGGTAACGAGCACCCCAAAGAAGACCTCAGCCTGCGACTGAAGAAGCTCACGCACGCCGCCCCCTGTATGTTGTTCATGAAGGGGACCCCGCAGGAGCCGCGCTGCGGTAAGGAGCCGCCTTGCGACCGGGGGACGGGGGCGGGGGGACCCTGGCCAGGGTCGGTGCCTGTGAGGGGCCCATGCGCTTGTGAGGCTGCCCGTCTCATACTTGGGTTCGGAAAATCAGAAAGGGTGCAGTGTCACTGGGTGACGTGACTCAGTTTGCACTGTGGACTCGGGGAATGTCGGAACCAGGAGGCATGGGAGCAGACATCTGATTCAGGGTCTTTGTTGTATACGTAAGTACCCGGAGATAGGAGGGCAGCACACTCAAGGTCACCTGGTGGCAGAGCTTGATCCGTTTCCAACGACTGTGTTTCTGGCTCCACGAATGGGCGTTTTGCCTGTTTAATTATGCTACGAACACTTAGCCTCTCTTTCTTGGCAGCCTCCTTTTATTCACCTAGTCCAGATTCAGCAGTTTACAAATTTACAGAGTTTGATGGTGGCGCTGTGTCTGCCCTGGGTCCTTCTGCCTTCCCCGTTGTCTCTCAGCGTCTGATGGTTGTGTTTTTCACTCATTGCTGTTGTTGCCAATGCCATGGTAACTTAGAGATTCCTCATTCTGTGGCTTATAGTCACTCTTGTTTTCTAAACCACACATATGCTCATAATTTTGTCCTTAATTTTTGGAGCTCTTTGACCCCTCTGCTATTGGGTTTCTGTTGTCTGCTTTTTCTTGTGCCTCGTGCAACATTCTCGTGCTGCATCCGTGAGCATTCTCTGCCTTTTGACGATGCTGTTGAGAATCTCAGAGGATTCGTTCGGCTGCATAAGAGGGAGTTTATTAAGACAGGTGGCAGGGAAACTGTGTGCTGTCGATAGGGTTACTGCGTGTCCAGTGTGGCTTTATAAAAACAGCCAAGCTTCCAAAATACATTTAATTGTAAATTCTTTCCTGTATGGTTAGCTAATTACATACTGAATCATGAAAAAGTCTAGTTAAAAAAATAAAGTTTTGTAATTCTGTCTCAAAAAGATAAAAACATGGTTCCTTTACCTCCCAGTTCAACTTCAAAAATTTCCTCGCAGTGTCTATGTGTCAGACGCCTGCCCTCATGCATCGGAAAGGTGACACAGTCTGCACTAGTTCACTAAAAAGAGCAGCAGCCGGGCTCTGTGCGGTGGTTTGCTTTCTGCCATCATTTTTGGCATTTCACGTGGTGACCTCCATCATCAGCCCCGGCACGGAAGTCTGGCTGTGACCGGTGTGTCACACCTAGAGAGCCTGCAGGACAGCCAGTACAATGTGCTCTTCTCTGGGCTCGGACAGTAGCTTTCTCCCCATCTGCTTCTAGTGATAACCTCACAAAATGGCAGGTGGTCACACCGAAGCTTGGTGAAGGTGCACCAAGGTGCCAGAGGGGACACTGGTCTCTGGAGAGCATCGTGCACAGATGTCACGACTCTGCCCCACGCCACCTACCTTGATAACTGGAGGTGCAAGTCCGTCACCCTCGTGTCTTCATTTCTTCCTTGGTGGCGGTGGGGGTTGCAGCCAATCCTGGAGACCCTTTTCAGTTCAGATATTCTGTGGTTCCGCTTAGAAACCATCCTTTTCCTACTTACCTTTTATTTCGTTAGACTGACTTTATGATATATTTAGAGCCATTTTTATATTAACTGTCTGGCATTTGGAACACAGTACAAATAAGTTATCATTAAACGAGCTTTAAAACATTTCAGAGTAATCTGAAAAACACGATATTATGGACATTTAGATAATAAAAGACCTAGCTAGGGAATTGAGAGATTTTTAGGTACATACGATTTAACAGTTCGGTTCCGCACAAGTCCTTATTTTATTCTTTTAATTTTGAAACAACATTTTTAATAGGCTTTTCTGTTTCCTGATATTTTGTTTTCTTTTATAGCATGTCTTTCTATAGTAAATGGCTCACAGAGTAAATAGATCAGTTTACAATTTAGTGTTGGTATTCTCTAAAGAATATCTGCTTAAAGATCAGTTGGAAGATGGCTCTACGGTGACTGTGCCTTGCCACTTCCTTCGTCGGCCACTCCGATTCCGTTCGCCTTTTCCTATGTGCTCTGCTGCACAGACCGTCTTTATCTTTAAACTGTTTTCTTACAGGAACGTAGGCGACTTTCACCCTCTCCTTTCTGAGTCTGCTTAGTGGATCATGGTGTTTGCTTTGCCATCGGCACGTTCGAGGTGAGGCGTAGGCAGAGCCTCCTTTGTGAAAGCAGTGGGCATCGACTCACGAGCGCGAGCGGCCGGCGTTTCTGTGTTTTGCGCAGAAGGCGCTGTGGCAGCCCCACCATCGGCGATGCTCGTCATCCCCTTTGGACCCCTTTGTGCAGTAGCTCGGCCTGATTTTTGATTAGCTGTCCCCCACTTAACTTTTGTTAGTCAGAAAACATGAGTGAGTGGCATTGGAATTTCCGATCGAGGAAACCCGGAAGCCTGGTACAGGGTCCCCGGAGGCTCCGTGGACTCCGTCCAGCCCCGCGCGCTTCACACCTCCGTCGTCTTAACCTGTCCTTGGGCCCTCCCTCCCGAGCTGTGCCGTGTGTCATGAGCCTGACATGTTGATAGGGTCTCAGTTGTTAAAGGATTAGACGATCCTCATTCTGTGCTTCTCAGGAGAGCAGGAAAGAGGGCACTCGTGTTTCAGGAAGATGTACTGAGATGTACATCTTTTTAAACAGAATCTTAAACCCTTGAACATGCGGGTTAATTAAGTTATTTGGGAATTCTTGTATCTATTTCAGTTAACAAAGCTTTTAGCAAAGCAAAAGGTATTTCAGCCACTGCACAGAGATTTCTCCTGCAGTGGGAGTCATCTAACTGGGTTTCACTTTTTAAGTCAGACACAAAAACTCTACAGGTTCAGAGTGTTCTTCTTGATTTTATTGTTATTAGATAGTGACGAAATGTGGCAGTTAGGTGTGTTATTCATGTCACGTGTCATGGGTAGAAAGGACTATGGCTAGAAATAGTGGTTCTCTGGCTGTTAAATGTGTTTTTATACTTTTAATTATTTTTTTGCATGCGTGCATGCATTTTTCTTAAAAAGTGTGTGCAAATATTTTGTTATTAGAATAAAGCTTTCTTACTATTTTATCCTTAAGCATAACATTTCCAGTCTGACACTTTAACCCTTAAAAATGAAACACTACCAATCAATCTTTCTAGTCTGCATGTAATTGCCTAAAGCTAAAAGAAAGCTTTTTCTCAGCCAGTTGCAGTAGAAATGAGCTAATATATTGGCAACAGAATAACCATCAGCAATCAGCCCTTAGCTGTTTACTAATGAACTCCCAGATGAATGAAAAAATTTCAGAATCAGTGTTTTACTTCAGGCTGTACATGAACTTAACACTTCAGTTGTAGGAAAAGCAACTTATATACTATCCAAGTAAATAGCAGTGCTTCAGCTCAGTAAACCGCAGGCCTGGGAGGTGTTTGGAGCCAGTGGTAGAATCTCCTGCTTCACTAGTACAGTAGAAGTGCTTTTGTATGACATCGGGTGAAGCCTGTTCTTGAAATCAGTCTTTTACCGAATTTTATGATTCGATTTTATTTACGAAAAATTGCCAATACTGTTACATCTTATAGGAATTTCGAATCTGAAGAATAGGTTATTTTCCAGTGACTTACGAGCGTTTGAAGGGAAGATGATGAAACGTGAAGAGCAGAGTGGTGCAGATACTGACAAACGGTTGGGAAGAATTAGCTTATGGAAAGAAAAATATCCTCTTAGAACGAATAGATTTAGAAAAGACTGATTCACACCTTACCCTTCAGTACTGATGTTATAATAAGAAGCTGATGTCAAAAAAGTACAGAACAAAAATGTATCACAAAAGCATAATAAAATCATGGAACATAAGATTGTCGCTACAGTGTAGTAAAAAAAAAATCACATAATGTGCTTTGGGGAATGTAAATAGTTTTAAAAAAGAAACTGTCAAGTTTGACACCAGATGAGAAAGAACACCCTTAGTTTATTGACAGTTCATGTATAACAGCAGAGAAGATAGCTTTGAAATTCACTGTGCTCAAATATCCATTTTAGAGTAAAAGAGAACATATTCCTCCTTGATTTTTAATTTATTAAGAGCTGGTAAAGACTGGGAACTGCTGAGCTAGATACCCAGGAAGTAGGGAGAGGCACTAGAAACCAAACAGAATTAGGTTTCCAGCTCGATTAAGTAGGAATTAAAAATGACTACCGTAGAGTTTTTTCCTCCACCCGGTGCTGATTTCTCATAGATTTCCAAAACAGTAGAACTGAGAGGGATGGTCCTGGGTGTCCAGGTCAGTCCCCTCATTGACGGGCAAAGACAGGGAGGGGAGGTGGCTGTCCAGGGCTTACCTGTGCATCCCCTCCGTGCATGGAGCAGGTGCCAGGGCTGGGGAGCTCCAGTCTGGGCAGCACTGTGGGAACCGACGTTGAAGAGGAACTTCGGCACACGCGCGCACACACTTTTTTTTTTTAACTCGCGAGTGTGTTAAAAAGCTAAGCCGTACCAGAGCATGCGGCGTGTGGTCCAAAGTCAGATGAGGGCTTCTCGAGATTTGTCTTCTCTTCACGTGCTCTTCAGCCGGTGAAACGGGGGCATCTGTGTTCAGTAGGCGATACGTCCTCTGATTCAACTTTAATCGTGTGTGTGTGTGAGAGAGAAACTAAGCTCCTTGTTTCCTTTTTCTGAACGCAGGTTTCAGCAAACAGATGGTGGAAATCCTTAACAAGCACAATATCCAGTTTAGCAGTTTTGATATCTTATCAGATGAAGAAGTTCGTCAGGGCCTCAAAACCTATTCCAATTGGCCCACCTATCCCCAGCTCTATGTGTCTGGAGAGCTCATCGGAGGACTTGACATAATTAAGGTTAGAATCAAGAAGTCAGGACCTTGGGAAGAGCTTTTGTTTAGAGCACACTTTCATAAGTGCTGTAACAAATCTAAAATATAAATTTATTAATCTTTGCTTTTCCCACTATGAATCGGGGACGCTTACGAAGTTCTTCTGATGAGACGATTGATTGGTGGTCCGTGTCATGGAATGGCCAAGGAGATTTACGTTATCATAAAAATTTTCTTAAACTTGCTGTGTGTTTATTTCAGGAGCTAGAAGCATCCGAAGAACTAGATACAGTTTGCCCTAAAGCTCCTAAATTAGAGGAAAGGTAAGTGTTTTAAAAGTTTTAAGTAGTCTGTCATTTATTCTTTAAAATATATTTTTGAGTTCTGTTTTTGCATCGCTTTTCTGTATAGAAATCAGAGGTCTGTTTTTGTATGCCAGGATCGTAATTGTGTTGTTCCCAGTCAGACTAGTCATGCAAACCTGGGAAGGTCTGATTTGGACGGGGAGAGTTTTGCGTCAACTCAGTGATTACGTGGAGGACACTGTATTTACAGAAATGCCGTTGTCGCAACAGGCCAGCCAGGCTTTAGCTTTCTCCGCATTTGGAGCGGGCACCCAGCTGTCCGGTGCTCAGGTTTTAGTACCGGCTTCTGCTCGTGGCGTAAGTCTGGATACTTACACGGAGCCCAGACGCCGCCGCTATCACCGTGGAAGTCGAGTGTGACAGGCATGTGCTGCCTGTGTGGCGCTCATGTCGTTCTAGGCTGCGGTGACTTGAGTCCAGGGTTTTGGAGTCGTTTTCTGAAGGAAGGCCTGCAGCAGCCCTTAGAGAATCATCTACAGAACTCTGGGACTTCGCCTGTAGGGAGACTTACAGGGATTTTTATTGTAACAAATATGAACTAACGTAGAGGTTTAAAAGAAATTTATTTCGAAGTACAGCAGCATAGCAGCCATTCGTTGTCGGGGCTTGAGTTTGTAAAGTAAAACTTCATGTTGTAACTGTCTTGCCATTTAACCTTTTGAGAATTTCTAAAAATGTTTAATGATCAACACGTCATTTATCTGCTCTTGGTTAATAAAGTAATCCTCATGAAAAGTATTCCATATATGTCAAACTGACCTTTAGTGCCACATTTCCTCAAACGATTTACACCCTTTCCTGCCCTTTCTGGTAAGGAAGTGATGCTGCTTGCTTCCCGCTCTGTGACTCTGGGACCCCCTGGTCCCCGCTGGGTAGCCCCGGGGCTGACCGAGGCCGTGCTCTTTATGTGCTTGTGTTTGCTTTCTGTTTATTTTGTTCTCTGCTGAATACACCTTGCTATTTATGTCCCTGTTTCTTTCTCCTGTGCTGTGTCTGTATCTACTCTGGTTTCAGACACCAAAAGGTGACTGTCTAAAATTATGTAGAAAGGAAACTTCAGTATATTTTGAGTGATAAATAAGTCTCCCAGTAAGACAGTGCAGGAGCCCAAGTCCCAGCTCGGTGACACCTCCGCGAGTGGGACAGATGGGCCTTTGCTGGCTCCCTGGTCCAGGTAGTCAGGGTAGAAGGTGAATGATCAGGATCAACATTGTGTTCTTTATTTCTTACTGTTGTTTTGAGAGTTAGCTACTAGTACTATATTGAAAATGTACGTGACGTGGCTTTGTGCGTGGTTTGTGGTTTCATTTGTGATGACTTCATTCTGTGAGGAGATTTTGAGCCACGAATGATCCAGAGAACCAGGAGAGGGAGAACACGGTGCCGGGACTGCCACAGGGCGGAGAGTTTCTTGAGCCCCCTCTCCCCACGCCGGCTGTCCCTGAGATCCGTTACTGACCTCCAGGCTGACATGCGGATGGCGGACATTCCTGGCAGCAAGTTAGATCGTGACGTTTGGAAAAAGAGTGTGTGAAATAGTAAACGTGACATTCAGATGAGAGCACTTTAGCAGCCGGTGTTCCAGGCTCTCACGCTTCCCCACCCAAGTGGCCTGAGCTCCGAGCGGGGAGCCGGGCACAGCCTTGCCATGCAAAGGGGACTCGCGGGACGGGCCTGAGAATTCTGCACGGGCTCTGAATATGGGCCCCTTTGTGCACAGTTCCTTATTGAATCGGTGATTATTATTTTTTTAGTAGTGTGAGTTAATGGGCTCCAATTGCAACTCGAAGGAACATTCGTTGCCTTAAAAAGCCATATCGTGCTTTCCAGTGGCTTAGGGAGAGAAGGTAATAAAGGGAAACGTCAATGCATTTGCTTGTTTAATGCCACTCAAAGCTGTGAACTGTCATCCCTCTGTCCCTCAGATGTGCGTGCGGCTCCTGACGCCGAGCAGGAGTGGTGTTTAATAATCGAGCTGAGGCATTTTATATCAATTTTCTCTCCTTAGGCTCAAAGTACTGACAAATAAAGCTTCTGTGATGCTCTTTATGAAAGGAAGCAAACAGGTAAAGAACTCAAAAATGGTTTTACTTGTAATTTCGTTTGATGATAACATTGGCAACGAGGGGCCATTTAGATCTCTCTTCCTGGCTTCAGCCCGCGAGGCTGTGGCGCCATCGCACAGTCGGCCCGGCTGCGGTGGCCTTGGTGGCCCTTACAGAGATATTGCGCGGGGCGGACTCGCGATCGGCATCTCGGTGGGGAGCACTGCCTCCTGCTGCCGGGCGTGGTCAGCTACCCTGGTCCCCACTGTCCGCACTTCCGTGGCTCTGTGCGGTGCCGTCCGGGACCATCCGCGTGTCCCCTGACCCCGGCAGCGTGCACCTTGGTCGCCGCACTTCCCATAGTTGTCAGATTTGCAGCTCATGACCATCCGTCCAGATGTCTGTGGTGGAGAAATGGACCCTGCTGCCTCGAGATGCTCGGCACGTGTTTGACGAATGAGTGAAACAGCTTTTTTCCTTTCTTTCACGTGGCTGTATATTCCTCCTTTTCTAAAAAGAGCATCCATCAGATTCTCAGAGGGCCTGCCCCTAAGTGGTTCAGAACCAGACAGCCCGACTTCCCTCCGTATCCTGAGTCACCATGTCGCTCCTGTCTCTGCAGTGGGATGGCTCTTGTAGCTTTGTCACTCGACCTCCCGGAGCCTCCCGTTCCTCTCTTGTGAGCAGACAGCAGGGCAGATGGCAGGGCGCCCACAGGATCTTTTCAGAATGAGGTTACGATAACTTGTGCGGAAGTTAATATAACTAACGTAGTGAAAGCAATTAGTTTACATAATGAATTAGTTAATATAACTGTTATAATGAAAGCAATATAACTAGGAAAAAGGTAATATGAATGTCAACATGTTGTGATCGCTGGGTAAGGACCTAGATCCTTTGACTGGTTCCCACTGTTTATTAAAACAAAATGGAGGATGTTAATGATTCCCGGTAGTGGAAAAAATCATCTTTTTTTTTCTTCTTGGTGATTATTTTTATTCTCAGAACATTTTTTCCTGAAGGCCAGAAAGTATTCGTACATCTTGGGAACAGAATTATTAGCTCTGTTAAGACGTTTATGGGTGCCAAATCTTTTCTACAAGATTGATGGGATTTGGGATCCTGTGGCATAAAAAAAGTAAGATTTCCATATCCTCAAAAAAGTTTGATACTCTGTAATGTAAAGATAAATTTACATTTATCTCTAATGGAACAGGAAAATGACGATTATAATCATTGCAAAAAGGTTGAGTTAGTTGAGATCATCCATCTGGATGAGTGAGTAGAGCATGGAAGTTTGGTGTAGGAGAGCTTTTGACCACAAAGATGATGACCTACGAGAACACATGCCACCTCTGTGTCTACAGTAAGTGTGGGCCAGCGTCAGGACGATGTCAGGATGGGCCAGGACTCTATAAAGTGCAGGGGGACTCAGGTGGCCCCCGGATCCACGTCCGCCGACTGCGTTTGGTGTGCAGAGGCACCGGGGGCCTGTCGTTGTGTGGCGCGCTGGGCCGTGCGGCCCCACCACGCCGGGGGCCGGGTGGAAAACGCAGGGCATCTGAAAGCTTGTTTTTCTAAATTTAGGAAGCTAAATGTGGATTCAGCAAACAAATTTTGGAAATACTAAATAGTACTGGGTAAGTACATCTTATTTTCAAATGGCATAGTTAAGAAATTTCAGCTCTTCGGCTGTGCTGCTGCTGTTTTCCAGTCGTTATGTTTGTAACTGGTCATGTATTATATTTACTTTTGCTATAATGTTTTGTGAATGCTTTAACTTAGATTACAGTATTTTTCTGGCCAGTGTCAGCCTATTGGTAACATAGAGACCCTGGGGACCCCTGCGGTTCTCAGACACCATAGACATAACTATTTGTCTGCTCCCCCGAGGGAAGTTCATAACTGAATTCTTACCAGGCATAAAGATGTTTTAGGGAAAGTGTATTTGAGCTTTTTAATTTTCTTTAAAAAACTATTCTAGTTTCTAAACAGTTCAGGAAACCGATAAGGCACATGTGAAGGTCCGTTATCTGGACCTGAGAGGTGGGTAAATTAAGTCGCAGTGTCCATGCTTTTGATCTGCCCAGGGATGGAGCTGCCAGGTAAGAAAATTGTGATTGATTTTTGTGATTAGAAACAAAATCGCTTTATATATCAATTATATTTAAATCAAAAAAATTAAAAAACAACAAAACCACTTATTTGGAGAGATTTAACAAACGTTCTGTAGGTTCATCACATGTTTTTGCTTATTTCTCTCCATTATTTCTTATTTCACAATTGCTTTTTAATATTATATTCTAACCATAGCGTTAAGTAGATTTGGTAAACACTGTGAAATTATAGAGAAAGTAGTCCTTGAAATATTTCGACATTCTTGGGCAGAGTTGAAAGTAGGTGAGTAGCGTGGAGTTTAATACACCTTTAGGTACATAAAAAAATGATCTTTTTTTTTTTTTTCCCCCAAACAATTGTGCCATTTTACAGAGGAGAATCTAACCAGCCTATTTTCCTATGGTACTCAGCTGCCCCTGCTTTTCCCTACCCGAGGACAGAGGAGAGGCTGGCTTGCTTTGGGTCATCAGTTTTGTGGCCCTGCTTCTCTGTCTTCCTCCTGCCATAGGTCCACGGTGAGACACTCAGTTCCCCTCTCCCTGGCTCAGCGTGTCCCCTCGGGCACACCCCCGTAAGTTCCTGAGGCCAGAACTTGACAACACCGGGCCCATCTCAGCTCACGTATTTGCGGGGGAAGTCTCCCTGGCTTTGCTTTCTGCCCCATGCCTATCTGTCCAGAGGGGATGGCAGTGACCAGTTGTCCCAGAGCACGGGCGTCTTGGGAGAGAGTGGCCTCCGGCCCTGGCCTGGCTGACCCCTCTACCCTGAGAGGCCCTGGGGACCCTTGCGGACCCCCGCGGTTCGCCTTGCTGGGAGTCACAGCACGAGGAGAAAGCTCCATCCGTTTATCCCTTCCCCCCCTCCCCCGCACTGGTCTTCTCTTTGCTGGCCACAGGTCACCTACTGAGGCCCGAGTCCCAGGAGTCCACTGAGGTGTGAGAGGCACCTTTTCGGGAGGCGATCAGGTCTCCCACGCGCGCTTGGGCCCAGCACTTAGACCCCGCGGAGGGAGTCCTGTGGCTCATCACTTACCGCACTGCTCAGGTCGAGAGGTCTGCCTCCTCCCGTTCACCTTGCAGCGAGACTTATGTTGTGTGGACCTTTTTTTTTAGTATCCCTTGTTGCCCTTTCGAACCTTCCTTTTTTGGTACTTGCTGCCGATTGATCTTGTCTTTTGTAAATTTTTTTCTTTTACTGCTTTGTACCATGGACAGTTTTCTTGGGAACTTGTTTACTAAGTAAACAAGATTTCCTTGTGGAGTGGTTTCGGTGTCCGTGTGTGACATTTCCTTTGGCTAATGTTTGGCAGTGCACACACGCCCCGTCTCCTGCAGGGGCTCAGCCACATGTTCCTGCTGATTCCTTAACCGTCTTATCATGAAATCCTTCTGGGTGGATGTGGTCGGATTTCTATGAAATGGTTTTTCATTCATTTATATGAGTCACGCTCATCATACAGCATAAAGCACAACTTGCACTGGTTTTATGCGCATTGAAAATGTGTGCTCTGAAATAACTTTGTTCTGTGTTGGAAGCAGGCCATCACAAGGTGGCGTTCGCTGGCAGTGTGCTCATCCTGGCTGGTGAGCCTCAGCCCAGCCCATGCTCACCAGCCTCTGACCACGGCCGGCAGAGCATAAACGTTTATCTCACCCTTTAAGAAAAAGTGTGCCGACCCTGTCTACCCCAACATGGCCTAGAGGAGAACTCAGATAAATTTGTATCTTGAGATGACTTATTCTTTGTAGGATTTGACAGATTAAGAGGTAAAATCAGTTTGGTTTTTCACAGTAAAATTTGTTAGCAATAAAATGATCTATTTACTTTTCTTGACATATTTAAAAGAAAATAGTATTACAATTTTTGTTTAAAACTGTATTTCTCGTTAAAGTATTTTCTCCTTTTTGTAGTGTTGAATATGAGACATTTGATATATTGGAGGACGAAGAAGTAAGTTCTGTGTTTTATGTCCTTTGTCTTATTTTGACCACCAGGGTCTGGTTGGAAGGTTTCAGGGTCCCCCTTATTTCCGTAGGTTCGGCAAGGGTTAAAAACGTACTCCAACTGGCCGACGTACCCCCAGCTGTACGTGAAGGGGGAGCTCGTCGGAGGCCTGGACATTGTGAAGGTAAGGCTGGCGGTTACCGGGCGCCCTCACGAACTGAGAGTCGGGCGTGCTTGAAAATGATAGTCATTTCGAATGGAGACGCGGGGTTGTCCTTGACACCTTTCTTCTCTGCCCTCGGATCCAGCCATTTCTAGACCCGTATTACCCCTTCTGCCACCGTCATATCTTGTCGTCGTCACGGTGCCTGCCGCATCAGACCGTCTTACGTCCCTCCTGGGCTGGCCCGCCGTCCCCCTCCTGGGCGTCCCCTGGCCCTGTCTGCTGGCACAGCTCTTTCAGCTCTCGAGGGGCTGCCTGGAGCCCGGGCTCCGGAAGCAGGAGCTGCGGCCCAGCCCCGAGTTAGGTCTTGCTCGCTGTCCTATGCCAGGGAGAACTCTGCGTTTCGGTGAGGGCGGCCTCGCGGGCCCACCGTCGCTTCCTGTCCGTGTCCTTCCAGGCCCCGCTTGCCCACGAGCACTCAGGCGCCCGCTGCTCCTGCCCTGTGTGACAGTTCCTGGGCGGTCCCCTCAGGTCCTGTTCCCCTCGCTCATGTGTTCTCCTCAGGTGCCGGAGCGAGGGGCACCAGGCCGCGGGCGGGAAGCCCGAGTCCCAGTGGCAGCCTGGCCCTGCTGGCAGTGCCACGGTCACCCGAGGTTACTGACTGCAGGTTCCTAACAGAAAAGTGCAGGCTGGTCCTCGGTCACAGCCAGGGCCCCCTTTGGTTCTCGTGCCAGGAAGTCGGGCGGCTCTGTCAGGTCGTACGCACGTTTCGAGGGGACGGTTTCTCTTACACGTCTTTGATAATTCATTTTCTTCTGTGCTTCGCTTTAAGTGCATTACATTTTAAATGGGTGTGGCTTTTCTCCTAGGCTGTGAAGTCTGGAAATGTGTGCACCCCCTTCCCCCAGCCTCACGCTAGCACCTGTGTGCCCCGGAGCCCTGCCGCCAGCCCCAAACCCTGGCAGGAAGCCGAGCTTTCCTGTCCTCAAAACCCTCACCCTGCCTGGGCCACGGCCCGGGTGCTGGAGGCGGGTGGCTGTGACGGGCGCGGGAGAGGGCCTGGCGGCCGGCCAGGCTGCAGGGAGACCCACCTCTGGGGTCGGAGCTCCGGCTTCTGGTGGAGGCTGGCGTGCTAGCGCTGCCTGCAGTCAGCTATGGGGTGGCGGTTTGAGGCGCGCATTTGGTGAAGCGGGAGGACGCGGGCCCGTGCTGGGTGTCACCGGCACGGTGGGCTGGCGGGGCTTACAGCACAGGCCTTGGGTGCAGAGGCTGCTGGTCCTGCGTGCTCTCCGTGCAGGTGTCCCCTGCCCGGTTCCAGGTTTGACGTCACACTTCGTCAGCAAGCCAGCGAGGCATTTTCCTAGTAAGAGGTCTCGGTCCTGATGGGAAAGAAGGGGTTAACTTAGTAGCTTCTGAGTGGCTCGGAAGCAGCAAAAGTGGACCTGCATGCGTGCGTGTATGTGTGTGTGCATGTGTGTAGACATAAATAATTTTTATAAGACAAACAGTCTTCAGACCCCAGACACTTTGCGCCCGTTCCTGTCCAAATGTTTTTTGGCGTGTCTCTGAGCCCTCGGTGACTCCCGGGAAGATGCATCGATGAGTCTCGTTTAACTCCACAGCCGATCTGTGTGAGCAGCTTCTTCCCAGGTACATAACCGGGTGTTACGTGACTTTTTATGTCCGCCTGCTGAGAACGCACGCATTTGGAAATCCGTGATCTGTCATCTTTCTTTGAGAGGGTAGCTGCTCTTAGGGACTCGCTGCCAGGTTGCCCGTCGGTCTGTTTCTTGCAGAGCGCAGTTCTTTGCCTTCGGCCGAGCGCACCAGCATGTGCCACAGGGATCTGTCCCGCTGGCCTCTGCAGGAGCACCGCGGGCTTTCTTCGTTGAATGAGCGATCGAATAAGTGAATTGACTCAGTGACTCAGCGACTCAGTCTCACGTCCGAGAACAGTAGCTGCTGTTACCCGTGCTGGGCGAGTCAGTCCCACCCTGAGGCGCGAGGTCCGCCACCGCAGCGTATGGGCTGGGGGCCTGGGCGGCCAGCCAGAGCGTTTTGTCAGCTTGTGCTGTAACCTGGTCGGTGTCCACAGCAGGCCCCGCGACGGCCGTGTCGGCAGCCGCGCCCCATGGCAGGTGCACCCTGCGTTAGTGCTTCGCAGGTCGAGATGCACTCGGCCTCCAGCAGCAGCGGAGGGGGTGCGGATGGAGGAGCAGGCGATGTCCCAGCGAGTCCGGGCTGTCCCTGGCACGGCTGGCCTTTCCTGGGTGCTGCTCGCCTCCTGCCTCCTGAGTCAGGTGCTCGGGAGAGGCCTGCTTGTCCCCTGGTGCAGTAGGACTTCTGCATGTTACGTGGGCAGGAGACCCCACGACACCACTGAGGGCCATCGGAGGTCACGTGACAGCATCACAACCGTTTGGGTTTAATTACAGAGGAGTGTGAGTGGATTTTAGTGGTTTTATTGATCGATGTTCATGCTGCTTAGGGATAACCTGACACGTTAAACTAGAAAGTCTTATCCTCTTCGTCACATTCTAAACTCGGTTCTGTGTTCCTCGTTTTAATTCTGAAAGGGACACAGCGATCACGTCTTTGCCCTGGTTTCTGGCCTTTCCGTTCACGCGTACGCGGTAGCGCTGCTGCTGTTCCGGGCCGGGGAGGAGGAGCGCAGGTGTCGTGGCAGCGCGTGCGCGTGGAGCTGGCGTCACGTGGCTTTTTCTTCATTGTCTCAGTTTCTTTCTTTCTTGCTGTCGTTTGAATAGGAGGCTTCATTGTTTGCTGCAGTCGCTCTGTTTGCTAATGCGGACAATCTGTTGGTTTCAGGCTCCTTTTAACTTTAATTTTGTGATCTGATCGTTTTCTTTTGCGTCTCTGACGGACGCACTCTGTAGTTATTTCAATACTTTCATTTTTCATGTGTACATATCCATGTTATTGTTTTCTTTCTCTTTTCTTTTTTTATTTAAATTTTTAGGAACTGAAAGAAAATGGTGAATTGCTGCCTGTGCTGAAGGGAGGAAATGAATAAGTGTTAAACCTGGTGCCCAGCCGTTTGGAGAAACATTTAGTCGGAGCGGAGCCGTTGCTGAGTTGGCCCTCAGAGAAAGACTAGGCAGGAAAACACTCTACTGTCCCCGGTTTCGCTCTGCGTGTGCCACAAGGTTGCGCTACGTAAATGTATGTTACGTTTTTTTCCACCAAAAATAGAATGTAATAAACATCTTCAAATTCAGTTAACAATAACTGTGTAAAAAAGTGCGTCTTTTCGGTGAAGTCAAACACGTTCCTGTAACTAGCCCACGTTAAAGCCCCTCGTCACACGGCGCGGTTTCTCGTAGCGGTTAAAATCGTCCCCGCGCGGCAGACCGGGGCGGTCGGTCTGGGGCGGTCGGTCCACAGCTGCGTCGGAACAACTCGCAGGCCTGTCCGATGGCTCCCCTCGCTGGCCGAGGCCTCTTCGCAGCTGGGACAGTCCCAGCGAGCCCCGTCCCGCTGGCGTGAGCGGCGGAGGCGCCGTGCGCAGCGCCGACTCGCTCCTTCCCAGCGCCAGCGCTGCGCGAGCAGGGCGCGCTCAGGAGGCGGCGGTTTCTCCTGTCGCAGAGCGCTGCGGAGCCGTGACAGCAGGAAAGGTCGTCAGTTGGTGTTAAGCATCACAGCTTATTTCAGTCGTCGTATCGAAAGCACTGATTTCACCCTTAAATGGGTCGATAACATCCTGAGGCCCACGAGAATTTCAACAGCATTTTTGGCCCCGAGTCCAGCATATCGAAGAAACAGCTGCTCTGTTAGACGTTAACAAGACGGCCGAGTCCAGCTCCACGGTCCTTAGATTTGGGGGTACCTACGGCCGGTGCGGTTGTTAGCCCTTCCCCACCTGTCGACCTGGGTGGCTAGGGCTCCCCGGGATCGCCACACGAAGGCGGGGAGAGGGGCGTGGAAGTCAGCAGTTTCGGTAAGGGGGAGCGCACACGCGTGTGGTTCCGTGACGGCCAGCCCTTCCCCAGGGCGCTGGTGTCCCGTCTCCTGAGCGTCCGGGGTTCCCTGCCGCGTTTGATTGTGTAAAGAGGCGGCTGACACACGGCTGCGTTACAGAGGGCGGGCTGCATGGCGGCGGACGTGGCCTTGCATCCTGCTGGGGGAGGACGCCCCCGTCACCGTGGATTTTCTGCCCACTGTGCGACTAGGTGGGGCTCCTTTGGGCATTTGTCCATGAACTATTTTCCAATTAAAATGAAAATCACTGTACATGCAAAACCTCTGACGTGCAGATGGAAATGGGCTTTTAACTACAGTCTTATTCAGCCATTGGCTTCGGGGCCGTGTGCGAGTCACGGAGGAGGAGCCCATCATTTTCTTGGATGCTTCATCGCACACTTGTCATTTGATACCGCTCTCACGATTTTCACTGTCCACAAGTGCCACTTACTCTACATCGAGTCAGCTTTTAACCTCACTTTATCGTAAGCAAAACTATCTTTGCTATCACAGAATTAATAAGCTCGTTTTTTTTTCATAACGCATATTCAGATGAACAGAATGCTTACCTTCGAACGTAAACCCCCACCTCTGATTTCGGAACCACTGGCCAAAGGTGGTGGCCCCGGGGACGTGAGCTGCTTCAAGCGCTTTGGGACAGGCTTCCCTTGCTTTGGGTGACTTGCGTGACGGGAAAACTTCCATGCTGTTGTCCTTGGCTGAGCGTCATGGTTTGAGCGGGGGTGCGTGTTCGGAGTTGTCGGGGTTGTCCGTGTCAAGCATGCGTGTATCCACCTTTCTCTTACGTTCTGTTCGTCATTGGCCCCTGGACTCCAGGTGTGTGGGAGTGACGGCGAGCAGCCTTCTGTTTCACACGTGTTTCCGGCTGGACATCAGGATGGTCAGAGCTCTCCGTGTACGCTGACGGCCACACTGGCAGCCACGCTGACAGCCACGCTGACCGGCTTCATTCCGTGTGTTTTCGGAGTGACACGGGCGATTCTTGGGTCCTGTTGGCGATCTTCAATCAAATTTTCTAACAAAGTCGAACTTGCCCCCACAGTCACATTTTGTCAAAATTGAAATATTCTCTCTGATCAACAAATCCTGTTCGCAGCACTAGAGAACCTGTCAGGCGTGAAAGCTGACAGCGTATCATCTGCCTTCGCCCAGGTCTGAGCTCTGTTGGGACTTGGGGTGGGAGGGGACTTTCAGGTAGGTGCTGCGGGAGGGTTCTAGTGAGCTTGCGTGTTTGGGGCGTTGGGGTCCACTTGTGGACCGGGGCTGAGCCTCACTGCAGGTCAGAGAAGCACTGCCTTACCCTGGGAATGGGCCCTCTGCGCGTCGGCTCTGCCAGCTGCTGACGTCTGCAGCCTCCTGTGCTGGGACTTCCCAGAGAAATGGAGCTCGCGGTGGCATCACGAGGGCCTGTGGAGCCAGCAGTTACGTCTGCAAGGTGCCAGGACAAATGGGGACCACCACCATCATGACTGTGCCTGTTAACCCCTGGGAACCAAACCTCAACCTCCCACCCAGGATCGCCCTTCCGGAAGGTGGCCCGTGGGCCAGGAAGGCCTCAGACGAGGGGCGGGTGTCCCTGTGCTTGGGCATCCAGCCTGGAGGTCATGGCCTTGGCGGGATGAGGGACGGATTCTTAGGGAGTCGGTATCCACGTGGGGAAAACGCCTTCAGGAGTGGACTCTTTAAACTCTGAGTTTGCCTGGTAACCAAAAATGGAAAGAAAAGATAAATCCAGTGAAAGGAGTTGGGATTGTGTGCAGGCGGGGGCTTGAGGACGTGAGCATTTGTTCCGGGGCACAGCTGTCTGGCCGGAGCAGGGTCTCTGTTCAGGACTGTGACCCTCCAACCCGAGCTCCCGTCTGTGTCCTCCCCGCCCCCCCCCATGGGGCTGTCCCCCCAGGAGTGGGGATCACCACCTCGACGCCTTCCCTTCCTGCCTGCGGTGGCTCTGACTGCAGTCTGTCCCTCTGCGGGCATCGGGGAGGGCACTTAACCCTCCCCCTCACGACCTGTGTCCTTTCTAAAGTCCAGGACGGATTTGAAGACGGCCTAGTAGGTAGATGTGTTGCAACTTGCTTCACCGGTGTAAACAGCCTTGTGGAGACAGCAAGATGGCGGGCTCCTCAGACCTTGTGTCGCTCTGTGGGACAGTGGCCCTTGCCCGGCTGCACCCCTCTTGGCCTCTGTCACTAACTCCAGGTCGTGTCCATCCTGACTGATCATTAACTTGTTCAAGAAGGAACTAAAAACGATCTTCCATTTGAAATCTACAAAAATGTGTATTTAATCCTATTGAGTTGAAAGTTGAGACTCATTTTTTAAGATAGCATATTTACAATTAAAAAACCTCATTTTAATAACTTCTTTTAAAGAAAGCGGCATTCTGGTCCTGCAGGAACTGATCTCTGAAACCCAACCGCAGTGCGTTCGAAGCCCTTGGCCTAGGCGATCGGCCTGCCTGACGGGACAGCTGCATCAACGCAACCCATCCCTCAGCAAAGGAGAACTTAAAAGCTGGTGGCTGAAATTCGAACACGGTTTCTGATTTGATTTTTTAATTAAAACCAGTTTTCCGGTTTTCTTAAATTCGACAATTGGTACTTGTTACTCAGAAGCGTTTTTTTTTCCTAAATAAAAGTGAGTGGTTTTTTGCAGGTGAATTCATTTTAGTATACGTTTCAGATGTTGAGTTCTAGGAGTGGATAGAAGATGCAGTAACTTATTGCCTCACTCAGCAGAATAGCAGTTTTAAAGACAAGTTTGTATAATCAGTGTCCCCACTCTGGTTTCAGAATCTTGGGGGCTTTTTTCACGTATCAATCGATATCTGCAGATGTTCAGATTCAGAAGACGTGTGTTCTGTCAGCGCCAAGGACACTCAGGGACCCCGGGAGGGTGGCCTGTTACTGGCGTGGCCCCAGCTGGCCACACGCTGCTCTCGGGCCGTGCTGTCCCGTGTGGAAGGATGCACAGTGCATTTAAGTCACTTGCGAGGCCCGGGACTGGGCGCTGGCCAGTGAGCTCCGGCCCTGAGCACCTTCCACCTGGCCACCAGGCAGTCAGGCTCATGCAGAAGCCTCACTTCTGGAGCAACAGGATTTTTTACACCCTCATTAGGGCATTGTGGGTTTTAAAAAATGAAGTAAGTGCCTGGACGGACGCAGCAAATTGTGACTGCAAAAGGCCCCTGCTGTGCCCTGACCTGTGTCTGAATGGTGGTCATTTGTCGGTAACCTTTAATCTTGGAGCGTCGGCTTGTGTTTGAGGGAGCTCCAGGTTTCCTGGGAACCTGTAGAGGGCCCGCCCTTTCTCGGGGACCTGGGGGGTGCTGCCCGTGGTACCTGTAAGGGGATGTCTCCCTTAGGTGCTGCCTGGCCTCAGGACCCAGGCCTGGAATCTGGACTTGGGAGTCTATTCAGAAGCGAGGGAAGCTTGGCATTTTTATAGGAGTTGAAGTAGTTTTTGTGCTGTCACCCTGTGTTTTAATAAAGGACTGTGATGCCTTCAGAGAGCTCCTCAACTCCTCTTCCTCCTTGGCCTCCCCCCACCCTCCCTTTCTCTGCATCTGGAGGAACGTTCCAGATGGATGCAGGCCGGGAGGAATCCCAAACTGTTTCTGGGCCGGCAGCGGAGGCCTCGCCTCACAGGGTGTAGAGCAGTCCAGGGCACTTGTCCTCTGTGTGCCCTGTGGGTCTCACCTCAGAAGCACCGGCTCCCAGTGGGCGGGGATGCCCCACCCTGCAAGGCTCCTCCTGGCTGGTGGACTTAGTCGAGGAGAACCAGCCGGGCAGGAGGGCCGCGATCGGGGTGGTGGCCGTGAGTACAGCGCTGGGGTTTCCAGGTCACACGACCTGCCCTTCGTCCCCTAACGCATGTGCTTCGTTACGATTCAGACTTTTAAACCTGTGCTCGCTTTGAGTCTCACTGGCCTCCCATCATGGGGGCCCCTGGAATCCTGTGCTCACAGGGCACCCCCAGTGCTATATGTGAACGGGGGCCAGGAACACGGGTGGACATGTGTGTTGCGTGTATCTGTTCACACGCACGCTGTTGTCCTGTTGACCTCACGTGCGACACGTCCAGGGATAACGTCATTAAGGATTTCGGGGTGATGACACTGAGTGGGGGCCCGTGGACGGGGCCTGTGGACGCTGGGCGGGGAAGGCCCCAGCGTCATCGCGCGTCTGAGGGCTCTGGGCTGTCAAGGGCCAACCTGCTGTCCTTCCCAGCAGACCGTGTGAAAGAACCACTTAGTGTCACTGCTGCCCTGCGGATGAAGCTCTGATCACAGCTGTTCGGCAGACGTGCAGGTGACCCTCCGATGGCCGCACTGTCCCCAGTGCTGGGTGCATCCCCATGTTGGGACAGCAGCTGACACCTGGTTCTCATTAGTGTCAGGTACTGGCCCAGGTGTTGGGCGCGGTGAGCCACTTCATTCCGACAGGACCCTGGGAGGAAGCGTCGCCAGCCCCACTTTACAGATGGGGGGACAGCAGTTAAGCAGACTGCTCCAGACCACAGCCCCAGGTGGAGCTGGGATTTGGCCCCGGGTCACCCTGCCCCTACATGATGTCCTGACTGGGCTCCTCCCTCTTGAGTTGGGAGGGAGGAGGAGGGCACGCACAGAGGTCCAGCTGTCCCTGACCTGGGAGGGCTAGTGCAGGAGGTGGGCTTGGGGACCGGCTGCCTCCGCTTCCCTAGGGAGGGAAAACTGATCGTCACTGGGGCTGCCCTCATGAAAGCCGGCCGCTGCCGGGGGCAGTGTGCCTATTACTCAGCCAGCCAAGGACTGAGACGCGGGGGCGGGGTGGGGGGTGTTCGGTAGTTTGCTGAACTTCCCTGAGTGGTTGAGCCAGAGTCAAACTAGGCTGGACCCCGGCCCCTCCTGGGCAGCGGGTGGTCACCATCGTCAGCAGGTGCTGTGCTCAGGGCAGAGGTGGGGAGACCGGAGCCCTGCAGAGGACAAGGCCCCTCCCCGACTCGGGCACGGAGCAGTGGGTCCTGAGTGGCACTGTGTAGCCCGGGGCCCCAGAGGGGTGATGTCATGCCCTGGGGCGGCCCAGGGAGCAGGCCTGCGCCTAGGGAACGAACCTCGAACCCCATGTGCAAACACTGAAGTTCTGAATCAAGCGAACAGAACGTTACAATGGTGCTGCCCCCTGGACAATGCACCCGGCTAGTGACCGGGGGCGCCACATTTGAACTCAGAATGACTGATCCTCCTATGATGCCGTTCTGGGCCACCTCGGAGGGCCTGGCCCGGGCGAGCCAACCCCACTACGCCCCCTTGTGCTCAAGGCGTGCGGCACGTGGCCGGAAACCCGGCCAGACACCCAAGCTCTGGCCGGTGTTCGCTCGGGTCAGGCGGGAGCGGCGGGAGCGGTGCGCAGGCTCTCGGCGCGTCCCCTCCTGGCCCACTCGGTCCAGTCCACTGTGCCAACGCTCTGGAGGGGTCGGCCCGGGTGCTCCCCCTTCTGGAGGCGTCGGTTCCAGTGCACCCACGTGCTGGAGAGGTAAGCCCTAGAGCATCGCCTTCTGGAGGGGTCGGACCTGCCGCTCCGCGCTGGGCCCGTGAGCTCCTCGCCCGAGGAAGCGCCCGCCCCGCGTCCCGCCCTGGAACCAGATGGCAGGCTCGGAGCAGGTCGCCAGCCCTGCCTGGCCGGGTCCGGTCCCTGTCCTTGGCCCCCCGCGTGCCGCGGCCATGGAGACTACAGGGGTGCCCCTCTGCCCCCAGTTCTAGGGCCAGGGCGTCGCGTGACGCTGGCAGAGCTTTCCCGCCCCACAGTCCAGCAGATGCCCGGGGAACCTCAAAGAGGCGGGCCGGGGCGCGAACTGCCCGCCTTATGCGGAAAAAGCCACTCGAGAACCTCTCAAGCCCTGGTTCCCTCGAATGCCAAAGGGCCGGTGCTCTGGCTCCCGGGCCACTGCTGGATCGCAGGGGTCAGCGCGCGGTTAGCGCTGGGCGGGTCGCTGACTGGCCGCCGCCCAGGTCGCGGACCCGCGGGGCGGGCGGAGACGGCTCGTGTCCACGCGAGGGCGCTGCGCACCGCTCTCGGGCCCGACTCGCGCCGCCTGCAGGGGCGGACACCGGGCGCCAGGGGGCGCGCGAGGACCGAGGAGCGCGCCAGAGCCGGCCCGCGGGGCCCGAGCGCACCCGGCGCGTGCGCGCCCTGCAGTGTGGGCGCGCGGGGCGGTCCCGGTTCCCCCGCGGAACCAGAAGCCGGGGCTGCCCGGTAGCCGGGCCAGGGCGTTCCCTGCGTTTCGGCTCGGTCCTGCGCGCCGCCGCCGGCCTGGTTCCAGCTCCGGGCCCGGGCCCGGCTCCGAGCGCTCCCCATGCGGCCGCCCCTGGCGTCCGGCCCCTGGGAGGGCGCTGCGAGGTGCGCGCGCGCCGGTCCCCCCGCGACCCCGGCCCCGTGCCTGGGCGCTCGGAGGCCGCCGCGGTCCCGGCAGCTGTGTCGGGGGGGCAGGGACCCCAGCAGGGCGTGCGCCCCGGGGCCTCGGCTTGCCCGGCTGCGGGAGGGGACACCCAGGGGCACAGGTGGCTTTCGCGGTTCTGCCGGTGCGACACCTGTGAGCCCTCCGGGCCTCCGGCCTCTTCGGGGTCAGCTTCCCCCATGAGGTTTTTTATTTAGATCCAGTAAATCTTTATTATCCCCTCAAAGCGGGGAGCCGAGGGACCTTAGGGGACAGTGGGGACAGTTGGGGTTTAGTGTTTCAAAACGAATACTGGACTAGTACCGGATTTACAGAAGAATTGGGAGGGACCCCGTGCACCCCCTCTCCCAGTTCCCCCCGTGGGGGCCCCTCGTGTTAGCAAGGCTCCTTTGTTATAAGGGATGAACCCGCATTGGCGCAGTCTGTCATTTTCAGACTTCCGGTGTTTACCTGGTGCCCCTTTGACTCTTCCACGTCCCGAGGCTCCCACGTTACACTGGGTCGTCCTGTCCCCTTTGGCTCCTCGTGACAGTTTCTCAGACGTCCTTCGCTTTTGATGACCTCGGCGGTGTGAAGAGGCCTGAACTGGGCTGGTGGCGAGTCACTATCCCCATGGCAACCCCATGACATGAAGGGCTGAGCCTGGCCGGGCAGCTGGTCTGTTTGTGCTAAGGGCTGTGGCCAGGCCCGGGGCTCCTGGGGCCCAGGCTTGGCTCTCGCTGGCATCTGAAACCTGCTGTGTTCGATGTCCTCGCTCAGCCGACACAGACGAAGCAAGTGTGGGACCCTCTAGACCACCGGGCGCCGTGGCCCCGGCTGGGCCTGTCCTTCCCTTGGCAGCTGCAAAGCACCTGGGGTCCCGGGCACTCCACCTATTAGTGGGGGCCGCAAAGGTGCCCCGAGGGGTTCGGGTCCCCGAGAGCAGCTGCAGGTGGCTTTGCAGGGTGGGGTGAGAGCTGCCAGTCACAGAAAGCAGGACGGAGGGTCTCAGTGAAGTGGGGGCAACCTGAAGGGCTGGCCAGCAGCTGTCTGCATGCAGGTGACGTGGGAAGGGAGGGCCAGGTGGCAGAGCCGCAGGCCGGGCCCACGAGGGGTTGGAGGCCACGGCTATGGTGTCGGTGCGGTGGGTGTTGGGAGCACGGAGCCCGCAGTCTCCCTGGTGGCCGCCTCACATGCTGAGCCTGTGGGGGCTGCCCAGGCTTGCAGGGCCTGGCGCCAGGGTGAGACCCAGCAGCCCAGGCAGAGCGCTGGGACAGGGCGACAGGCACACGCATGCCATGTGCTGAGCAAACGACGTGCAGGCCTGGACGCTCTGCCACAGGGAGCTGTGTCCCTGGCCCCTGCCCGTGACTCTCATGGCCCGGGGGGTGGGTCGCATTCCATGGCTGTCCCTGGTCCCCCACGGTCAGTGGGGAGCTCGGCCTGGCAGCAGGCCTTCCATCAGGTCCCCCCTAGCACCATGGACAGAGGAGATGGTGACAAGGGCCAGCAGAGGGCAGGAGAGGGGAGCGGAGGTGGACAGGGACAAGGACAATTTAAAACCCCCCTCCCACCTAGTCAGGCTGTCACATGCGGGCGTTCGGCTTCAGAGCCAGGAGTGGAGTTAGGAACGCGCAGAAGTGACGGGCTCCTGGTCTAGCGGAGGGAGGCGTCACGGGACTTGGCTCCCCGCCGGCGCCGGCCGTTCCTCCCGACGCTGCCGCTGGGCGGCCCCCGCCTCACTGGGAACCAGAGGCTCCGCGTCCTCGCTGCGCTGCGGCGGTGCCCAGCGGTCAGCGCGTTCGCTTTCATCATTGTTTTCATTCTGTCAATTAGCTCGGCGGCCAGACGCGGCCTTCATGAGACGCGCGTTTACGAGGCGCGGGGAGCATTCCGTGTGGAACGCACGTCCACCTGGGAGGGCTCGGTGCCGGGGCCGGACTGCGGGGACTCCGCAGAGGGGCTAAGTCAGGGCCCGCAGCCCAGCCAGGGTCCTGAGCCCGAGGTGGCGGGGAGGCCGGGCTGCAGCCGGCCCAGACGGCAGGGCAAGCAGAACAGACGGGACGGACGTCCAGCAACATGAGGACGCTTCTGGATGGCCCCTCGCTGGCCGGCAGGGGCTGTGAGGGGCAGGGGGCTTCGGGGTCATCGTCACTGAGTGGCCCCTCCCCACCTAGCGGTAAAGGTTAGACTGTAATAAACACGAGCGTGGACTCAGTGCCCGCGCGAGGCCGGGCTGTGCGGGCTCCTGCGTTTAGTCCTCGTGAACCCTGCCAACGGCCCTGTGAGCTGTGATTCTCGCCGGAAAGATGAGAAAAGCGGCAGGTGAGGACTGAAGAATTGCGGCGCAGGCCGCTCGGCCGGCGAACGGGACATTCGGAAGCACCAGGGATTCCCAGTGCTGAGCGTAACACGCAGTGCGCGTCCACGTGTATGTGGAATGCACTTTAGAACATTCTAGAACGTGAGTTTGTTGAGCGGTTCGTACTTTCAGGCCAGTTTCGTGAGCGAAGGTGAGTGAGACCCGGCCACCTCAGCTCTCACACGTCGGGCCAAGGAGGACATGCGCCAGCCGGGGCGCTGGGCACCCTGGGAAGCGGGGGGCAGCTCCAGACGCCAGACGGCCTTGTACTCAGAGGTCATCCGTCACGTTCAGGCTGAAGAAGCCCTTGGTGGGGAGGGTGGGACCTGCGGGCTCTGGGTGGGACCCTGGGTGCCCGGCCTGGCCCAGCGCTGTCCTTGCCGTGTGGCTGGGCACATTTCTGGAGATGACTCCCGCGCTTCTGTGTCTGTTTGAGGGGTGGTGACAGGCTGGCTTCGGGGCTCAGGAAGTGGGGGCACGTGGGGCTCTTAGCTCAGGTCTCCGTCGGCAAATGCTGACGTGGGCGGTGGGGACTGTGCATGGCCTCGGGGAATGAGTTTCCCTTTTCTTTATAAATTACAAAAGTGACACGGGCTGCTGAAGGCGCTCTGACGGCGTGCGAGCGTTCAGTCCCCGGGCCGACGGAGGGCCCACTTCACGCTTTGGCCTGCGCCTCTAGTGCCCCCCGGAGGGGGCCGCGGGCAGCGCCTCCCAGGCCGCTTTCCCCTGTGTGTGTGCAAATGTGGACACACACACATACCTCCGTTCGCTTGTTTATACGTCACTGAAATCGCTCGATGCTCTTTGTACCGCCCGTCACCTCCCACAGCAGCTTGGCCTGGACTCTGGTGTCATTGGAGGTACAAGGGTAGCATGTACCAATTTTGTCTTTTTCGTGGCATGACTCACCCAGTTCCCGTAATCATACCCTTACTCGGTGAATATTACGTGTGTGGACTGCATCCCACGCCCACTTTTCAGTTAGAAGGAAGTTGCGCAGCTGTCCCGTGCATTCATGTTCCGTTCGGAGGAAGCTCTGGACTCAGTGAAGGAAAAACCAACACGCCCAGCGTTTGCCTGGTGGTCCGAGCTCTGGCTGGCGAGTCGGCACCGTCCACCACCGTCCACCACCGTCCACCTCGGGTTTTCCGGTCAGGGCCGGCCAGCCGCTGGGGATGTCCTGGGGGGACTGCTGGGGCGTAACTCTTTGCACATGGAAGAATCTGGGCAGTGAAAATTACGAGTCTTAATAGACCTGTCGAAGGCAAAAGGATGTGGCGAGAATTATATTAAGAAAAATATATTAAGGGATTTAAATATCAGTTGACAAGTGGGAGTGCATTCGGGAAAGGGTCCCTAGGCCGGTGTGAGTTTGCACACTGAGTTTGCACTGTTTTTGGTGGAGCAGAGATGTTGAGCCTGAAAGGGTGTGGGGACCGCATCAGGGACCACCTAGTGGAAGGACCTCATGCAGAGGGGGCTGGTGTAGACTCAAAATGCAGAAGGACCTTTTCATGTGCAGATTTGTCCACTGAAGAGCTGGGTGGACTTCCCTGCGAGATGGGGGGTGGAGCCAGACAGAACCCTGTCTTCTGCTCTTGACAAGTGCGTGATCAGCAAACTGGTAAAAAAGCAACAAGTGATAAGTAAATATAGTCACACTCAAAAGCCAGCAGGAGACACGCAGCCCAGGCATGGAGGGAAGGCCCGTGGTGGGGGCCGGCAGAGGCCGGAGCGGCGGGCGAGGGCGGTGGACCACAGGGACGCGGTGGGAGCGGGGCTTCCCGAGCCCCATCGTCACACCTGCTTCTAACCACACAACCTGCAGGGCCAGGCGGAGGCAACTGCCACGTCTGGTAAGAGGGACAATGGCCACGTCGATCACAGGAAGAAACTCACGGCCCCGAGAAGCCATCAGGAGACGCGGGAGAGCTCAGCGCTGAGGACATGGAAATCATCGCGCGGTCTGAAAGCAATCGTAAGACGGGAGCGTTTGAGTTCTCGAGGCTGAAGCGGGAGGAAACCTCGCGATGGGGACAGGAGGATGTCGAGGTTTTAAGCCAGGACAGTCCCTGTTCACAGGATGCAGACTCTGGGAGGCGGACTTTTGGGCAGCGTTTCATCGAGGGGGCTCTGTCGGGGGCTCTGTCAGGGCCTGGGGGCGAGACTGGGCAGAGGGAGCGGTGCAACGCTGGCCCTCGGAATTGTCCCCAGAGAGGCAGGGGCCGCGTGCGCCTGGGCAGGGCGACTGGCCTCAGCCGGGCTTGGGCCTCAGGGCCTGGTTTCAGCAGTGGTTTGTGGGCACTTTAGTGGCTGTAGGTAGCTGTCCAGGGCCCGGACGTTTTGTTTGTTTGCTGAGTAATACGGGGGTCTTCCTGGTCCGGACGGGGTTATGGGTTTGCGTTTCTGCAGATGTCATTTCTCTTCCGTTGTAAACGGATCAGGCGGCTGCCAGCCGCGTGACGCTGCGAAGCAGCTCTTCTGCCAGGAAGCCTCCTAGCTGAAAAGCCGTGCGTGGTGATGTGCGTTTCGTCGTTGCTCTTGCTTGAAATCACTGGTGCAGTAAACATCGGCTCTGCGTTTTAAAAAAACAGACTCGTTGCCATGAAAAGGCCCCAAAAGCGGCACAGCTGAGACCTCCACGAATCGCGGCGCCACGGAGGACGGCTCAGGGTCAGGGGCCAGCCCGTGAGGAGTGAGGACGTGGCCATTGTTAGCAAGGCCTTCCAGGGGTCACCTGCGAGAGCATTAAAGCGGGACCCCGCTAACCTCTTACGTAAGTCGACGCCGTCAGTGCCAGCAGGAGCGGCCCGGGGGCGGGGCCGCTGGGGGGCCCTGGGCTGAGCCACGCGGCCTGACAGCTCTGTGCCCATCCGCTCTGCACACGGCGGGCGAGCGGGCAGGGGAGGAGCAGCCGCCCCGCGGGTCCCCTTGGCCTGGCCTGGGCTTGATGGGGACGGGGGCGCTCTGCAGGGGTGGAGGCCCTCCCCGGAAGCTGGGGTCCCCGACTGGTGCAGTAAACATCGGCTCTGCGTTTACAGCACATCGATCAGCCTTTGGACAGACAGGCACGGAGTCCCCACAGGCCCCTGGCTGTCACGCCCCATCCGGGCGTCTTCGTTCGTGCCCTTGTTTCCTAGGCGTTTGGTTATCAATTTAGTTGCAGCAACGTGTGCTTTTAGGTGCTCGCGTGCTGCCGAGGGTGTCTGCTGGGGCAGCTTCTGTGGGGGGTGCCGTGGCATTGGGCACCAAGATGCACATGCACGCACTTGACCCAGTGACTTCTCAGCCAGGAGTGTGTCCCACATATGCTCATGACCCAGCTGAAGGGCACGCATCTCTGCCATGTTTGAAATATCGACGACAGGCAAGCAGCCTGAATGTTCTCCGTCTGAATTAGTTCAAGTGAAATATGGCCGCACACTTCACGGCATATCATACAGTCATTAAAATGCAGCATTCAAAAGCAAGGATAATATACGGGCAGGCTTTTAATATGCGAAGTGTTAAAAGGCATCGGAAGAGTAGATACAGTAAATCTTAAGATGAAAAGTAGCGACGCCTGACTGCCTGAACGCGTGTGTTGGTACGTGTCCATGTCTGTGTGTGCGCGCGCATGTGTCCGTGTCTGTGTGTGTGCATGTGCGTGCGTGCGTGTTGGCATGTGTCCGTGTCTCTCTG
>NW_024349802.1:1418340-1440613 GCF_902729225.1 Pteropus medius | reverse complement strand
GTTGGTACGTGTCCATGTCACCATGTGTATGTCGCGGCAGCGCATAGCATGTCCCGATGTCTATGTGTAATGCCGTATGGTGATGCGTGCGTGTTGGCGTAATATCCGTCATCTCTCTGTGTGTGTCGCATGTGTGTGCACATGTAATGTCGTCGTGCACGGCGCGTCGCGGAAAATTAATATCAAATGTCTGTCGCGTGTAATGCGTTGCTTGCGTGTCCGTGTGTCTGCGATGGCGCCGATATCCGTATGTAATATGCGCGTATCCCGTGCTCTCTGTATGCGTCACGCGCGCGTGTCGCGATGTCGCGCATGTAATATGCGCGTGTATCCGTGTCTGTGTACTTACGTCGTGCTCGCGTGTCTGTAAGTAATGTGCGTATGCGCGTCGCGTCACGTTTAGCCGCGTGTCCGTAATCTGTAACCGTAATGCGTAATGGAAATGCGTCGCCGTGAAGTATTATTATGCGTCTTTGCGGTAATATGCACGATATGTTAGCATGTATCCATTATCTCACATGTGTGTATGTGCCCATATGTGTATGCATGTATTGCATGTATTAATAAGCGTAATGCGTGTCCGTCTGTGTGTGCACGTGCGTGCGTGTATCCGTGTCTGTGTGTGCGTGTGTGCGTGCACACGTGTGTGTGCGCGCGTGCGTTGGCACGTGTCCGTGTGTGTGTGTGTGCACGTGCGTGCTTGTGTCCTGCGGGGGTGAATTCTCGCCCACCCTGTTTGAGTCTCTGGCTGGACCTAGGAACCGGGCTAACGTGGGACAGAGTGGCAGGTGAGCGTTCCTGGATGTTTACACGGACCCGGAAGCCTTCATCCGACACGAAAACCTGAAGCGCCCAGGGCGGGACGCGTTTATACCTTTTAGACAAAGAAACAAATGTGTGAGGAATCGACAAGATGGAGGGTTTGGCTGGGGGTGCTATGTGGTGAAGAAGCTGGGAAGGTTTAACGGGGTTGCTTTGTGCAGACGACTCGGCCCCCAGAACTTCCCCCCGCTCTGGTGACGAGAATCCTCCCCTCCTGGGACAGGGAGGGTGCAGTCACGTGGGAGTTTTTCCTGCTCTCAGGCAGAAAAAAGAGGGTTTGTGCCCGTCTGACACCTGATGCTTCCCAAGTGCCTTAAATTCAAAATCATCCACGCCGGGTGCGTGGGAGTCGTCCACGCCGGGTGTGTGGGAGTCGTCCACGCCGGGTGAGCATTTTGAGGTGACACATCCGGTTTCCTCCCGCCTGGACGTACACAGGTCACACGCCAGAATGGGAGAACAGGGGTCATTTCAGGGTGGCAAGGTTACTAGCGACTTGCATTTTCGTGTGTTTTGAAGCGTTGATGATGAGACGTGGGCACCTAGTCTTCCCCAGGGGTGCCGACGCTTTGCAGAGTGGCCGGGGTGGCTTTCCACGAGCACGAACGCGGCCTTGCAGGTGCCCTCCCCGTCCCCGTCCCCGTCCCCGTCCGGCCGAGCCGTCGATGCCCGCTGGGGTGCAGTGTTCAGTGGGCTTCTTTCAGGGTGCTTGGGGTGCACGCACGTGCGCGTGTGTTTACGTGTGCGCGCGTGTGCGTGTGTGCATGCGTGTTTGCATGTGTGCGCGTGCGTGCGTGAGTCAGACAGACGTTCCACCGTGTTGACCTAGGAAGACGGCAGTTTCACATGGTCCCACCCAGTACGTCTGCGTGAACGTGTGTGTGTTTTACGTTGTTTCGGAAACGCTTACTCTCTCTGACTGGAAAGCGTGCTAACCCTGTTGCGAGCGTTTGGAAAGTAGAGAATGGTTTAAAGCAGCAAACGGCAGTCCCCGAGACGTCTGTGCGTGTGGTGCCCCACCCCCACGGGCGTGGCCTGCCCTCGGTCATCACACCGCACCACGGCGGACACCGCACTAACGGCGGCTTTACCTTCCCGGCCCACCCCAGTTCTCCACGGCCTGCTCGACGCCGGCCCGGGTCATCTCCACCCAGGGTCCCTCTCTGTCCGGTCCCTGCCCTGCCCGGCCCCTTCCCTAGATGGCCGGCTTTCAGCCGGGTTCGGCCAGCGGAGACTCAGGGCGGGGGCAGTTTCCCCGCGTCCGCTTTGCTATGCTGCCTGTTCTCGCAGAGTCCGCCCTGAGCGGTCCCTCCTTCGCACTTCTAGGTTCACTGGCCCAGGGGACCGCGTTCTCCCTTGGCCCGGGGTGACCGTCAGCGCCGAGGGGCGGCGGTGGCCAGCCTCTGGGCGCCTAGCCGCCCTCTGTTTGGTTACAGACCCTCTCGGCAGCAGCCCCCTTCATCTGGACGTCCTGGGAAGATTCTCCGGCCTGGCGGGTCCAGGCCTGACTACAGTGCTGCCGCTGCAGGTATCAGCTTGTTCAGACATCACGACCGCCGGGTGACAGTGTCACGGAAATCTTCCTAATGCTTGTTGCTATGTTCACGTGTCGTCACACCCGACGAGGCGCCTGCACAGCCTGGTACGAGGGGAGGTCATGTGCGTGTGAGGTGACGGGCAGGTGGCCTGCTCTGGCTGAATGCAGAAACCACGGCATCGGGCCGTGGCTGGGAGGGCTCGTGTGGGCTTTTGGCCTGACAGGCCACTCATCTTGGCTGACACACCCCTCGGTTGTACAAAAGGGGTATGGATGCCGACGGCGCTGGACTCCACGCACCCGAGGGCGTGGTCTCGGCCATCCCCTGTCATCCCAGAGTGGCTGCGACTCAGGCCACCGTGCCTCTGCAGCTGCGGGCTTCTCATTCCACGAGCGAGGGAACGACATCTAGGGTGACTTGCTCAAAGTCACACGTTTTATCAAGAGTCGAAGTGTGATTTGCAACCAGGCAATTTACATTTTATGTCTTCTTAAAAATACTCTGGAGTACTAATTATATCATTGTCTTCAATTTGCTCCGGCTCCACCTGTCCCCTGGGTCTCTTATCCGAGGTGACTGCAAAGTCTCCGTGGACCTCGCTCCGTAGCAGCGAAGCGTCTGAGATACTGGTTTGCCCTTTCCTGGGGCCGATCCAAATGTTCCGGTCGCTCCAAATTCACGCCGACATTCTAACCCCCGAGGTGACAGTGTCAGGAGGCGGGGCCTTTGGGAGGCACTTAGGTCACGAGAGCAGGGCCCTGGGGAGCGGCCTTAATATTCTTGTAAAGGACACTGCAGCGGGCTAGCCTGTCACTTCCGGCACGTGGGCACACGGGGAGAAGTCTGTCGTCTGCGAATCTGGAGGGTGGCCCTCACCGGAATTCAACCACCGGCACCCCGATCTTGGACTTCTGGGTCCCGGGACTGCGCGGAATAAATTTCTGTTTTTTAAAAGCCCCTGGCCTGTGGTATTTTGTTGTTGCAGCTCGAATGTGACCTGACACTCACCTTCCCAGGAAACCGCACCTCGGCCACTCAGACTCAGAAAAAATGGGCTAGTCCAGCGTGCTGTCAGAATCAGAACCTCCCGATTTTCAGTAGTTAATTATTTGGGAAAAAAAAGAGAAAAAGCCTGCCTGGCCGCTCAGTCGTGACAGCAGAGCTGGTGTCCTGCGTGAACGCCGCTTAGTGGATGGGCGGAGTGTGTCCAGGTGAGGTCAGGATGGGATCCGGAAGCACCGGGTGGGGACGCTGTCGATTACCCTCTGGTGAGCGTTCCAGAAGGAATTAGGAATGGTTCCCAACAACACCAGCCCCTGGAGCGGCCCCGAGGATGCCAACACCCCTGTGCTTTTCCAAAAACTAAACTCTGCATTTTGGAATAATTTTAGACCTGCAGAAAGGTCGCAGAGACAGTGCAGAGCTTCCGTGTACCCCTCACCTGGCCGCCCCTGACGCCGGCATGCCACGTGGCGGATCTCTCCGCCCAAACCGAGGAGACAGCCCTGCGCCGCTCGCTCAGCTCCAGGCTGCGTTTGGAGCTCACCGGCTTCCCCACCTGTCCCTCAACTCCTCCGGGGCCCAGTTCAGGGTGCGCTGTTGTGTTCAGTGTCACGTCTCCTCAGTCTGCTCTGGTCTGTTACAGTTTCTCGGACTTCCTTGTTTCTAGTGACCTCGGCAGCTTTGAGGACGTTGGTCATGTGTTTTGTGGTTTTTCCCTCAACCTGCCGTGAGGAACGATGGCTTTTCGGGGAGGAGCGCTGTATGGATGAAGTGCCTCCTAGTCACGTCATATTCGAGGGCGCGCGCTTCCCTGACGACGCCTTGCGATGTTGACCTTGATCCCGGGGGAGGTCGTGCTGGCCAGGCTTCTCTGCGGCGAGGTCCCTTCCCCCGTCCAGACTCGATTCCTTGGAAGCAAGTGACCAAGTCCAGCTTCACTCAGAGTCAAGAGGGCAACGAGGCTCCAGTACCTGGAGGGGGACATAGCTACGTAAATGACCTGGACACCTCTGTAGGGAAGACTTACCGTGTCTCCTCGTTTATTTATTCAAAGCTTTACTGACATCAGCAGAGACGCACGCACGTTCGCTATTTTATGCGTTTGGTTATGATCCAGCTCCGTTATGAGTTTCGGGGCTCAGGGTTCTAGTGTCGGTCAGTCCGCTGTTGTTCGAGCATGTCCTTACCTTCCGCACTACGCGATGCACCACGCTCGTCCTACCTGCCCTGATCCCGGACTCAGACATGTCTCCAGCAGCCCCAGTTCCTTCTGCAGGGGGAACGGCGTTTAGAGACCCAGGCCTGGGCACCGAGGGCGCTCGCTGCTCCCGGGGCGTTGCTGCTTCTGGGTCTCTGGCGCCCAGGGCATAAAGATACGTGTTTATAGTCACACGCATTCACTTTCCCTCAGGCAGAGTTCCATCTCCCCGACCCTCCCGCCATGCAGGCCGTTTGCGGTAAGCTGCCCTCCTCCCAGCGCCCGGCGGCGGGGCCTGCTCGCCGTGCCCGAGCCTGTTCCACACGCCACGCGAATGGCGTCATCCGGTGCATCGTGGATGGAGTCGTACTGTGTGTGCGTGACAAATAATAGGACAGGTGCACGAGTAGAATCGTACGATATGAGCGTGGCCGAAGTCAGACCACATGTGCGTGGATAGACTCATGACGCGTGCGTGGACTCGGGATGGCGTGCGTGCGTGGACGGGATCACGGCGTGCGTGCGTGGACGGGATCACGGCGTGCGTGCGTGGACGGGATCTTCACCGCGCTGCGGCGTGGACTCGGATGAAGGTGGCGCGTATGTTGATTCGATCATCATGCGCCGCTGTATGGATCGGATTCAATCGCTGCGCAGCGTGGACAGGTCTTGCGGGTAAGTAGCCGGTCTGGTCTGGCTCCTTTCCCTTCGGTTGGCGCGTGTTGTCACGTGAATCACCAGCCGGTCTCGCTGGACCCCAGTAGCGTCTGTGTGCGGAGGGCTGTCCCTTCGTCTGTTCAAGGGCACCACGGTTGCTGCCCGACTTCGGCGATTGTGGCTGATGCTGCTCTGAGCACCTGTCCAGGTTTCTGTGTGGAAACAGGTCTTTGGTTCTCTGGGATGCAGCTGGTGACCCCAGTTTTGGGCTGTGCCTTTTGGGGCTGAGGAGCCGTGGCGGCGCCCGGGCCAGGTCCGCAGACATGGAAGACGTGAGTGCCCTGCTGGGAGGTGGGGGGATGTGGGGGGCGGCCGTTTCCTGGGGCCCACGCTTGGAGGGGCGCGGGAACGGGCTGGGGGGGCGTTGGGGACCAGAGCCGTGTGCTGTGGCGGGACTCAGTTGTCCAGGCCACCGTCTGCGGCGCTGCGAGTGGCCGCATCCTCTGCTGGGGAAACAGAGGCCTCGAGGCTGGAACGTGGTGGCCGCGGCCGAGCCCGCCCAGCATGTCCCGCTTCTGGTGGCCCCGGGCCCCGCGTTGGCACTTGGAGGTTCCCGAGGGCAGTGGGGCGACGTTCGAACCGGAGGAGGGACACGATTGTCCGTGTCTTTCAGAAGAAGGGCCGCGTTGGCTGCGGGACGGGTCGGCGGGGGTGCCCACCGCGTCCAGTGCGGGCCGAGTGCGTGTTGGGGGGTCGGAGCCTGGCGAGGGGTGTCGGGGAGTGGCGCGCGGGCGGGCGGCTAGCTGCGTGAGGACAGTGAGGCGGTGTCACCTGGGATGTCTCCGGGTGTCTGGCCGAGAGCCGCCTCCGTGTTCCGAGGTCGCACACGAGGAGCTGAGTGTGACAGGCGTGTCGCCCAGCTCCGCCGCCGTAGCGGATGCCCAGCTCGGCCGCTCTAGCGCGACACGCCTTGTGCCCCGGGCTGGGGCTGGGATTGGTGCGCGGGCGGGCGGGCTGCTTCCCCCTGAGGCCTCGCGCCTTGGCGTGTAGGCGGCCGTCCCTCCCAGTGTCCTCACATAGCGGCCCCTCTGTGCGCGTCTGTGTCCACAAGGACCCCAGTCACGCTGGATCAGGGCGCCTGTGCGACCTCGGTTTACCTTAACTACCTTTTACACTCGTCACACTGTGAGGTACTGAGGGCAACAGCTCGACGCATGAATTTTAGGGGGCATAGTGAAGCCCCAACACTTAGGAATGGGGTTCCTGCAGCCTGTGGGGTACGCATGGGAGATGGACTGACGGGAGCTGTGCAGGTCTGAAGCTGAGGACAGAGGCACCGGCTGGTGACGGGCACGGGCGGGGGTGTTGGTGTTCCCAGCACGGCCACAAGCGGCTCTCCCGTCCCATGAGAGGGGGTCCTGTGGATCCGGTGGAAGGGGCACCCTGTGACTTGTGAGGGTGTCGTCGAAAGCGGCACAGCTCGCACCTGCTCCTCGCGGGGAGCCTGCTCCTGGAGCGGGGTCATCCTGCCACAGAGGGGAGGTGGCCCGCGGAGAGGCAGCGTGTGTGCTCCCCATGTGTGTGAGTGCGTGAGCAAGCACCCAAGGACCCCTGAGTGGGGCTGACCGCTGAGCCCGGTCACCTCCAGACCAAGGGGTAGTAATCACTCCTTGTTGTGTCTGCAACCCCTACATTCTGGGGGCGATCGTTACGCAGCAACAGGTAATAAGAACCACTGTTTTCTCTCCAGCTTCAAGCAGTGACATAAGATTTATCGTGCGGTGCTTTTAAGCTTCATTAGGCTAAGACGTGGAAGAGATGAAATATGGTTGGTCGCATGTGCTCTGTTCTCCTCATATTCCTGTCAGTTTATGAGCCAACACCAACCCCGGTTTAGAAATGGCAGATTTCTAAAAAAATAGCGCTCATTAATCAAACCTAATGGTCTCTGATGTTTTCATGCAAGTTTCAGAAGTCAGTTTTGCTAATTGTCTTCTTTTGCAGTGCGTGATTCTCCTGTGGAAGTTAGTCGGACGGTCTCAGTCTCTGCCGCGGGAATGGGAGGCAGTGTGTAGGTTTCCAAGTGTAATTTAAAACACTGCGTGGCAGGGGAGGGGGGTCCCCGCGCGTAGACTCCGATAGCCTCGGTTTCCTGAACAACGGAAGTTAATTGTCGTGGGTGTTTGCTCTGCACAGAAACCACCGTCCACAGGGTGTCGGGCCGTTGACTCCCCTCGAAATGTGACCCTTGCTCCTCCTCGGTGTGCAGATAAAGCATGTGAAACATTCCACACGTACCTTCCTCATTATTAGGTCGGGAGAGTTGAACGCCATCATTTTTTATTGGCTTGGCACATGGAAAACACAGTTTGGCGTCAACCTCTCTCCTCAGTACCAGCGACTGTTCTGTGGGGTTGGAGGTTCTGTTCTGTCAGGTAAGTAGCTGTGTCTTCTGTTAACGCCCTCGTTGTGTATTTAGATGCACACGGGAAGGCAGCCGAGGGTGAAGGCATCCCTTTAAAGGCCCGTGGTGATTTTCTGTTTGTTGGATGCTGAACCAATATCGCCCTAGTAAGAAGTTTGTTTCATTCTCTCTGTTTTTGGGAGAAACTTCCAGAGCAAATCACCCTTGGTCGTTCCTGCTGTCAAAGACTGGGGTGATGCTCTCAGGACCTCGGCAATGGGGCCCCCACACTCAGGCTCTGGGGTGGGGTCGGGGATGCGGGCTCCTCAAGGGCATTCTGGGTCCTGGGGGTAGAGGAGGGGGATGGGCGTGGGAGCAGAGGGGCACCTGAGCTGCCCCCGCTGGAGCGTTGTTCTTGGGCTTCGGCCAGCGCCTTTCCCAGGTGTCCTCTGCAGAGTAGGTGCTGGCGTAATTAGCACCCCCTGGGCCGGGATTGGAGGCGCGAGAGGAAGATGGGGCTGAGAGGGTGGGCCAAGCGCCCGAGGTCCTGGAGGAGGGTTTCCGTCTCACCCAGGGATAGACGCCCATGGCCCCGCCTGCCTCACCTGTCCCCAGGTGGGGTGGGGACATCTGCCTGGGGAAGGCCTCATGTTGCTCTGTTCTGACCGCCACCGCCCCCCCCCAGATCCTTCTCACCCCAATCTCCCTAAAACCCACGTGAAATGCTTCCAGGGCATCAAGGCTCCGCCCACTTCCTGGCCTTGCTGAATTTCCTTAATTGGAAAGGATGCATCCACGCTTGTAAGGGGACAAGTGGCTTCAGTCTCCAAGGCTGTGGGGGCCAGACTGGGCGAAGGAGCCTCCCAACGTGGAAGGAGCTTTGCACCTTCCCTCCCGGGCGGCTGGGGCGGGGCCGGGGCGGGGCCGGGGCGGGACAGGCCACCCAGGGCGGAAGCCACCAAGAGCTGGCTTGTCGACATGTTTGGTTTCCTAAGTTTCCAACCACAAGCTTAGCAGCTGGAAACAGCACAAATGACGATGTCACGGCTCCAAGCGGGTGGGCGGGGCTGCGCTCCTGGAAGCCCTAGAGAATCGACCCTGCCCTCGCAGCTTCTAGAGGGGCCGCATCCTTGACCCACGCCCCGTAGCACCCGTCTCTGCTTCTGTCCTCACGTGTCCTCCGGCTCCGACCCTCCCGCCTCCCTCTCATAAGGACCCTCGTGGTTTCGCCCACCCCCGTGGGTAACCCAGGGTCGTCTCCCCACCCCAAGATCATTCACTCAGTCACAGCCGCAAAGTGCCTCTGCCGCGTGAGGGCTCACGCGCGCACACGGGCCCTGGGGATCCGGACATGTGTCCTCTGGGGTCATTGCTCTGCTGACCACACACCTCGTGCCCGTCTCACGCCGAGATGAGTGGAGGCTCCTCCCCGCCCAGTCCTCCGATGCCACCCTCTGCTTTCCTCGACTTGGCCTCCCCCAACCCTGTATCAGCCCCGACTCTGGGGATGCTGCCGCCGCCCTTGCTGTGAGGACTCCTGGGCCGGGCCCTTCCGCAGGCTGGGCCTCGCTGGCCTCGCCCCTGGCTGGTCCCGCAGAGCTAACGCAATGCGGGGACCTGGTCCGCTCTCGGAGCGCTGACGCCTGGCCTGTGAGCAGCCCCGACTGGCAGCCCCTCCCAGTCCGGCTGCAGGGAGTTGGTCTTGGCAAAACTGCGGCTGGAGAAGCCGAGATTCTTCCGAGAAGCGTGCTGACGCTCGGACGCGCTGGCCTCATCATCCGCATTCTGGAGCGAGCAGAGCCCGCGCTCGGGGAGGCTCGTCCGTTGTGGGGTCCGTCTGGGAGTGGGGGGCCTTCCCCGCCCGGGCTCTGTGGCCCTGGGGGCCTCGTCCCCATCTGCTGACAGGTGCCACCGGCAGTGGCGGCAGCCCCAACGGCGCCAGCTCCGGCAGGTGGCAGGCCCTGACTAAGTAGGACAGGATGCCTCGGGAGCCGCGTTCTCTTTCTGTCATGACAATTGTCTGATGTCCTCATGGTTGTGTGTCAAGTCCAGTTTCCAAACCTCCTGCGACCGCTCCCACGAATACTTGAATCTCTCTCTCTCCAACAGATAAGAACTTGAGAAAACCAGGACCACGTTTCGTTATCCCATTCGACAGAATTAAAATGATTTCTTAGTATAATCCGTGAACCCAGGCAGGCCATGCTCAATCTCCCCAAGTTCCCTAAGACAATGCATGTTTACAGCCGGCTCGTTTTCAATCGGGAGCCAGACATGGCCACCACATTGCATCGTCCGGCGCATCTGTTGAGTGGCTGCTGATAAACGACGACTCCCTCCCCCTTCGGTCATGCCGCTGACCTTCGAAGGGACTGGGACATTGTCCTGTAGCGTTCCCCGTGCCCCGGGGTTGGTGATCGTATTTCACGGTTTTGTTTAGCATTTTCCATTTTCACCAGGTCTTTCCTGTAAATTGGAAGTGAGACCCAGAGTCTCGTCTGGTTCAGCTTCATCTTTGTCCTTTGTGAAAAGGAGACCATCCAGGTGTGTCCCTTCCCTGGCGGGTACCAGGAGGCACGCGTCTGTCATTTCCCCCAGGAGTGAGCGTGACAGTCCCACGTTTAGGGACGTTGGGGTAGACCAGACCGCCTGACGCCATGTATAACGGCGTATAACATCATCAGTGTGTAACATCTTCTCTTGACTTTCCTTGATCTGTTGGACCATCCGGGGTGTCAGAATGACGTTTCTGCTTCCTCTTAACATAATCGAAACACCATGATCACACCTAAAATTTCAGTAGGATTAAGGATGTAATTCCTTAATCCAGCTTGTCGCAGTTCAGAGTCTCCTGTTTTGCCTCGTGCCTTTTTTTAACGGTTGACCCAGATAAATGTAATTAATGGCAACCAGCTGAGGCGCCTCTTTAATCTGCAAGTTTCTTCCTGTTTCGTTCTTCTCTCCCTTCTTTTCCTGCACCCCTCCCTCTGCTCCCCTCTCCCACCCTTGCAATTTATGTGTTGATAAAAAAAACATGTCATTGAGTTTCCCACAGCGTGGGTTCCACTGACCAAGAGCCACCGGGAAGGCAAGGCATGTTGTGTGTAGGCACACACACAGCAGGTGAGTAAAAGCATCGCAGCAGGTGAGTGCATGCAAAAGGGGTGGAGTGGGTGTGTGAGTGTGGGCTGTATGTTCACTTCCAGTGTGTGTGTGTGTGTGTGTGAGCGAGTGAGTGTGTGTGTGTTACATGTTCCCCTGTATTTCCGGCAAGTTGGTAATTAGATCTAGAGGTTCAGTCAGATTCGGGGCGGTGGGTTTTTTGGGCCGTACGCAGATGTGTGTGCACTGCCATCCAGAGGGGTCGATGTCTGAGCCATCGAGGGTCTTTGCCCCAATCCATTCGTTTATTAGCAATTGATTGCAAACTGGTAATATAAATTTTCCTGTATTAGATGTTCTACTTTTACAAAAAGAAAATTCTCATTAATTATCTAGTTATTATAAGGGAAAGTTCATGCAGGAAATGCAGCTTTCAAAATAATGACTTGGTTCTCTAGCATGCTCCAGAGGTGACCAGTGGGCTTAAAAAACTATCGTCATGGACTCATGGCTTGGAACGATAGGATGCATTTCAATCGGTGCGGTTGTTATCTTTATGGATTCTGAATTTGATCCCCCTTTGGCCTGGGGGAGCATCTTCATGTCGGATTCTGAATATTTTTGACGTGACCCACTGTCTGATCGCGTCTGGGCTTCCTGCTGAGACAGAACGTCCCAGGTGCATCCCGTACATTTTCTGTCTGGTGGAATCAGACACTTCTCGAAGTGCGGCTTGGTTTTCGTGGGGTGCAGTACACCACAGGAAGCAGGGGGCTGTCTCTCCAGGTGCATCGTTTTTAGACATTTTCAGTGGTCCGGCTAGGAAACACACAAATGTTTTTAGCGATAAACTATAGATTCATACGGATAGTTTGAATTAAAACTAAAGACTGTAGAAGTTTTACTTAACCCTTGTCATCTTCTATCTGTGTCTCCCTTGCTCCCAAGTTGAAAATCCCGTTTCCCAGTCACACCAGCATAATTACTGGTTTGCCTCGTCCCACACACGGCAGTCCGGACGCTTCCACGGTCACCGTCCCCTCCGGCGCTGCTGTGTAAGGATTTCCTCGCAGTTCTTTTTGTCCGTGGACGAGAGCCTGTAAGGAAGGCACAGTTACTTTGCGGTGATTTAAAATTACTTGAAATAATTACCCCCGAGAGGTTATGCCATAAACTCAGTTGTGTTCATATGGTTCAACTTACTTTGGATTTTAAAGATTGATTTTCATTTAATTTTGGTTTACAAAAATATGAAATATTTACCTGCTTGCAAAGGTGAATCTATAAACGAGATATATTTATAAAAACTGGGCTTCCCTTCCTGGTTTCACGCTGTTCTGTTTCCCTTAAGAAGTAACCATTAAAAATTGTTTTGATTTATTAACTAAATACATTTATTAAACAAATTTACTCGGTTTCTTATTTGCTTTATTTTATACGTTCAAATATATACTTACATACTTACAAATAGCTCCGTCTTTCTTAAAAGCACGTACCATACTTATTTTTGCTCACCTTGCTTTTTCCCCCGTTAACATCCTGGAGATCGTTCCACATAAATATATAGAGATTTTCTTCTTTTCTGCTTTACAGCCGTGTGGCACATTTTGTGAATGTACCATTGTTTCATCAAACAGTCCCTGCTAACGAACATTTGAGTGAATTCTAGTCTTTTTCCATCACTAATTACGCTTCACTCACTAGCTGGGTGCATATGCCTAATACGTGCCAGGATGGGGTTCTACAGATGCGGCCGCTGGAGCAAAGGATAACTGTGCGTCCTGTTTCTAGGCAGCGCCGTTTCCGTGCCTTCCACAGCCGTCATGGACCCGCACGGCCGTGCAAGGCCACTCTGTCCTTTCCCTTGCACTCGATGACTGGACCGCCAGCGAAGAGGCCCTTGCGCTCATTAATCCTTGATTCGCCCGAAATACAGTTTCTGCAAAAGCGGCAAGGTAGGTTCTTAATATTTTCCCCGTTATTTGTTGAAATTCATACAAATGAGTTGATTCCCTAGCCATCTTCAGAGGCGGTCAATGCGTTTGGTTTTTTTGCAGTATCATTGTGAATCCATGAATGTATATCTATTGTCACTTAATCCTTCATAGTCACTTATAGTTTTAAAAATGTACTTGTTATTTTAGAATAATTTTAGATTTATAGAAAAGTTGCCACAGTTTTGCTAAGAGGCCCTATATACGCCCTTCACTCAGCTTCCCAAGTGCCGGCATCTCACGTTACTATACATTTTGCCAAACTTACGAAAAACAGCTTTGTCCGCGGCTATATTAACCCGACTCCAGGTTTTGCGGGGGATTTCTCCAGCTTTTCCGTCGCCTTTTTCCTTTCTCTGCAGGATCCTATCTGAGATGCTACTTTGCCTTTAACATTAATCTTTTTGGTGTAATTTTTCCCCCCTTCTGTTGAGAGCCCCATCCAGCTGACTTCTTTCATTTAGCTGAAATCCTAGTGAGCTCTGAGTGCGTGAGTGTGAGTGAGCGTGTGTGTGCGTGTGCGCGTCTGTTCAGGTCAGTAAGATGTTCTCGGACTCACCTTGCACATTTCTTGCTCCAGACCTGGAACGAGCTGTTTTTCTAGGGACGTGGTTCTCTCCAGTGAGAAGCGGAGCCTACAGGCTGTGATCTGAGCCGGAACGTGCTCACTGCTACTAGCTGGTCACCGACTTAGGCCTGTGCGGGGAGCAGAGTTAGGAAAGTCGTGCTTTGTATAAAGGGAAAAAACCACGAGTTCACATTCGTCCCTACGATTCAGATTGGATTACAAGGTCTTAAATTCAGTTACTCAAAACGAGCATATTTGTTTGTCTTTCGCCCTGAATATCTTGGTCCCTAACAGCACGATTACTGTGTGTTCCATGTCGTGTGTAATAATTATGCTACTTACTACATAGCCAGAGAGCAGCGGTGGAGAGCAGCTGAGTCACGCCGTGGAACCAGGCCTCAGATCCCAGGGGCCGCTGCAGTAAAGGTCTGCCGTGTGCTCCCGCGCCGTGCCTGTCACAGTCAGCTGTGGCTCTGCCCCCCACCGTGGTCACTCAGAGGCCCAGGCGGGTGTAGCCCCTGTTTCCGGGGTGCGGTCAATCGTCGCGGTGGAGAGAGAACGGACTTGGCCACGAGCTGGCCTTTAGCCCAGCTGCAGCACCGTGTCCGCCCACGAGTTTGGCCGCATCGAGTCACGTGGCGCACCCTGCGTTCAGCAGGCTGGACCCTGCCAGTCACATCGCCAGGACTTAAGTCGGTGGACGGGAGCGTGAAGGCCAGCTGCAGGGAGGGGACGTGAGTCATCGTGAGTGACCTGCCGCGTCGGGTGTTGTCACTAACGATGCGGCTGCTTCCGCGTGGGCCGTGCACCGCGGCTGTCGACCACGCTGGCGCCTTGGTGGCCACAGCAGGGCTCTCCCCGTCCATCCAGAGCGATGTTTTTGCTCTGTGTCATCGTGTCACTGGCTCGAAGTTTGTTTCAGTCTGTGTTTCGATTTTTAGGGAATACTTAAAAAAAATCTCTTTACTTATTTACATCGATTTTTTGAGAAGATATTTGTGTAGTTTCAGATTCACACTCTACAAGCAGGGGCCCCAGCACGGACGGTCCTTAGTAGTGAAACGCATTTATTTATCATTACAAGCACTTATAATAAAGTCAATAAAGCAAAATAATTCATCTGTTGTATCATCCCCTTTTCGTGTTTTTGGAAATACATGTGACCACGCACTTCGTTTTGTGAGACACGACGCGAAGCCCAGCTCGGAGGGGGGCCCGGCCCGGCCGCTGTCCCGCTGTGAGATGGTCGGAGGTCGACCGTCACCCCTGACCCTGACAGTCTCTGCAGGGCCGACCCGCATCCCGAGGTGCGTGGCCTCCCTCCGTGCCGGTGCAAAGGGTGCCTGGCCGCCTCTCAGCCCAGTTTGGGGACCCTCCCTGTGCCTCTGCTGCAGAGCTGCGTCCAGCGGTGGTGGCGCTGACTTCACTCTGGCCGAGAGCCAGAAACGGACCTCCCGGGATGTGTGGCCCGGACGTGGAGCCTGGAGCCTCACTCCAGCTTAGTTAAGGGCTCGGCGCCCTTCGGCCTCCCTCCCGGGCACGGTCTCCCGGTCAGGACACATTCGCTGTGACGGTGGCCGTCTGCACTCTCTACGGCTCTCTCCTCCTGCTCCCTGGGGACGGAGGGCCCTTGAGAGCTCTGATTCCTCGAGTGGCTTTGGAGCTCGGTCATGCCAGCTCTGAGAGGGCGGCGGCGGCGGTGACAGCGTCGATGACAGCGTCGGTGACAGCTCGGATCTTGCCCCGAAAGAAAGTGCTCGTTATTGGCGCTTGTTCCAGAGGCCCCTCCCGTCATCCCTCTCACCTCCAGCCAGCTGCTGTCTGTCTGGGTGGCCGAGCGTTTGCTCTTCCTGAGGAAATGTCACTGTGTAGAAGGGGGACCTGGATGTCAGGTGTGCCCGAGGGAACGCGCGTGTCATCGCCCAGTCTGCGTCCACGGTCTCCCAGTGGGCTCTCCCCACACAGAGTGGGCTTCGTGTTAAAGCTCGGTGCAGAGGGTCACCTGATCCATCTCTTCTCTGTCACGCTCCCTCCGGAAACCGCGGGAGTGACTGACCGTCACTTCCTATGAAAGGGCTTCCTGGGCCGCCGGGTTCACTGGAGGCGGCAGCATCGGCGGCTTTCGGGGTGCTCCAGGGTGGTCCCATGGCTGCGCTGGGAGATCTCGCATGTTTCCTTTCTCCTTTGTGGGTGCCGTGCCGAAGGGGCCCAGGTGCCCGCAAGGAGGGGACGAGCGGCTTGGGCCCGAAAGCGCGTTGCGCTGTACTGCCGTAGTCCGCGGAAGCAGCGTTTTCTGCGCAGAGACGCGGGCCCCACCGCACCGAGGGCGGAGTCGGTCGGAGCCCAGACGCGGCGGGTCCCTGGCAGACGCCCGGGCACTTGCCTTCGTGGGAGTGACCGCGGCCGTAAGTTTGCAGACGGCGTGTGGCTTATTGGAAGGACGTTTGTTTCCTCCCCACCTATGTTCTGTCAGGACAAGGATCTCTGTGTTTTCATCGGAATTATGAGCCCCGTGTCTGCCGTGGGGCCCAGCCGTGGGGGAGCTTGGGAACATCCGTGAATAAATCACACAGAATGCCCGCAGCTCTGCGGCCCCCAGGGGTCCCGGGGATGACCCTCTGTCTGTCGGATGACAAAAGCTCCGTGGAGGACCAGCCACCTCATGTGACCCCGTGATCTAACTGCAGAGCTCTGCTTGGTGCAGCAGCGTGTCAGAGAAGCTCCGTCTCGCCAGGTTCTGTCAGATGCCAAGGAAATTATGGGAAAAAATATTGTAGCTTTAATTTTCCCGAAGGCTTATTTTCTCTCCTGACGTGAGCTTCCTCCCTTTTTAAAAGACCCAACCTACTAAACGTAGCTATGTAAAAATTGCTTGTTCAGAACTTTACAAGCTACGAAATATATTATTGCAATCTGTAGTTATATAATAAACAGGCATGGAACTATGTAACAATTCCCAGTATGAAATAATCATAAAACTCAATATTGCTTTTTCCCGGCAGAGCCTATATTTTTTAATAAACTGTCACTTTTTCTGCTCTCTGCAAACACCCAGCTTCCTTTGCAGCCGAGTTGTGCTTTGTCTCATCTTGAACATAACAGGCGAGTGCCGCCTCTCATCCTCCCTGGTGAATCGCCCAGGGATTTGCAGTGGGAAACAAGTTTGCTTTGAAGTCAGCGGAACTTTTAGGAACTGTCCAAATGCTGACGGCTTCTGGGGGAAGACACGGCGGCGGCCTCACACGCCACGTGGGTTCCAGCTGCCACTGATTATCTTGGAGTCTGTCACACACTGCCTCTTGAAAGAGGCCACGCCTTCCGTGGCCGGGGTTGTGTCCCATGGTCTGCGACATCTCCCCCCTCTCCTGTCCTGTCGCCCAGCGTCCCCAGCATCGTCAGCCACAGCGCTCCGGCACGCCCGGCACGGCCCCGTGGGACCACGCTCCCAAGGTGTCACTTTCTAGGCACTGAGTTAGAAAAACAGTGGCTGAAGCGGGATCTTCGAGGGGTTTCCCGAGAGCCGGAAGGCAGGAGGAGGGTGACCCTGTCCTGACAGGCCGAGCCCCTGCTCCTCCGCGGCCCCGCCTGCCCGCAGAGGGAGGAGGCGGCGGCACCTGCCCGAGCAGCCGATTCCAGCCCCGATTCCCCACCTGGGGGCAGCAGGGGTTTAGGAAGAAACTGCTGCACCGTTCGGGTTTCCGTTTTCAATCTTTTCTCCCCATGTCCGGACGCTCTCTTCGCCCTGGGGAGGGGTGTCTTCTTCCCCAGAGCCTCTGATCGAGCTGAGCGGGCGCCTGGCGAGTCCGGTCGGCTGTGGGCCGGTTATGGATGGAGGGCGGCGGTGAATAAAGAATCATGGTGAATAAAGAACCACGGAGCCTGCGGCCTGGCCTGGCGGGGCTCATGGACGCGCTGGGGGATTGGGGAGCCACATCCTCGCCCCTGGGCCCCAGGGGACAACTGGGGTCGCCCTGAGACCCCGGCCCGGGAGCCGCCAGAAAGCAGCCTCTGTCGGGGTCACAGGGTCCAGCGGGGAGGGCAGGGAAGGGAGAGGCCCGGCTGGCGGGCTGGGGCTGGGGCTTTGCGGGGCGAGGGCGTGGGCGGCATCCCGCAGGGCAGCGTGGCACACAGGCAGAGAGCGAGATGAGCCTGCCTGCCATTCAGCGTGCAGAGGGGACGTGAGGAGAGCAAGCCCGTCACAGCCCGAGGAACAGGCGCTGGGGCCTGTGCAGCAAGCAGACTGTGCACATCGTTACACAGTTCCAGGTCCCAGGGTCCCGTGACCTGCAGACTAAGCTTCTTTTCTCTAGATATACGTTACTTTAGAGAGAGCCATAATGTACTTTTCCCAGCTAGTGAGGGAAAATGGCATTGTCTGGACTTTGTGTTTCTGGGTTTTCAGAACTGAACCTACACCCCTGGCCGGCGGGGAGGGCGGCGGTGGCTGCTGGAGCTTTGTTCTTGTTAGCCGTGTGGCTCTTAGACTCTGGAGGCCAGCGTCCTGTCACAGATGGGACTCAGGGATCTGTGAGGCTGGCGGCCCCCGCGGCCCCCGCTGGGGCGGGGGGTGGGGATTCTGCCAGCCTGGCGTCTTTCACACGAGTGCTGTTTGAGGATGAGCCTGCGCTCTGACCAGCATCCCCACCAGGATGTGAATTCTAAACCAGCTACTTTTCTGGCCACTTCCGTGGACAAGGGGCTGCACCCCACAAAACACGTGCCAGGGCACCGACTTCAGCTCACGGGGTTCGTGACTTTGTGATTATTAAGTGCTCGTAATGTTTGTCAAACAAGTGAATGGCTTATCTACCCATTTTCACCAGATTGGTGAACAATTCATGCCCATCAATTTAGGAGCAGATGACAAAGGACACTGCCCTTCCGTCGCAGACCCTGAGTGTCCTCCCGGAGGCAGCCACGTCACTGGGGCCTCGGTGTCATGCGGATAAGTGCTGGCGTGTCGAAGCACCTATGTCTGCACACGCGTACATTTTAACGGATGCAGAGACATCCTATTCTGCCACCTGCGTGTCTCACCCAGGTTGTCCTGGGCCTTGCTCCCCATTGGCGCGGAGAGATATACCGTCCTATCCATGGGCTGCCTAGAATCGCAGTAAATGGATGTTCCGTTTCTTCAACGAGTCCCTTAGCGGAGGCTTCTAATCACTCGCTGTTTCAAAGGGCCATGTGGCCGGCCCGGCGGCCCGCACGTCGTGGCGGCCACAGGCTTGTGCTCCCGTGAGTTCAGCCCGGGGCTCACAGCACTGGCAGCGGGAGAGGCACGTGAAGTGCGGCGCACGTTGCTGCAGGGTCTGGGGAACGTCCCGGAGTGCGGGTGCCGCGGGCCCTCCCGCGCTCGCCCCGCCAGAGGGCCCATCCCCAGTTCCGGCTGACGAGAACGGTGGGCACCACAGCCTCATGTCAGGTCTTGAAGAATTATTGGGTGCTTTCGGTGATGTTTTGGAAAGTGAATTTAGAAAATGGTTTATCTCTAGGAATTCAGATTACTGCGCACTGGCGGTGTTTTGTGTGTGTCATGTGACACTTCATGTGACGTAGCAGGTAAGTGCCTGGTCGTTGACGAGCATGTGATACACACTCCGTAAGGGCTGCTGCTTTTCTCCTCAGAGCATGGTTGCCTGTGGCCACTTTCCAGAAAGAGGAAACACTGATTGAGGGTGTGTTGGGGAGAGGGGTGGCCTAGCTCTAGCCAAGTCCCTGCTTGGCGAGGGCGCCATGTCCCCAGTCCGGGTGACTTTGCCAGCAACCGTTGGGGGCAGTGGTGTTACCTGTATTTACAGGTGAGCCACTGGGGCCCAGAGGGGCCACAGGGCCAGAGAGCGGCTGAGCCGGACGAGGGCGTGAAGCGCCCGGCCCCGCACCGCGATCGGCTGTGGGAGCGGGGGCTCCGCGTCCACGTGTGTGTGTGTGTGTGTGTGTGTGCGTGTGTGTGCACGCGTACGCAGGTGCATGCACGCACATGCGTGGTGTGGACGCGGACACGGTACAGGTGCACACGTGACCGTGTGTGCTAAGTCGACCCGGGGGGCTGCGGAGGTTGGGGGTGCACATTTCATTCCAGCTCCCCTTACACGGTGCTGTTTGAGCTTCAGCCAAAGGTTTCAGTGTTATTTTCAAATTATTCACGTTAGGAAGTAGGACTGGACGGGAAGTCTTGTACATGCCCGATGTATTATTAATAAAGCAGAGCAAACCGAAAAAGCAATAAGATATTTGAAAAAGTAATTTTAACTTTGATGTGGCCACATAGATTTTAGAGGGGAAAGAGGGTCATTTTGTACCAAATTCCCTGAGCCTTCAAGACCAGGCAGAGAAATTTATAATGAAGCCCAAAGGAAATAATTTTGACAGGCACAAACCTGTATTTCTCCCATTATTAAGTGGATGTCTTCCTGAAGAATAAAACATTTGGTAAAATATTTTCCTTGTAAGTGTTCTCAGTAGCACGGGGAATTCTGAGTGACAGCGTCGAGTCATGCCCTTTCTGAAGAGTGGGCAGGGAGGGCCTGCCGTGGGGACAGCGGGCGGTTCTCGCCTTCGGGAGGAGAGGCCAGCCACCTTCGGAGCCGGGGAGAGGACACGCTCGCCGCCTCCTGCAGACGCTGGCTTCCGGGGCGCCCACTCTCCAAAAGCAGGTGGCCGTCGGCTTGACGTAGACCAGGCCCGTCCTCCCGTTCACACACATGCGACGGCTGGGTTTCCTGTGGCTGCCGGAGCAGACCGCGTGTCCCCTCACAGCGCTGGGGGCCGGAGTGCACAGTCGGGGTGTCAGCAGGTCCTCGCCCCCTCGGGAGGCTCTGCGGAGGGTCCTCCGGCCTCTTCCAGCTTCCGGTGGCTCCCGACGCGTCTGCCTGTGCGCCCCGCCCCCTCCCCTGGTAAGGACACCGGTTTTAACGACATCTGCAGAGACCCTGTTTACCGATAAGGTCGCATTCTGAGGTTCAAGGAGGGCATGAATTTTGGGGGGACAGTTTTCAATCCAGTATGCTAAATAAGTAAAATATTTAGCTCGAAGGTGGATAAACTAGAAGAAATTCCGTTACGCACAAAATTACTTGAAATGAGGAATTTTAGTGTCCCGAGAGGATGCCTGTGGCCTAACCGCGGTGTCATAGCCTGGCCCCGGCAGGCGTTGCGAGTGGACGGCAGAGGCTGGGCGGGACGGCCCGGGGGCTGTGGACTCGGGGCACACGTCCCTGTTCCTGGGTGCCGGGCGCCCGGGGCTGTGCCGGCGGGGACGGCTCCACGGACGCCTTCCGGGCTTCGCGTTTCGGCCACTTCTACCAAGTTTCCGGTAGAGCCCAGTCGAGGCCCTGTGACTCTCGTGTTCCCGCAGGACTGGGGCCTGGCGGGCAGTCAGTCCCCAGCTGACCTCCAGCATGGCGGGGGTGGGGGGGGCCCAGCCGAGACCCCTGCAATGCGCTGCGTGCGGCCGTGAGCGTGAACCCCTGCGCTTCGGGGGTGCACGGATGGCCGTGTGCGTCAGCAATACCGACCGTCAGGCGCTGATCCCCCAAAGCCACGTTCGGGATTCTTTCTTATTTCCCTTTTATTGAATCTCCTCAGTATTATTTTGTTCGTTTGTTTTTATAACCAACCGGGCTTTTCTTCCACCAGAGTTTAATAATCCGGAATCATAATGGTGTGAATAACATGAACGACAGTGCGCCCCGAAGCCTTTAAAAATAAAAGCTGCTCTTATGAAGGTCGGTGGCCGGAAACCGGCTCCGTCTGAAAAGTTCGTCGTCAGAGCGGGAAGTCGAAGGGTCCGGGTCCGCGTTCCTCCGGGTCCCCCCGGCTCTGAGGACGGGGGCCTCGCAGGCCGGTCTCAGCAGCTCCCCGCGGTCCCCCCGGGCTCGCACCCGATTCCCTTCCGCAGGCCGGCGGGGGCGTCACCCCAGGTCCGTGGGGCACCTCTCGTGCTCGCTGTCAGAAGAAATCCCGCAGGAGATGAGGGTCCGGGGGGGCTTCGCCTCTGGTGCCCCGCAGTCTCCAGCATCTGGTGGCTCCACTGGAATTTAAAAAACGATGCGTCCGTCGCGTGCAGGTCACGGGAAAGCAGCCCCCGCCGCGCCGTGCGGGGACCGGGAAAGGCCGTGCGGGGACCGGGAAGGGCCGTCGCCGGCACTCGAGCTCCGTCTGTGCTCATCCTATTATCCAACAATGTTTTATTTTTTAACGAGCGTTATAAATGCGTACGGTGTGAAAGTCACACGGCACTTCCAAAAAAGCGTCATTTGCTGCTCCGGCCCCGTCTCCTCCTCCAGATTTTCGCTCCCCGGAGGGACCCACTTGCGTTTTTTATTTTTCGGCTCTTCTGAAATTTAAGCGTATGTATCTAAAGATGGGCACATGCTACTACTTTCTATTATTCCATTTGGGGCATTATTTATTGACTTCCCATTGACTTATACTATTAGATATTTTCTTCTGCTGATTTTTTATTTTTCTGTTTTCTCTCTTTCTGAGTGTCCTATTCGAATGTTGGACCCCTCCACGAAGCGACTAATTTCTTATCTCCTATTTTCTCTCTGTCTTTTGGAGTATGTCCTTAATTTTACCTTCCGGCCCTCTGGAACCGTTATGCGGTTCTGATTTCCGAGAGCGCCCTTGGTGGCTCGGGTTCCCCTGCTCTGTGCGTGTCTGCTCTTCCTTTGCGGGTGCACAGCCTCCTCCTCCCCCTCTGAGATGGCACTGAGCACGAGTGTCGGTGTAAGAACCGTCCAAACCTGCAGAGAATTTTTATGAGTTTATTTGAGCCAAACTGATGACAGTTGTTGGGAAATAAAGTCTCAGTGGATTGAGAACATGCCCCAGAGAGTGGCAGTTTGCAGCTTACTTTACACGTTAGAATCACAGCAGACGTCAGCGGGGTCATGTGAAACCCACGGGCGGTGGGTTGGCGGGGCGGAGGACACAAAGTGGGGGGATCTCTGGGGTTGGATAAACAGGAAAACGGACCGTCGT
>NW_024349802.1:1415762-1418329 GCF_902729225.1 Pteropus medius | reverse complement strand
GGTTGGATAAACAGGAAAACGGACCGTCGTTCACGCTGGTGGGGACAGGGTGCCTAATAATTAAACCGCACCTGCTCTGGAGCTGAGGTGCGCCCTGGGGGGGGTCTGGAAAAGGCGATGACTTTGGCATTTCAAGGTGGCACCTTAGATGCAGAGACAATTGACGGGCTCACTTAAAGTAAAGACTGTCCTTCATCAAGGAGGCCACAGGCCTAAGGATGCTGCTGCCTCCACGACCCGCCTGTCATCAGGGATTTTTGTGTGCAGACCACCCTGTGTGGTCACTCTGGGTCTCTGGGTACATAGGGCCCGTCATGCTCCCCTGGGCTTGTTGGGTTCAGTGTGTGGCCCCTTCTCTGTCCACAGTTCCCCCCGCCATATGTCTGTTCGGATCCAGGCGCGGTGCCTACGGCTCTGTGTTTCCTTTGCTGGGGCTAGGTTGGGTTCCTGTCCGGAGCCTTTTCTCATCGGCCTGGTCTGCAGGGGGGGAAGAGACGGGCCCCGAGGTGTCGGTCAGAGCTTCCGCAGGTGGCATTTTCTGACTGGTGGGTCCGCGTGGGTGACCTCTGGGACCCGCGCATTTTATTGGGAAGCTTCTGTGTCAGTGTCTTTTGTTTTCCTGGAGAAGAACCAGCCGCTTCCTGCCTGCGGACGATATGGCTGCTCAGGTCTCCAGAGCAAGCGGCACAGCCAGGTGGCTCAGCGACAGAAGTTGGTTTGGTCACAGTTCTGGCGGCGGGAAGTCCAAGGTCAAGGTGTCGGCAGGGTTGGCTTCTCCTCGGCCGCTTCTTGGCTGGCAGATGGCTGCCTTCCCACCGTGTGCTCACGTGGCCTTTGCTGGAGGGGGCATCCCCGGTGACCAGTTCATTTATCCACAGTCACCTCTGTGAAGGGCCTGTGTCCAAACATGGTCCTGCTAGGGGTGGGGCTGCGACAGGAATTCTGGGAGGACACGCTTGGGCCATAGCCCACGCGTTGGCGGCCAGTGTTCGGCCAGCCGGGCTGGGGCACGGGGCCTTGCATGGAGGGCGGCGTCTGCCTGCCGGTGCCTCCTGGTCCCTGGGGACGGGGACTTCTCCAGATGTGCCAAGCATGGTGAGTGGATGGAAGGGCAGTGACATGGACACGGGCACCCGGCATCTGATTTCCGTGACCTAAGGAAATGGCGTTGAGTCAGTGTGACTCCATCATGGCACAAGGTTCACGGGCTGACACTGCTCCTGTCTCTCTTCTTGCCGGAAACCTCGCGCGTCGGACCCCCGGGGCGAGAGCCGGAGCTCAGATCGCGGTCACGGGTTTGTCACGGGACCCAGAGCAGATCACGGTCTCGGGTTTGTCCCCGGGACCCAGGGCAGATGTTTTGTGGGGAGCGCGTCCTCCTGACAGGTAGGAGCCTCGATGGGGAGTCGGCAGTATCTGCCTTATTTCTAAATGAACGGGACCTGGGAAGATGAAACACTTTGTGATTCCATCTGCTATAGATTTTGAGACTCACGCCAACATACATATTTTTCTGTTTTCATATGTCTTTCCAAGGATTTGTCTTTGTTGGACAGGAAACCCGTCCTCACCACCTCAAGTGGGCCGTCCGTTCTGCCCCGAACCCCACAGCCCCCCCACCTTTCTGCTGTTTAAACTCACATTCGACCTTAATGCCTTGTCTTTCCAACCATCAGATAATACAGTGACGCGGGCGGGCATCTTCCTCACGGCTCCCTCGGGCGGTCACGGGGGACACGGGGCAGGGTAGCGGAGCCCCAGGCTGCGTGGCCGTCACCGGTTTAGCGAGCTTTGTCCTGCCAGCAGCACAGTCAGTGCCCGAGCCCACGGAGGAGCCGTGCCGTGCGCCCCAGAAAACTCGGAGCAGGCGGGAATCCCTCTCGTGTGCTGGTTGTCATGGTTACTGTTTGGGGACATTTTATGATCGATTCCCAGCCTCGTCCTTTCTTACCAGGGTAGTAAGCCACGGATTTGTGGGTCTCCGTTTGCCCTGGCGTCTCTCATTCTCACCCCATTAAACTCCTGGCCTGGCCTGGAGGTGGGACTCGGGGGTGCAGGGGTGGCTGACCACGTGGTCATGGGGATGTGGCCGGGCACAGGCTAGATGGGTTAATGACAATGCATGGGGAAGCCAAGGAGCGGCAATCCTGAGCTGACCAAAAGTGGGACTAGGATCACGCAGTTCGAGGCCACAGGTGGAGAAGCATTCTGTGCCGAGACGCCGGAGGTGGCTTCTCTTAGGAGACTGAGGGCCCTAGTGGACCTCTGGGTGGGGACGCGGGGAAGCCCATGCCACACTGCCCCAGGGAGCTGTTTCTAGCTGCCTGGGCTTCCCGCGAGGGCACAGCCCCCAGGCAGGGGCTGGGGCAGCGTCCAGTGCCATCTGGGGACACCAGGGAGGCGACCTCGGCCCTGGCTGGCCGATTCCCCCAGCTTCTTCCCATAGGACTCAACCAACCTCCGCCTCCTCTGGGCTCCGGAGCAGAGTTCTTCCTGGCCAGCCCTCAGTTTGGATGTCCCCAGTCCCCAAACTCGTAGAGTCAAAGCAGCACTGTGATCATCCTGAG
>NW_024349802.1:1406811-1414488 GCF_902729225.1 Pteropus medius | reverse complement strand
GCAACGTCTGTCTGCAGCCCCCGTCTGGGTAATTTGTCGTGCAGCCTGAGCTGAAGCAGACGGTGGGTCTGAGTCACGGGATCGAAGTCGGCTGTAGACGTGCTGGCCCGTGCACTGCGGTGTTTGGCTTTACAGTAGCCTTGAACTCCGTGGGGTCATCTCTAACCCTCACAGCAGCCCCTGGGGGAGGGGTCTGAGTGGACAAGAAACCGAGACCTCCGCCGCAGCAGCACGCGCATTTGGGGGACGCCGTCGCCACGCTGGACGTCGGCTCAACCTTGACAGCCCAGAGGGACCCCACCGGACGCAAGTCCCCGGCTCTGCGGGCCTGAGGCTCTTTGCTGATCGAGCTCGTGCTGTAAACTTCTGCCTGGAATTTGGTGTCGTGGAAGGCGGCCAACGCCACTAAGAGCAGAGGCGTTGAAGGACTGCGAGGAACAAGGCACTTAGCACGCTCAGGAAAACGCTGGGGCACAGATGAAACCGAAGAAGCGTCGGCTGCCATCACGTCCCTAGGTTATTGTCATCATCGTAGCGGTTATTATTGGTGCTGCTGGTCGCCGTTGAAGCCGCTTTCTGTCCTGTGATGGGACAGACACGTCAGACTGAACTCAGGAGGCGTTCGCCCCGACACCCTCACGCACCCCAGATGCCGGCAGGGGAAGTCGGCGCACCGAGCGCTGAGGTGTGTGTGTGCAGCTCCAGAGACGTGTGCGTGCACTTCGTCTTTAAAACGGAGTTTAATTGTTTTCCATGCTTCGAAGAGGAATTAGCGTGATTTTAACAGCACGTGTGTAATTGGCTTTAACTATTATTTATGAAAAGCGATTTCTTTCCGTGTCGGCATTTGAAGTGGAAATGCGTGAGCTCGGGCTGGGAGAGGCGCACCGCCTCGCTCCCTGCCTGCTCTAAGGCAGCTGGAGGCTGCTGGGAAAGGGGGGCCACGTGATTAAGTGGGAGGCTGCCCAAAGTTTAACCGCACAGAGCGAAAACCTCGTGAGTCACAAAGGCTTTCGAACTTTAATTTAGCATTAAATGACTGTGACGAAACATCCAACATAAAGAGGCTTTCTGAGCGGATTCTTTTGTTGCTAAACTCAGGGAAAAGTAGGATGAATATGCATGAAACTGATACTAAGTTCCAAACCGCTGAGTCTTCCAAACGGTTTCTGGAAGCTGCTGGTTTTCTGGCGGCGTTGCCGGAAAGGCTGGCGCCGCGGCCGCTCCCCGCGCCGTGGCATCGCGGGCGGACGCCGTCTGATCCGGACCCCGACCTGTGGCCTCCCTTCCCTCGACACCTGTCACCTGACCGCGGGGCTCCCGAGAGAAGGCCTGCCAGTAGTTTTCCACGACCTGAGATCACAGATCTGCGCGGCACCTGGGCTCTCGACGGTTCCCTAGACGGAAACGCTTTGCCCCGGTCCCCGGCTTCCCCGCATCTTCGCAGCCGAGGGACGGCGCCCTGGTCCTCACCGTCTCAGACGCGGTGCTCGGGCGTGCCTTTTGGGATTATCCCTGGAGAAATACGAGTCCCAGTGCCGAGATGGCTTACTTTAAAAAACGACAGGCTTTGGCTATTTTTGATTGTCATTCGATAGTTTAGATCTGGAAGGCTCAGCGGCTGCTACTTAACCTTGGACACTAAGACCTGCTCACGCAAAGCTGCAGGACCAGCCTGCTGGGCTTCGCGGAATTTGAGGCCCCGTTAGGTGCACACGCATTTGTGACATCCTGTCTCTTCATGTACCGCGAACTTGGACGAAGCCCCGTGCCGTGAGAGACCGGGTTCTGTTCTGTGCCTCCGTAGACCACTGTCCTCTTGGGCCCTGCGGCGGCGTCCCCAGGGTCTGGCCGAGGGCTCCTGGCTGTCCCTGGGGAGCGCAGGCCTCTCTCCTCACGGCCCCGGTCTCCCTCTTCCGAAAGAGGACGATGTCACCTCATCGGGGAGGCGCTGCCTTTCGCTGTGGCGTCTCCGAAGCTGAGCTGGACCTTGAGGTGGTGGCACTGTGTGGGGACACACGACCCAGCCCTAAAAAGGATGCTGCGAGGATGAGCCTCTTCAGATGGAGCACCGTCCTGGCTCCTGAGTGACCACAGCAGGGGGTGGTCACAGGGGGTTTTCACCTTGGTTCTTGAGCCTGCCTGGGCCCGGCGGGGCCACGAAGACCCCCTGCCCGCTGCAGGTGGAGCGGGACTGCTGGGTTCTAGTTCTGCGGCTGACTGTGGCCCGAAGGACATGGGCTCTCGCGTCCTGCCGGCAGGAGTGAGATCTGGCGGCTTCTGCAGAGTCGCCACGTGCCCGGCCTCGCTCCTTCTTCTGCGAAGGCGGATAGCAGCAGCGCCCAGCCCCGAGCACGCCGGCTGCACAGGTGACAGACGTGGCGAAGTCCCCGCTCTGAGAGCCGTGTGCCTCGGGTTTGCACGCCGGCGCGGTAAAGACCAGCCGCCCTCCCGGGCAGGGAGGTGCAGCGAGGAGCAATCAGCGATTCCCACGGAGGAGCAGATGTCAGCGCCCTTCCACCCTGCTGGACGGCAGGCGGGCCCCCCACGCTGGGTCCCACGCAGCACCCCTGCGTGGACCCGCTCCCTGGTCTGGGCACAGACTGGAGAGGACTTGAACGCAAGCTGCTCGCCCGGCTCGGGAGCCTGGGCCACAAAGCGCCGCCCATGTGAGTGGCAGGGCAGAGGCGACTTTGAGGGTGACGACAGTGGATAACGTCCCCCAAAAGGTGTGTCCAGTCCCCCTCCCACCACCGCGATCCGACCTTACCCGGAAACAGTCTTCCAAAGGTAGCTAAGGTAAACGCGAGGTCGCCTGGACCCAGTGGGCCCTCAGTCCAGGGACGAGTGTCCTTAGAAGTGGCAGGACCTGGGTTCCGATTCCTGGCCTTCAGCCCATGAGGGAATGAACATCTACAGTTTTCAGTGGCCCAGTTTGTGGTCATCGGTTACAGTGGCCGTAAGACACCATCTCCGCTGCCTTCTCCAGCCGTGGCCAGCCTGGCGTGGTTCCGGCAGCTTCTGCCCTGGGCATGATTTTCCTCCGGCCGGTGTGTGCCCTGATGGGCTGCCGCACGCTCGTGGCTGTGGCTCCACTTTTTCTGACACGTCCTCTGCGTGCACACGTGGGCAGCATCTTTACTACCAGGGCTTCCGGTCGTTGCCAGGTGCCCGGCGGTTGGCCTCGCCCCTTTGCTATTTTCACGTCTCTGACTCTCAAGGAGCTGGGCACGAGTCTCGCTGCAGTTGGTGTCAGAAAGAGGCCAGTGCCCACTGCTGAGGTCCACTCCTCCCTTGAGGGTGCCGGAGCATCAGGGCAGCTCCGGCCTGGACCCTCCTGGACGCGCGGCGAGTTCCTGGCTGAGGGGCCACTTGCAGCCTCGCCTCCCGGCATTCAGCTCACAGATTTCCTCTGCGGGAGGACCCCTTCCCAGCCCCCATTCCACATGGCTGCCCCCCGACACTGGGTTGAGGGTGTGGCAGTCAGCCAATGAGACGAAATTGTGTCACTTCCGTTTGAGCTGCTGGGGGAGGGGACTCTGCTTCCCATGGAACCAAATCTGGACACGCAGCGGGCGGGAGGGCTGCAGCCATTCTGTGTCCGTGGGGAAAAGCCTGCCTAGGAGCGGAGAGGACACCGAGGCCAGGCGGGGGCCAGTGGGGCGGCCGGGGGTGAGTCAAGGTGTCGCTCTCGGGGTCACGCAGCGCAGGCTGGCCCTGGACGGCAGCGTGGGAAGCAGAGCAGAGAGGGGCACGGGCGTCTGGAAGACACTGGTCCGGCTCCTGGATCCAGCCGTGCCTGAAGCCCTCATCCCTGAGCTCCGCGTGTGAACCAGTGTGTGTTCTTTTGCTCAAGCCAGTTTGAGTTAGATTTTCTATTTCTTGCAACCCTCAGAGCCCTCATAATATACCTGCCTGCTATTGCTCTCCTCTGAGGCTGGTCGGGGGCTCTGGACCCCTCCCCAGGGTCGGCCTGGGAGCCCCAGCATCAGCCCCCAAGTGTGACAGATTCACTCGCTCTCATTCCTCCAAGAGGCTGTCACGTCTCCGTGTAACAGGACTTGTCCTGCTGGCCTGTGAAACCCCCAGGCCCTCGGGGTGAGGATCCCCTGGGAGCCATGCCGAGCCCAGAACCTCGGCCTCCACGAGCCGTCGGTGGACAGAGCCGGGGGATGGCAGAGAATAGGCGTCGTGGGGAGGACGCTGCCTCAGTTCCAGAGAGACCGAAGGCAGACGGCGATTCGGTAGGACAGTGCACACGGTGATTTCGAGCCTTGGCAGAAGTGGGCAGTGGTCTGTGGTTGCACGATGACACCAAGCTTTTTTGGGGAGTGAGGAGGCTCCTGGGTATGCACCCTCGTAAACACGCACAGGGTCTCCGGGCCAGTGCTGCAGGGGCTCCCCGCCCCCAGTGTCCTGGGCCTCCCAGCTCTGCTCCTGGGTCGCACCAGGACTGCGGTGGTCGTGGCGAGGACACGTCACAGTTTGTTCCTTCTCTAGAACAGGCTCACAGCCAACGTACCTGGGATAAAAGGTGGTGATTTGATGGACGTGCAGGAACGTTCATAAACCACCCTGTACTGGAGAATCATGGAGAAAACCAGAATTTCTGGTGGTAGACACAGTACGTCCCCAACCTGTCCGGAGCCCGTGAGTGTGACCTTACGTAGCAAAGGGGATTTGGCTGGGTCCAGGGTAGTCACAAGCGTCCTTCTGGGGGAGGCTGGAGGAGCAGAGTCTGATGACAAGCAGAAGTCGGAGCGAAGGGCCCAGGGGCGAAGGGCACGGGCCCCTCGGGAAGCGGGAAGCGCCAAGGACACGGCTTTGCCCCGAAGGCCGTGGGAGAGACTGGGGCCCTGCAGGGCTCCCGACCTCAGGAACTGGGAGAGAGTCAATTCCTGTTGCTGCAAGGCTCTGGCAGGTGGCATCCCTTACAGCGGCCCTGCAAGCTCATCCGCTTACCTGTGCAGGTGAATCGGGAGCGTGCTGGGGCCTGGCGATGCACCCACAGGTGCTCGAGGAAACAACAGGCGCCTCTGCACCAGGCCGGGCGGCGCGGTGCCTACGTCCTGGCCACAGGTCCGCCCTTGCGGCCACCGGGGAGGCCACCCAGGCCGGAGGGAGGAGGGCTCAGGCCTGCTCCTCCTTGCTCTGTGCAGCCCGGCTCAGCCGGGGAGGTGGGTCTCACCGATTCGGGTATTACCTTCACAGCCCAGGAGGTCTCGGGCAGGTGGGCAGGAGAGGCCAGGAGCCTCGGCGTGCAGTGAGCGCCCAGCGGGCACGTCGGCCTTTATGGCCTAAACCCCACTCCGCGCCGACCTCGCGGCCCGTCCTACCTGTGCCGACTCGCGGTGCGATTTCTGTCTCTGCTGCCCGCCCCCCGGAGCACGAGGGCCTCTGCCGATGCTTCTGCGTCCCATGGGCCTGGCAACCACAGCAAACAGCCTGTGCAATCTGTTTATGCAAAATGTGGGGTTTACTGCTCACCGAGATCGAAAGCCCGTCTGCACGCTCACTTTGCTGGTCTGCCGAGCGGCCCCGAGAGTGTGTGCCTAACGACACAGTATGAACTTCATAGCTCAGTTCTTATCATAATTTTGTTATGGTCAATCTGAGCCTAATATCCTGTTTTCATAGAATGTTCCGCTATCCTAAATCTTTCCTCTGGAAAGCAGTAACAGGAAGGCCATCAGCAGAGCTTATGAGGAAAAGTTGCAGTGGGAAGCTGCCTGGGTAGCCGGCCGACAGCACAGCTGCCTCGTCGGGGACAGTGTGGCATGCTGGGAGGACCCCGGGCTTCGCAGCCCTGCCCCTCGCCATGCGGTGGCCGCCTGGCTCGCCTCCCACCTGCAGGACGGCGGCTCGGAGGAGTGAGGAGGAGCCCCACATGGCTGCAGGGACAAAAGGCCTCCGGCCTGGCAGGCAGGGGTGGCTGCCTCCCCGCACTGGCTCTCTGCTTCCACCCTCGCTGCTCAGGGCAGGTGCCTGCTCCCAGAGGCCTTTGTTGGGGTCAGGCCGAGTGGCCGGGTGGGGAAGCCAGCAGCAGAAGGAAACAGCCTCCCCCAGCGTGACTGGACACGGGCTCCTGCTGGCCCACTCTGCTGGCACCTTCCATCAGCTGGGGCGAGAGGGTGCCCCATCGGAGCCACGTCCAGGCTGACGGGGCTCCCGGTGCCTGATGGCCGGCTGAGGGTCTCGGACACTCGGTTTGAGAAGTCTCAGGGAGAGCTGGACGGGCCCTGCTAGGCCTGTCCTGCCACACTCACGGGGCGGAGGAGCGAGTGCGATGGCCGTGCATGTCCTCTTCCTGAGGCGGGGCCAGGTTGGAGCCTCTGCACTGTGCTCCTTCCCAGAAGACAGGGTGTGGTCGGGTCAGCCCTGGACGCTTCCCAGAACTGGGTGGACGCTAGCGCGTGGCCTCCCGCAGTGCCATCCTCTGGAGCTGCCGTGATGAGCACCGCAGACCGGGCTTACGCAGCAGGAGATCACTCACAGAGGCCTGGCGGCCGGACGCCACACAGAGGGCCGCAGGGCCGGCGTCCCGGGGGCCTCTCTCCTCGGCCTGCGGACACCGTCCTCCCACGGCACCCTCGCCGGGTCCCGCTCTGTTCGCTGCCCGCCAGCTGTGCCCACGCCTGGGGAGTGAGACTCTGGCCGGACCTTCCTCCGGTATCGGGGTTAAGTGGTTTTCCCACGCGGATTCGCACAGCGAGAGCCCAGCACGTGACTTGGGGCCTGCGTGTGAAAGGCGGAGGCGTGCCACCGAGGGCGCGTGTGCCCTGGACTCTGCTCTCCCTCCAGTCTCAGGGCTTGGGAGCCCGGGCACAGGGCAGTAAGTGTCCCTGCCCTGACTCCTGGGCATTCTCCTTCAGGCGCAGGACACTCAGTGCCCAGCCGTCCTCAGGCCAGGGTGCTGTCCTTGCTGTTCCCCCCTGTCAGCAGACGGCTGGCCCTGGCCTGTGAGATCCTTCCCATGGTGACACCTCGCCTGTCTCCACAGCCGCAGATGCTGAGTGGGGTCGCCCATCGCGGGAACCGGCAGCTAATAGGCAGTCAGCCCACCAGCTGAGCGGGAGGCAAATGATCTGTAAATTGGGATTTTTAAAAAGCTTGCAGTGAAGTGATTTGACCTTTGGTTCTAGAATGTGCTGCCATAGCTATTATTATCTGCTAAGGAGGCGGCATGCTGGGCTGGCCCTGCCTGGCGGGTGGGGGTGGGAGGTGGACGTCGCCAAACCAGCAGAGTGAGGCACACGGGTTGGCCCCGTGGCAGGAAACACCTGCGTGGGCAGCCGTGGGCTGGGCGGCCCCTCGCTACCGTCCCCGGCCTTCCCCGCCCCCCACCCCGGGGCCCGGCCTCCAGTGAACCCGGAGAAGAGGCCGTGATGCAGTCGAAGGCCATTTTAAGGAAAATCCCTGTGTGGACTTTGGTCTCCCAACTGTAAAATGAGGGTGTCTGACCTTTTCTTAAGAAAGGACCTTGCTTATTATCCCTTCCGTGACGTCCACGTTCTGAAGTGTGACCCACCAGCTCCCCTCTGAACACACACTCACACCCATGCGCTCACACATGCACAGCAGCTACCAGGTCGTAGCGCCCCAGCCCCCACCACTCAGCCCCTGGTCCCCCGTCCGCTGCCCCCCTCCCCACCCCACGGGGCCTCTCGCTCGCCTTTG
>NW_024349802.1:1406190-1406783 GCF_902729225.1 Pteropus medius | reverse complement strand
GGCGGTGTGAGCGGGCGCGTGGGGTCAGCTCTGTGGCTTCGTCGGTCCTGGCGCTTGTGGCCCTTGTGCCCGTTCTCAGTCCTCCCTAGAGCCTGGCTCCTGCCTGCACGGGGTCGTGACTTTTCACCAGACAGGTTTGCTCTGTAATTTTTTTCTCCTCATATTCTCTCATTGGCATTTTTCACAAATTTACAAATTTCCCCTGGTGTCATTTTTAATAGTTGCATAATACCTTACCTTGACCAATTGTGGTATTTTCGTTTTACTTTCGGATATTTAATTTGTTTCTGGGCGTTTGATATTTAAAACCACACACTGTGGCGTGTCCTGGGCATCCTACGGCATGTGCGGTCCTGGCTCCTCAGGAGAAATTCACGGAGGAGAAATGATGGGTCAGCTCTGAGGCTCTCGGCCCTGCGGCCAAACAGCTGCTGGGCGGGCAGAGCTGGGGACACCGCTGCTGGCGTGAGGCCAGCGCCCGCCACCCGCCGCAGCGACATCGTGTCAGGCTGCAGGCTCGGACCTCGTGACCCCGCTCCCGCGCCTGCCCCTCGGACCTGGTGACCCCGCTCCCGCGCCTGCCCCTCGGACCT
>NW_024349802.1:1388457-1406087 GCF_902729225.1 Pteropus medius | reverse complement strand
CTCGGACCTCGTGACCCCGCTCCCGCGCCTGCCCCTCGGACCTCGTGACCCCGCTCCCGCGCCTGCCCCTCGGACCTCGTGACCCCGCTCCCGCGCCTGCTCCTCGGACCTCGTGACCCCGCTCCCGCGTCTGCCCCTCGGACCTGGTGACCCGAGGGCAGAGTCAGGCTCGGCCGCTCACTCTGCGCTGCTGCCTGGCCGGTTCATGTGCCTGGACTCCGCGTCCAGCCCGACCAGGCGGGGTCTGGCGGATCCCAGCTCCCCCGCACGCACAGCCCAGCACTGTGTGGGGTGCGGGGTGCGGGCGGCTGTCTGAGCCGTTCTCTGCTGGACGCACAGTGCCAGCACCTGCCCTCGGCATGTGACTGTGGTGCGTGTGCGTGCGCGTGTGCGTGCGTGTGAACGTATGCGTGTGTGCACATGTGTGTGCGTGTGCGGGGTCTGGCGTGGTCTGTGTTCACGGTACCGTTGACGACAGCCTTGCTCCTTCCTTGCGCTGGTAGGTGCGCCCCGCCACCCCGCATCTGGCTGGAGCCAGATGGGTCTGGGGGCTCCTGGCCTCCTGGCGGCCCAGGTGTGCCCGCGGCGCTGCAGGAGGAGGAGCCCGAGGCCGGGCAGGAGGCGTGGCCCAGCTGGGTTGTGGCCGCGCAGACTCGGGGCCTGACCACGGGGTTCTGGCCAGAGGGGCTTCCCAGAGCCTGGGCTGGACCGAGGCCCCGGCTTTGGCCCTTTATCCTGCCGCAGCCCTGCACCGTGAGGGGCCGGCCACGACTCTGCGCCTCCCATGCCCCCTGCCCCATGGAGGTGCCAACGGAAGGGCCAGCCGGGCCAGCGTGGGCCTCGTGGGAGACGGGTGGGTGACGAGGCGCAGAGCGAGGCCGGGGGTGGCTGACGGGGTGGCAGAGGGGTGACACCCCTCTGTGGTGTCAGATACACGAGATACACGAATGAAGGTTTGGATTTCTTCTCCTGAAGACACAGTTCGCGCCCTGAAATCCTCGGCAAGCTCGTGTTTCATTGCCATAGATTTAGCACGTTGGCACCTGAACCATCTCTTCCCTGCGGACGACACTGTCCTGATTACCGTGGTGAATTCAGAGACCATCCTTCTGAACGGGGATTATCTGTTTTCGTGTTTTTGTCCTGCCGCGGAACTCATGCCTTCCGCATGGCCGGGACCGGGGAGAGGGGCAGGCGGGAGCTCTCGGCCGTCTGGGGACACCGCGTGTCACAGAGCCGTCTCCGAGCAGCTCCCTCGTGTCCCCCAAGTGCAGCCCCGGCAGAAGCCAGGAGGGAAACAGGTCCCGCAGGCTCTGCCGACTCATCTCGATGGAGCCTGTAATGCTGCTGCTTCATGAAGCATCAGAGCTGCTGGGTTGGATGCCACCTTGGGTGGAGAGTGGGTGCAGCTGGAGCGGGGAGCCTCGTGCTTTGGGGAGAATGTGGGCTTGCCGCTCGTTCTGACCTCCCCCGGCTACCAGCATGGAGCTCGGTAGGAGGAGAAGACAGACTGACAGGCGGTTCGTCCCTTCCAGGAGGCGGACGTCTTCCTGCCCCCGCCCGTGGGGGCAGGAAGGAGGAAATGGCAGGAGGCCTTCCAGCTCCTTCCCGCTGCCACGGGGAGGAGACTCGGACGCGAAGCCGAGGGGACAGCAGCTGGGGCTGGAGGGCTCTGACGGGGGGCCCAGAGCACACCTGTGCGGCTGGTGCCGGCGCCGGCGTGACTGGTAGGCGTGTGTCCGCTCATGTGTGTGTGCGCGCACGTGGATGTGTCTCACTGAGCCGGCCTGCGGCTCCGCTGAAGAAGGGGCCACCTTACTGACCTGGCTCCTAGCTCCGTGGGCCATCTGTGAATGAAACCCGTATTCGGCCTTCTCGTCCCTGGCCGTCGTAAACATCGAGGGGGACGGGGACCACACAGAACCACGAGGCGAAGATGCCCGGGAGGATGGAAAGCTGTGCACGCCGCGACACTCCACATCACAGCCAGACACTCTGGTGTCACCCCAGAGCGCCACCAGGCCGTCTCGGTGTGCACTGGGCCGCCCAGCACAAAGCTGCCTTCTGTCTAACGTCGATGAAACAAACCGGCATCTGCGCTTCCTCCCGCTGGGCGCCTCGTTCCACCCTCGTCCCCTTCTGGCCTCCCCGAGTCTCCCCGCCCGTGGAGGCTGAGGTCTGCAGACTGGGGGGTGAGAAGAACATGCTGGATGAGGTGGTCTTAGATGATGACTCGGGTTATTATAATTCTTTTCCATTTAAAATAAGCAAACGGATCAATCTGTTCCGGCTCGCGCGGAGACGGACCCCTCGCTCGTCTCTGTCAGCTGTGACACCTCGCCGGCTGTCGAGGTGGGAGCACCCCGGGCAGACGGTGCAGCAGGGGGACCCTCGGCGGTGGCGGGCTCACACGTGTCGGGTGACCAGGGCTATTGGTCGCTGCCTCTGGGACTCAGGAAATCATCTTCTGCAAAATGCGGGTTGTGATGAGCCCTGGAGAGAGAACGCGGCTGAGGACGCGGCCGAGGACGCGGCTGACAGTGCCAGCGCGGGCCGGCGCGGGTCCCCGCAGCGGGAGAAAGCGGCCGGCCCGGCCCGGCCCCCGCCAGCGCGGTGAGCGCAGTGCCACGGTCTGACGGGGCTCGACAGGGAGGTGCACGGAGCGCTTTGGAATGGTTAGGGAGGCCCCGTGACTGCCGGTGCACTTACGCCCTCTGGGGACCGGTAGGTGTGTGCCCACAGTCTCCCCACGAGGTCCCCGCCTGGTCAAGGCTGCCTCCCAGGTCGCCTTCCAGAACTTCCCGCCCCGCCGCCCGCCCCCTCCGCCCCAGGCACACGCTCCTCTGCGTCCCGTCGCTGTGGATGAATCTCGCATAAGCGAACGGAATCACATCTCTCGCCTTCCTCAGTGTCCGGCTTCCTCTGCTCAGCGTGGGGACTCTGAGGCCCGTCCGTGTTGTGCGTGTAGGTGGGTAAATTCTTGTTTACCGCCGAGGGGTGGTGTGATGCACGGTTTTATGGAGACTTCTTAACACAGGCACAGCGGGTGACATCATCAGCCATTGGTCCTTTCCCCTCCTCTGAGGTGGCGGGAAGTGGGGTGAACGTGGTTGGCTCCCCTGGCCACCCACTACCCGCCATCCAGAGGTCACCCAAGACCCCCAGGCACCAGTCACTTGTCAACACACAGAAAGCCATGTGTTACTCTGAAGAGTCCAAGGGCTTTCACATGTCATGTGTCTTTCTATAAAACTAAAAGTTTATTTCTGACGAAGTCCAATTTTCATCTCTTTTTCTTTTTGGTTCATGCTTTTTGGGTCCTCTTTAAGAAAACCTATCCCAAGGCCTCAAAGATTTTTCATAGGTTTTTCCAAAAAGTTGTGTAATTCTGGCTTTTATGTTGATGATTTCCTTTCTTCCTTCCTTCCTCCCTCCCTCCCTCCTCCCCTCCTTCTCTCCCGCCTTCCCTTCCTTTTACCTCCCTCCCTCCTCCCTCCTTCCTCCCTCCTCCTTCCTCCCTCCTTCCTCCCTCCTCCTCCCTCCTCCCTCCCTCCTTCTCCTCCCTCCTCCTCCCTCCCTCCCTCTTCTCTCCCTCCCTTCCTTCCTCCTCCCTTCCTCCCTCCTTCCCTCCCTTCCTTCCTTCCTCCCTCCCTCCCTCCCTCCCTCCCTCCTTCCTCCCTCCCTTCCTCCCTCCTTCCTTCCTTCTTTTCTCTTTCTTTTTCTTTCATGAGGCTCATGGTTTATTAAAACATGAAGGTCTCCAAGGCAGAGTCACAGTAATTGTGGGATATTTTACATGTTGACATTAAATAACGTGTTAACATACAGAAAAGAAATTAGGTGGTTCTGTTCTCAACCTAATTATAGGATTTATAACTCTATATATGTGCGTATATGTATATTAAGTAATAGTTTGCTCCAGAGTGGACTGAGAAAGAGACACAGATTTGAAGTTATGCCGTGGTCATCTGCTGCCAGCACTGTCGCTGTGTCTGGCAGCGTGCGTCACCGGGGGCGTCACCAAAGCTCCACTGTGTGCCACCGCCGGCCGCAGTGACAACCGCAGCTTCCTGCCTTGCCATTTTTTCCTTTTGGGCAGAGGCCGTTGCTTGTTCCCAGGGCCTGTCGTGGTCGTAGCCGCAGGGTCGGCTTGTTCATTAAATAACATTTCTACTTGGAGGTCGTCATAGAGTCGCCTGCGGTTACAGGGAGCAACACAGAGTGGTCCTGTTCCTCCAAACGGCAGTGCAGAGTCACGGCCAGTGCCGACACCGGTGTAGTCACGCAGGACACGGTTCCACACCGCAGGGACCTCCCGCTGCCTACGCCACCCCCAGCCCCCGCCCCGAGCCCCTGGCTTTTGCCATTTGGAGAACATCGTATGAATGGAATAGCGCAGTGTGAAATGTGGGGGGCGGGCTTTTTCCACGGAAGGCACTTCTCTGGGGAGCCAGGCAGGTGGCCGCATGCACCTGTGGCGGTGGGTGGTCCCTGGGGGTCGCCACGTAGCGTTCCGTGCTATGGACAGAGTAAATCATGTGTCCTTTGAAGGACAATCTGAGCTGTTTCTAGTTTTTGTCTGCCATGAATGAAGATGCTGTAAATATTCGCATACAGGTTTTTGCCTCAACCCAAGCCTGCATTTCTCTAGAAGAGTGGCCAGGGGTTCAGCTGCTGGGTCATGTGTTTACTTTTTATGAACATTTAGTTTCCATGGGAACTGTCACAACGCTCGCCAGAGGGGCTGTACCATTCTATAGTAATCCGATTTCTATGAATTCTGGCCAGCATTTGGTGGTGTCACTATTTTTAACTTTGCCATCGCAGGAGGTGTGTAGCGATAATCCAGTTGTGGCTTTAATTTGCGTTCCTCTGGTGGCCCATGATGTTGACCATCTTTTCACGGGCTTATTTGCCAACTGTATATCCTCGTTGGTAAGATGTCTCTTCATGTCTTTTGCTCGTTTTCTAAATAGTTCGTTGTTTTGTTGTTGAGTTCGGCAGTTCCGCATTCATTTCAGATGTGTTAGTCCTTTGTCAAATACACCGCGTACAGATGTTTTCTCTCAGTCTGTAGCTTGTCTTTCATTCTGTTAGCAGGGTCTTATGCAGAGCAGCATTTCCAATTTTGATGAAGTTCAAACCTACTTATTGGTTATAAGAGTTTTTTATAGTTTCCATGGGAATTTCTATGTAGACAATTATGCCATCTGCAAATAGGGATAGTTTATTTATTTTCCTCTTCAATCCGTACGCCTTTTCTTTTACGGATCATGTTTTTGGTGTCATGTCTAAGAGCTCTTCCTAGTCCTAGACTGTGAAGATTTTCTTATGTTTTATTTTATAAAACTTTTATATTTTACATTTAAGTCTGCGATCTGTTTGCAGTTAATTTTTGTATAAGGAGCAAGACAGGTCAAAGTCTCTTCTCTTCGTGTATATATATTTTTATGGATTGGTGTTCCAGCCCCACCGTTGAAAAGCCTGTCCTTCCTCCATCGAATTGTTTTGCGTGTTTGTCAGGGATCGGTTCGGCCTTTCTGTGCAGGTCTGTCGATGGGCTCTGTTCTCTTTTCTCATTGCATGTCTGTCTCTTGGCCAACACAGTCTCCATCGCTGGACCTACATACTAAGTCTCGAAATCGGGTAGACCGATTCGTCCCACTTTATTTTTCTTCAAAGCTCCTTTAGCTCTTCTAGGTCTTTTCGTATGAATTTTAGAGTGATCTTGTCTGTATTCGTGAAATCTCTTGCGAGGATTTGATAGGAGTTGTGTTAAATCTGTATATTAATTTGAAAAGAATCGCCGTCGTCATTCTGCTGACTCTTGCAGTGCCCGAGCCTGATTCCACTCTGTGTTTATTCAGATCGTCTTTCGCTTATTTCATTAACATGGTTTCGTTTTTTTCATACAGGTCCTTCACATGTTTTGTTCGATTTACATCTCGTTATTTCATTTTTTGAGCAATTATAAATGGTTTTTATAATTTTACTTTTGGTGTCCACATTTTTTTTTTATAGATTCAATGGGAATGTCTATGTAGACAATTATATCATCTGCAAATAGGGATAGTTTATTTTTCTCTTCAATCCGTATGCCTTTCACTTCCTTTTCTTGTCTTATTACACTGGCTAAAAATTCCAACACTTTCCAATCGAGCTGAGGAAAGTTCCTCCTACTCCTATGTGTCTGAGAGCTTTTAAAACACCGTAAATGAGTGTGGAACTTTGTCCAGTTCTTTTCCTACTTGGTCGACATGGTCGTGGGGATTTTCTGTTTTAGCTGCTGACGGGTGGCTGACGTTGATCGGTGTTCCAGTGTTGAAGCAGCCTTGCAACCCTGGAAGAAACCGCGTTCGGTCGCGGAGCGTGGTTATTCTTATGCATAACTGAATTCTGTTTGAGGACATTGCGTTGGGAATTTTTGCGTCTATAATCATGAGGGTTACTGGTCTGTAGGCTCCTTTTTAAGATACGTTCTTTGTCTAGCTTTGGCGTCAGGGGTAATGCTGGTTTCATAAAATGGGGTTTGAGATGTCCCTGTTTCTTGTTATGATGAATGGTTTTCTACTGAAATATGGGCATTTTTTTGTTTTATGCTGTTAGTCTTTGTATCTTATTAAACTTTCTGTTTTAACTGTCTTAAAAAAAAAGGCCCCCTCCAGCAGGGCAAGGGGGCGGTGCTACCTGGGGGGGTGGAAACCCAGGTCCCCACTGGCCTCCGCTGACATTAGAGGGATGAGCGCGCCTTGTTGCTATGGTAGAGGTGGCCTCGTCACTGCTTTGTGGTGTTGGCCTCGTCACTGCTCCATGGCGGTGGCCTGGGTCACTATGGTAGAGATGGCCTCATCACTGCTTTCGTGGTGGTGGCCTTGTCACTATGGTAGAGGTGGCCTCATCACTGCTGCGTGGTGGTGGCCTTGTCACTATGGTAAGTGACCTTGTCACAATGGTAGAGGTGGCTTTGTCACTTATGGCGGTGGCCTTGTCATTGCTGTGGTGGTGGCCTTGTCACTATGGTAGAGGTGGCCTTGTCACTGCCATGTGGCGGTGGGTGTGTGACTCTTCACTACGCCTCCCATGTCCCGCTCAGTGGGAGGGACACGCATCACTGCTCAGGGGGATGGGAGTCTGCGGTCCCCATAGGGTTCCACTGGTCCTTGCCTGCAAGGAGCTGACAGAAGAAGCTGTAGAGTCTGTGGGCGACAGCTCCGTAGAGCAAGGTCCGGCTGTTGGACGAGCACAGGGAGGGGGTGGGACTGGCTGAGGCTGGAGTGGGGGTCCTGGCCCTCTAGGCCAGGCTCTTTTGGTTACAGGCCCAGTGTGTTGGGGACCACAGTGCTGCAGGTCAGGACACCCACGGGTGGGGTGGAGATGGGGCTAGGGGAGCCATGTTGGGGCCAGGGCCCTTCCTTCTGGCGGGGGATAGGGCCATGCACAAGCCGAGCGAACGCGTCTCCGTGGAGAATGACCCCTGTGCATGGGGGGGTCATGGCCGCCGGCCCGGGAGCAGGCGCCAGGTCGTGGCCGTGGGGCGCAGAAGGAGAGGACGGATCAGGACACGCCGAGGAGAGCCTCAGACTTCCGGCCTGGACTGCGAGCTGGGCCAGCTCTGCTGCAGAAGCCCCCGGCCTGTGGCGCTGGCCTGGCGGCCGAGCCCCCCGGAGCTACGTGTGAGGATGTTCGCAGCGCAGGCTGGAGGGCGGGGCCTTCACGGAAGTGGGGATGGTGGGGGGAAGACTGGGTTTGTGGGTGGCACTGAGCTCCATTTGGGCAGCTTCGGTTTGAGAGGGTCCCCGAGCAGCAAATTCGTGGTGGCCATGCAGGTCCGGAGACAGGGCCGGACATGGCGGGCCTGGTGGGGCCCGGCCGGGGGAGGGGCTGGCCTTGCTGAGGGAGGGCGTGGGGTGTGCGGGGGGGCGAGAGCAGCTCTGAGGAGGCGGGAGGGAGATCAGAGACGGTGGCATTAGTGACATGTGTCCCCCAAACACAGGAGGGACGGTCGTCGTGGGGAGGGCCGGTGGTCACCGCCTTCCCTGGTCATCTCTGGGACTGGCCCCCCCGCAGTGCCTCTCCGCTCTCTCCGCTGGCCTCTGTGTGAATGATGGGACCTCCAGCTGACGACTGTCCTGTCCCCTGAACCACGTCTGGTCCCTAAACCAGGACTCGTGGGACCTCAGGCCCCACCCCTCAGAGCCCAGGCGCCCGGCCTGCCTGTCCGGCCCGCCTGTCTGGTCCTGTTCCCCTCGGACGCGGTCTGGATGCTCAGAGGCTGGACGCTTCGCTCCTACACGAGCTTGCACGTGTACGTTGACTTGTCCTGCCAGCTTGACGGGAGCTGGGCCTGCTGTAGAGACGCCCCGCTACGGAAGCCTGGGTGTCCGTGGCATGTGCCAGCAAGCGTCCTGGGTGGGGTCCCCTCAGCAGAGATGCCCCTCGCTCTGTCTCTGTGAAGCCTTGAGCTCCTGGCCTTCTCCAGGCAGCGACAGGCACGCCCAGGCCCAGCCCCGTCGCGGGGCCGTCGCGAGCCTTCCTGCGTCTGACGCTGCCCTGTGCTCTCCCACAGGCCCCCTGGCCCTGCCCCTGTGCCAGCGCGGCCGGGGCGGAGCAGGGGCACGGGCGTCAGGGCAGCCACGGGCGCTGGTCGCGGTGCACGAGGATCTGATTTCCCCGCCTGCCTGCGGCCCCCACCTGGGGCTCATCACAGGCACAGAAAATTAGCTGGCGCTGCATCTGAGAGTGAAACCCATCACAGAAGTAATGGTGCCCCCAAGACAGGCGCCTGGCAAGATCCTCTAATGGGGACATTCTTCAGCTGACAGCGCTCACGGGAAGAGGAAGAGCTGAGCGAGGCAGGAGGCCGAGCCGGGCTCTGCGGCGGGCACGCGGGACGAGGGTCTCCAGCCCCGTCCGGGCTGGGGCGGCGCAGCCAGCCGGGTCCCTCCCCGGCTCCGGGCAGCTTCCCTGCGTGGAGCCCTCCGGATGACCAGGGCCTGTCCCTTCGGGTCCTCTGTTCTGGGTTTCATCGCTGGGGACTGTTCTGCGTCGGGCCACGGCTCTCGAAAACTCATTGATTTGCTTTTTTCTAACATGATGGCAAAGTTAAAACCAAGTATACTTAGCATTCATATTTTTTATTTGAAAAGAAACAAACACTTTTCTGGAAAACAAATTTCATTATGGCAGCAGAAAAACCTATTTTAAATGCATTTTAAAAACCTTATGTGTTTTTCAACTGAAGATTAATTTATAATGACAACATTTTTGGAAAAGATATAGCCTGAGTGGTTTTAATTTATTCAGAAGTAAAGAAAGAGTTAGGTGCAAATAATTATTGATTTGGGGCTCCTGTGATCACATTATTATTTTGATTAAATGAGTAATGCCGTGAATTTTAAAAACTGATCTATTGATGTTCTACCTTTTTTTGGATTCTGCAAATATTTCTTCAGTGAACAACAACAGGTTTGCAGAAAGTCGAGAGGCGTAGGTATTGTGTTCCGGGGGAGGTGGTGGCACCTGGCTGCGGTCCCTTCCCCCAGCCACCCCAGGACGAGGGGGAAACTGTTTTATTTTATGAAGAGCGTAGGTTCCGGCTGATTGAAGGCCCCCAGCCCCGTGTGTGCTGTGATTAATATTAAAGAAGGTTGGTGGTTAATATGTGACTTGGAATACGCTGGAGTGTGTGTTATTTAGACTAATTGAGTATTTAATAGTCTGTGAAATCAATGACATGGATAAGAGTTGACAATGGGAAAACAGAAAATGTGAAAAATGAGGGACAGCCTTGGCTCAAAGCAAGCCCCGTGACCTGTCCCTGCGCTGTGTCGCTGACTCAATGCCCCGATCTGGGGGTGTGGATGGACACCTGGGCGTCAGCAGGCACCTGGATCCCCGTCCCTCGGAGGACCCGGGCGCCGTTCCATGGGAATACATGCTTTCCTCGGTGGGCTGGTGGCTGGCGAGGCCTCCTCCCTTATCTCCCCACTGCATGCTGCGGGCAGGGCGCTGCGGGCTGCGTGCTGCGGGCTGGGCTGCGGGCTGCTTGCTGTAGGCTGCGTGCTGTGGCTTCAGGATGTGTGCTGTGGGCTGTGGGCTGGGCTGCAGACACTTTGCTCTAGGCCGCGTGCTGTGGCTTCAGGCTTCGGAGCCTGCAGCGCTTCTTGGGCGCTGCGAGGCTCGGGCTGAGCTGTGGACTGTTGCTCTAAGCGCATGCTGCTTCAGGCTGCGTGTTGCGTGTTGCGTGCTGCGGGCTGCAGGCTGCGTGTTGCGTGTTGCGTGCTGCGTGCTGCGTGCTGTGGGCCGAGCCCCCGCCCACTCCCAGAGTGAGGCTCTGTAGTGGAGCCGTGCACTTCCCAGCGCTCAGGCGGTACTGAGAATTCTCAGGCGTGGGGTGCTCTGGGGAGACTGACCTAGTGAGGTCTAATTAATGAATCTGGCAGTAGCTAGCGGGACCCTGTGGGCCTGAGAGGGAAGCGCGGCCGTTTGTCCCTTCTCCCTGGCCGGCAGCTCACAGGTACATCCTGACTGTCCTCTGTCCCTTCAGCAGTAGAGTCGCGTGTCCTTTGATCTGTCACCCTTCGGTCACTGGAATGAAGCTTTGATCTCGTATTTCACTCATCACCAAAATCAGTCCCTGAACCTCGAATGCCGAGAGGCCCACACCTGTGGACACGCCGGTGGGGTGGGCCCTGGATGGAGCAGCGTCTCTAAGCAGAGTCTGGGGAGCCATCGAGAGACGGGGTGCTGAGGGTGGAGCCGAATCTGCCCCCGATGAGACTCGCGCTGTGCAGTTAACGCTTCCCGGGGCTCGCGGTGCCAGCCGGGGCCCCACCGTTCAGTGCAGCACTGTCGCCTGGAGTGAGCGTGGACCCGCAGCTGAAGGTCAAGGCCCCACAGGATCACCTTGCCTCAGCGCCAGCCCCACGCGGGGCTCCCCGGGCCACCCACACGTCTGCCCAACTCCACTGCCAGTTCAGGGTTCCCAGCTCCCCGCAGGTTCAGTAACTCTCTACGACTCAGAACTCAGGAAAGCGCCATGCTTAACGATGACCACTTCTTAGGAAGGGCGCCCTGGTCAGCCAGAGGGGGCGCACGCGAGGTCTGGATGCGTCCCCCTAGAGTAGGCGCACCATCTCCTGGTACCGCCCCAGCCGGGGGCAGCAAAGCCTCTCAGTCAGGTGAGCCACGTGGGCTGCTCATGTGGGCGCTGGGACGCGGAGGACACGGGCAGCCCCGTGCTGGCCCGGCTCCGAGCACCCCGGCCCTTAACCCAAGTGCCCCGTGTGATCGCAGACCCTCCCAGCCCCTCTGCTCCCTGCCCTGCGGTGACAGCGCCTGCTCTGCCCTCCGGTGACGCCTGTGGACGCCAGGTGCAGGGGCGTGGCCTTGCTGGGCTGGCCGGGGGGCTGCGTCACGTGCCACCTGACCCGCAGTGGCGTCTTAAACACAGTCTGGAGCGAGGTGTTTTTCCGCCATGCATCCCCGGTGCTCCCAGTCCGGACCTCCCCGTCCGCGGGGACCGCTCCTGGGGGGCAGAACCCCTCATTTTCCTCCCGGCAGCGAGGTGCCCAGACCGCCCGCTCGCCCGAGGCTGTGCGGACACATCACCATCCGCGCAGGGGCCATGCGTGCACATGGATGTTGTCACCCACAGTGCTGCTTCCCCCCGGGGGAGCCGCTCGCTGAGCACAAGTCTTACTCAGGTGACAGCGACCCATCTGGCCGTTTGTGACGAGAAGGTGCGGTCGCGATGGTCGGGCAGTGCGTCCCGAGAACCCAGGCGAGTCTGGAAGGAAGTGCAGGCCCCTGACCACCCTGTGGGGACCGTTTCTTGGGCAGGCCTGGCCGTGGGCCTCCAGGGCCCCCCGGGGCTGTGGGGGGTGGGCAGGGCGCCGGCCCAGGGCCCTGAGCTCTGCCGTCCAGTCGCGTGGCCCGTGGCCCTTTCCTCGTCTTCCTGTCCCTTTTCAGTCCCAGCTCTCGGCCTCGCCGACTTCCGTTGGTTTCACCGAGGTCACACACCCATTTCCCAAGGGCGCCTCTGCGAGCCCGCGTGGCGGGTGGGGTGCAGTTTCAGTCTGTCCCACCTTCCCTGGTCCTGGTGGTCTTGGGGAGCTCCCCGGGGGGTTCCTGGGCCCTCCCCTCCCTGCTGTGCCCGCTGTGGGCGCCTCGACCCATCCAGATGCCCTGACGGCCGCTAACTCACACCACAGAGTGCCGGCCCAGGGCAGGGACGGTGAGGGGGCTCGGAGGGCAGGAGGCTGATTGAGGGGCGCCCTTGGCATCAGTGCTCAGGCAAGGAGGGGGGAGGCGGGGGCGGAGTCAGTTGCAGGATTTGCGTGGCGCTGGGTGGTTCCTGGGGTGGGCGTGGGGCCGACCCCCACAGGGGTGGTGCTGTCCCGCGAGGGTGCTGCTCCGGTCAGCAGGTCCAGGGAACGCAGTGGAGACGAGGGTGTCTCTGTCACTAACCGTCGGGGCTGAACGTCAGGCCGGCTGCGGGCGGCTCCGTGTGGCACGGAGACAGCACAGAGCTTGCTGGGGTGGCCGGCTCTCTCAGCGGCCAGTTCTTGGTTCTTGACCAGCTCTCGAGCTGGTAGCAGCTTGGTGGTGCCCTGCTTCCTGCCTGGACCCTTTGGGGAGGGCGGTGTCTCCCCCTCCTACTGGAAGGAGTGCACAGGCTGGGACAGGTGGGGGGGGCGGTCAGGACTTGGGGTGGACACGAGCCCCTCTCTTAGCCTTGCTGAGCCCCATTGTGGTGTTTGGATCAGGGGGGAGCATCTCATCCCTGGACTCTGGCTGACAACACGGTGGTCTCACAGGGGTCCTCCCTCGCTCCCTGCTCGTGGGGGTGATGCACCTGGCAGATGCACCTCGCCGGTTGTCTGCCCGGCGTCTCACAGGTGAGCTGGCGCCCTGCAGGCCTGGGTCCTCACTGGGGTTTTGGGACCGTCCGCTTCCAGGCTCGCTCGGGTGTTAGCAGACTCCAGGGCCTCAGGTTTGTGGCTGAGGCCCCGTTTCTGTGCGGGCCGTGGGCAGGGGGTGGTCCTCAGGTCCGAGAGGCCCCGCCTCTCAGCTCCCGGCCCCCTCCCTCCCTCTCCGAGCCCCTGTCACGTGCCTACCACCTCTGCCACGTCTCCCTCTGCCGTTCCCTTCTGCTCGTGTGATGGTGTTGGGCCCACCGGTGGCCCAGGACCGGCTCCCTGTTTTAAAGTCAGCTGCCTGGCAACTTAGCTCCATCTGCGAAGTCCCCCCCAGGTGGAGCGGGCGTTGCCCTCCGTTCACATCCCCCGGTTTTCCAAATATGGCCCTGCTTGGAATCAGGGCCACCGAGGCCAGGGCTAGTGAAGGCCAGGGACCAGACCTGCTTCGGGTGGGCTCTGAGGGGTCTGCTCAGGAGAGGCGAGGGGACGCGGACGTGGAGAAGCGGCACCGAGGGGCTGGAGGCAGAGGCTGGAGTGGCGTGTCTACAGCCCAGGGACACCCAGGACGCCAGGACACTGCGTCCCCGGGGCCTTGGAGGGGTGCCACCTGGGTTTTCGCAGCTTTCGAGTTCGGCTTCCCACAGTGAGTCGTGAAGCCCTTTGGAAATGAGAAGACTGTTTTTCACGGAGGCGTGTAAGTGCCTCCCCCTGTTATAAACACTTTACATGCAAGGCGCCAACATTGTGACAAAGTGACATAGCTGATGGAGACAGCTCTTCAAACTTTTCTTCTATAATTAGCAGTCTGGGAGTTAAAAACCAGAGTTAATGAATAAAGCACATCTATGGCCACAGAGTGATGCAGGGATGACACACGATTTATTCCCAAATTGATCTGGACAGGCAGAGCTAAGGGATTAGGAAGTCGGCTCGTAAATTAGATGTGCCGACGCCGACGATGCCACATGAGGAGGACGGAGGACACTGCTGGTCACATCTGGCAGACGGCCGACCTCGGCGGCTGTGCCGACACCCGTCCGGCTCCTGCTGGGTGCAGGGCTTTCTCGGGGTGTCCTGTGGCTGGAATGTGAAGGAGCATGACCGTTCCCCAAACAGGACATTACGTGAGTCACGTGGCTTCATGTTGCAGGTTAATTCCGCGATCACCCGCCTCCCCTACGCTGTGTGTGTGTGTACAGAGATATGTGATTCTCTCCTCGGGTCCCCAAACACCCGGATGCTGGTAAAAGACTTGTTACTTCTTCCGTGGGTCAACGGAAAGCCAGCCCAGGGCATCCCAGCCGAGGGGCTACCTTTGGGGAACGGGTGAGGCCAGGTGTCAGTGTGGCAATAACGGCTCCCTGGTCTCTGTGGCCTGAAACCGTTCCCCACTTTCTCTGCTTCTCCATCAGACACTGGCGAGGCCTCTGTTCCACGCCGTCCTCACCAGGGGACCCGAGCTCCGCCATCTGCAGTGGCCCCAGCGCCAGCCCTGGCGACAGCGCCTCGGTGCGAGGTGGCACAGGACACGTGTGCTCAGAGGCGCGGCAGCCGGTGCTCCCCAGGCCTCTCGGAGAGCAGGGCTAGCCGCTGCCGAGGCGGGGGAGGGCTAGCTCGCGGTCTCTCTGCAGTGGCCCCAGAGCGGACACAGGGCTGCCACGGGTTTGTCAGCAGGTTACCATGGTATCGACCAACACGTGACAAACGTGAAGTTTTGGGGGCCACAGGGCAGACCGTAGCTGATTGACTTGTGGCCCCCAAAAGATACGTCTGCTTGGATTTCAGGGTCTTTGCAGGTGTAACAGGCGAGGGCCCCGAGCTGAGATCATCCTGGGGTGGGGTGGACCCTAATCCAAAGACAGACAAATGCAGACGCACAGGAGAGGCTGTGCGCCCGTGGGGGGCGGGGTCGGTGGGACGCAGCCAGCAGCGGTGGAAGGGGCACGCGAGGGTTCCGACCTCGAGCCTCGGGAGAGTGTCGCCCTCGGGGGCGTAGTCCCGGGGACCCGGCCTGGCCCTGCAGCCTCCAGAGCTGCGAGAGGACAGACCTCTGCTATTTAAGCCCCTCGTTCGTGGCGGCTCGTTTGGCGGCTGCAGGAAGCCCGCGCGACATGTTTCTCCCTCGCTGTCCACTTCCCTTCCTCGGTCCAGGCTGCTGCCCAGGCTCCGTGCTGCTGGGCCCCTCCTTTCCCCGCCTGAGTTTCTAATGAGCTGAGGTCCAGCTGCAGAGGCAAAGGCACTTCCCGAGGCGGCGAGGGCAGAGGTCACGGGAGCAGCGGGGATGCAGACAGACCCGACTTGGTACCTGGAGATGGAGCCTGGAGGACGGGGCAGCCGGCTGACACGGGGGTCAGGAGAAGAGGCGCCGAGGGGGAAGGGGGCCTGGCAGCCCCCCTTAGGATGGGCGGCGGGGCTCCCGGGTTGGTTCCGAGTCAAGCCTGTCTTTTCAAATAGGCTTGAAACCGATTTGCTTGGACTAGAAATGGACCTTAAGTTGATTTGTGTTGACCGTGCGTCTAAGGGGCGAGTCGACGCCTCCGCAGAAGGGACCGTCAGGCAGCCCGCCCGCTGCTCCCGCGAAGCCCGTCCGCGCCCCGGGTCGGCACCAGCCGCGTTGCTGTGAGCTTCGCTGGAGGTCGAACGCCCGAAAAGGTGGATTCGAGCGCGGGCTTTTCCTGTCGTGGGCGCGGTCACGCAGCGGGGAGTCTTGGAGACACTGGGAAAGCCCGCCTGCCTCGTGGCTCCCCCGCGCTTGCCGCGAGGCGCGGACCCTGCGCTCGCCAGGAGGGGAAGGGGCGAGGGGGGCGGGGGCTGCGTGGGCCGCTGTCCGTGGTACGGTGCCGGGGGCGTGGTCAGCCAGGGGCGTGGTCGGCTCCAGAGACGAGGTCAGCCAGAGGCGCCCGGTCAGCCGAGGCGCGGCAGTCAGCCAGAGCGCGAGATCAGCCCGAGAGGCGTGATCCAGGGGCGTAGTCGGCGCCAGGGGGCGTGAATCCCAGCGGGCCGCGGGAGAACGCAAACAAAACAGTGGTGAGGGCGGGCTGTGCAAAAGACCCGAAGCGTTTTCAGGGACAAACACTGCCTCGCGAGCCGCTCTAAACGCGTTCCGAAAACATGAGCTGAACGGAAGTCAGTCCATAAGGAGAACAAAGGGAAGAGGCGTGTCTGACCACAACAGGACAGCGGCCTGTGAACTAATGGCTTGGTAAGGCAGCAAGAGCCTTCAGGCGTCCCATCTGAGGGTGGCGGTCCCTGGCCAGGAGGGGGAGGGCCGATGCAGGGCCGACAGGGCAGAGAACCAAGGCTGGCCCCGGACACCCAGTCCCCGCCCCCGCCAGGTCGGAGCAGGGGCGCGTCTGGGGGTCTCGCCTGCGTGGGTGGGGGCCGTTCTGTGGCCCTTCTACTTGGCGGATGGCCGCTGCAGTCCCGGCTGGGCCGGGCGGCATCTGGGCAGCACCCCAGCTCGTGGGGAGCCCGGCCCCCTGCAGCTCTCCGCCCCCTGCACCCAGGAAGGCCTGGCGTGCCCACAGTGTAGCCCCCGTGGCCCATGGCGTGAAGGACAAGAAGTGCTCCTGCCCCAGGGTAAGACGGGGTGGGTGGCCCCCCAACCCCCACCTTGGAACCCGGAGCCTGGGGACATCGTGGAGGGCTGGGCTGCAGGCTGGCAAGGAGGGGCGTGGAGGGGCCTTCGAGCCCCACCAGGGCCTGCTGCCGGGCTGTCCCCATGGGTCCGGTGACCCGAGGCAGACCGGGACACAGCCTTGCAGGAGCGGCAGGCCCTGCCCCTGGATCTCATTCGAGAAATCACCTCAGTTCTCCAAACCTCTGTTCCCTCACCTCTGAAATGGGGGAGACCCTGTCCTCGGCGTTGCCATGGAGACGAGAGTGATGCAGGTTGAGTGGGGGCCCCATAGAGGGGTCTCTGAGAGTTGGAGAAGGGAAGGGAGAGCCCCTTGGTGGGCAGGGTCCCGGGAGGAAGCAGGGTGGCCCCCACCCTCTGCTCTGGAGCAGGGAGACTGCAAGGCCCAGCCCTAGGGTGGCGGGCAAGGGTGGCCCTGGGAGGCCAGCTGTGCTGTGTCCCTGTGCTGTCTCCAAGGCTAGAAAAGGCCACCCTCATGAGGCACAGAGCCACGGAGACAGCTGTGACCCGATGTCACTGAGCCACCCTGCTAACTTTGACCACAGCTAGCCTGCAGCTACAGGGACATGCTATGCAAATTTATGCATTTATGCAAATCACAGCTCCCAGATCCTCTGCAGAGGCCTCTGCTGCCTCCAGGCAGGCCCCTCCCGCTGGCCTCAGGGGCTGACCCTGGCCGGCTGCAGACGCCCAGAAGCAGCCGCTGGCCCCCTGTGGCCTCAGCGGCTGACCCTGGCCCGCTCTCCCGCTGGGTTAAACCCTCTTTCGTTTCAAGGCCGCAGCGGTGTCTGAACAGTTAGTTCACTGCTCTCGCTTCGTGACACAGAGTCAAGCAGGTTGTCCCGTGACAGTAGATCAGCGAACAGAGTGGCTTCTGGGGGGTCCCCTCCGCTTAATGGGAACAGCTCTAGGTCCTTGTTTGGTGCCTTCCGGCAACGCGCCACCAGGCTGCGGTTAGCCCTCGACGCCCCTGTGATAGGCAGGTGGCAGTCCTGGTGTCCGTCCGCTGGGGAGACGCACAGGGAGGAGCCGGTGGGCCCTACTGGGGAGGGGGCGGCGCGGGAAGAGCTCTC
>NW_024349802.1:1382494-1388446 GCF_902729225.1 Pteropus medius | reverse complement strand
GCGGGCTTTTCCTGTCGTGTTGTGCCTTGATCCCGCACTTGTAGAAGTCTTGGGGTACTAAAACCCGCCTGCCTAAGTAGCTCCCAGCACTTCGCCCTTGGCCAGCCGGACCTCGCTCACTCCAGGAGGAAGAAGCGAGGCGAGGGAGCTCGCGTGGGCGTATCCGTGATGCGGTGCCAGAGGCGTGGTCAGCCAGAAGCGTGGTCAGCCAGGGGCATGATCAACCAGAAGCCCGCGTCGTCAGCCAGAAGCGTGGTCGCATCCAAGCACGCGGTCATCAAGGCGTGGTCATCAGGGGCGTGGTCAGCCGGGCGCGCCAGGAATAGCACTTGAGCAAAACCTTGGTGGGCGAAGGACGGAGCTGTGCAAAGACCCGAGGAGAGCGTTTTCCGGGGACAAACCGCACTGCGGAGCCCTGGCTCCTGGCACGTTCCGGGGGCAGCGAGAGGCTGGACGGAGGTCCGGTCCATGGGGAGGACTGAGGAGGGCGTGTCACGACCTGGCAGCTTTACGGGACCGCGTGGCGGCTGTGTGGACTGATGACCGGGCGTGGGAGCGGCGGGAGCCCCCTCAGGAGGCGTCCCCATGCGGGGGAGGGGTGACGGTCCCGAGCGCGGGGGAGGGGGAGGGCCGATGCAGGGCCGACAGGGCAGAGAACCAAGGCTGGCCCCGGACACCCAGTCCCCGCCCCCGCCAGGTCGGAGCAGGGGCGCGTCTGGGGGTCTCGCCTGCGTGGGCGGGGGCCGTTCTGTGGCCCTTCTACTTGGCGGATGGCCGCTGCAGTCCCGGCTGGGCCGGGCGGCATCTGGGCAGCACCCCAGCTCGTGGGGAGCCCGGCCCCCTGCAGCTCTCCGCCCCCTGCACCCAGGAAGGCCTGGCGTGCCCACAGTGTAGCCCCCGTGGCCCATGGCGTGAAGGACAAGAAGTGCTCCTGCCCCAGGGTAAGACGGGGTGGGTGGCCCCCCAACCCCCACCTTGGAACCCGGAGCCTGGGGACATCGTGGAGGGCTGGGCTGCAGGCTGGCAAGGAGGGGCGTGGAGGGGCCTTCGAGCCCCACCAGGGCCTGCTGCCGGGCTGTCCCCATGGGTCCGGTGACCCGAGGCAGACGGGGACACAGCCTTGCAGGAGCGGCAGGCCCTGCCCCTGGATCTCATTCGAGAAATCACCTCAGTTCTCCAAACCTCTGTTCCCTCACCTCTGAAATGGGGGAGACCCTGTCCTCGGCGTTGCCATGGAGACGAGAGTGATGCAGGTTGAGTGGGGGCCCCATAGAGGGGTCTCTGAGAGTTGGAGAAGGGAAGGGAGAGCCCCTTGGTGGGCAGGGTCCCGGGAGGAAGCAGGGTGGCCCCCACCCTCTGCTCTGGAGCAGGGAGACTGCAAGGCCCAGCCCTAGGGTGGCGGGCAAGGGTGGCCCTGGGAGGCCAGCTGTGCTGTGTCCCTGTGCTGTCTCCAAGGCTAGAAAAGGCCACCCTCATGAGGCACAGAGCCACGGAGACAGCTGTGACCCGATGTCACTGAGCCACCCTGCTAACTTTGACCACAGCTAGCCTGCAGCTACAGGGACATGCTATGCAAATTTATGCATTTATGCAAATCACAGCTCCCAGATCCTCTGCAGAGGCCTCTGCTGCCTCCAGGCAGGCCCCTCCCGCTGGCCTCAGGGGCTGACCCTGGCCGGCTGCAGACGCCCAGAAGCGGCCCGCTCGCCTGCTGTGGCCTCAGCGGCTGACCCTGGCCCGCTCTCCCGCTGGGTTAAACCCTCTTTCGTTTCAAGGCCGCAGCGGTGTCTGAACAGTTAGTTCACTGCTCTCGCTTCGTGACACAGAGTCAAGCAGGTTGTCCAGTGACAGTAGATCAGCAAACAGAGTGGCTTCTGGGGGGTCCCCTCCGCTTAATGGGAACAGCTCTAGGTCCTTGTTTGGTGCCTTCCGGCAACGCGCCACCAGGCTGCGGTTAGCCCTCGACGCCCCTGTGATAGGCAGGTGGCAGTCCTGGTGTCCGTCCGCTGGGGAGACGCACAGGGAGGAGCCGGTGGGCCCTACTGGGGAGGGGGCGGCGCGGGAAGAGCTCTCAGGGCCCCAGCGCTGGGCGAGGGCCCCTCCCGGGGCCTTTCCTGCTGAGACGCCCCCTCTCCGCACAGCTCCGTGTCCCCCATGCCTGAAAGTGGGGAGCCAGGTCTGAGAGAGCGCCCTGCTCGATTCATCGTTTGTCATTGTCACACACTTGGCTGTCTTCTTGCTCCTGGGACACTTGGCTGGCCTGCATTTGCACATGGGGTGGGCCGCTGCCACTAGCGGAGCCTCGGTGGTGACGATGCCCGCCTCCTCGCCACCGGCCAGCATGGCTGCCCTGGGTTCGCACTGGCCTCGGGCCTCGTGGGAAATATAAATTTCAAGGGTTCGATGAAATTAGGACTTTCCTGTTTGCTAGCACAGCTCAGAGGGGATGGAAATACACCAGCCTCCACGCTGAAGACTGGGGAGCGGAAAAGCCTGTGGTCTGGGCTCAGGGGACTTTGAGATGCAATATAATTTAAAATCAGCCGGTTTACTGTGATGTCTCTGCTAAAACATGCCTCTCCCAGGCTAGTGAAACCAGGGCCCCTGCTCCGAATAATCTCTCTGTGCCGATCGGGACGTTCCAGCGCCCTCCTGGAGCAGGTGACCGTGGCTGCGACAGGAAGCTGAAGCTGGGTCACACCAAATGGGGTTCGGTCTGCCGGCTAATGAACACCGCGGGGCTCAGAGCACTTGGGAGGAAAGGCCCTTGCTGAGACAGGGATGGGCGAGACTAACACACGGGCCACCACACAGGCGTCCCAGCACCTCGCAGGTCTTTCTGGGCCCTGGCCGGCATCCTGGGGCGGCCGGCAGGGATGGCTGGTGGGACCGAAGCCCAGGTCCTCCCCAGTGCGCAGGGACACAGACAGCCCCTCACGCACCCGCCCACCCGCTTACCCCTAAGACTGGGCCTGCTGCATTTTATATTTAGTTAAAACCCGTGCCATCCTATGGCTGTGCCCAAGGTTGACGGTCACTCTGGAAACTTCTAGAACCCATCTTTGTCTTAAACAAAATAGTGGGGACGACCACCTTTAGGCGTGTGCGCATTCACCACCAGCTCTCCTGGTCTGAGCGAGCTCTAGTCCATTCCTTGACCATCACGCCCCGCGCTGCCTCCCTCTGCTTCAGCCCACCTGCCGCCTTCTGCTTAGCTCACACTCGGGCACCTGCCCACTCTCGTCTCCCGGGCTGGGCTTTTGCTCGTGTTTTGCGAGGTGGCCAGTCAGGTGCGGCCACAGGTGTGGCCATAGGAGAGGCTCAGGAAGGCGGTGCATTGTGCTCACGGGGCAGGAGGCACGGCAGGTCGCGTGGGGAAGTGCGGGATGCTCGGGGCAGTGGCCTGAGCGAGGGAGCCCCCAGGCCATGGCCTCCGGTGGAGTTCTGGGCAGGGAGGGGGCAGATGGCGCTGTGCACGGGCGCGGTCCCGCTCAGGTGCGAGGTGCTCGTCCTCGGAGGCCTGATCCCAGCCCCGATGTCGTCTCATCCATGACAGGGGCCTGCCGGAGACCGGCTCAGGCCCGAGGCGCGCGTCGGCCGGCCTCGGGGTCACCGCCTCATCCTTCTCGTGCCCGCCTGAGCCTTGGCCTCCTTTGTTCCTGCCGCAGACGGTTTTCTCCATGAGGCCGGACACGGCTTTGCAAGGTCAGTCATTCATTGTCCCAGCCCAGGCCGCTGACGAGGGGAGGGTTCTAGCTTCAGTCTGCAGAAGCCCAGCAGGCCCGGCTCAGGCCTTATAGTGGCCTCGTGACTGCTGGAGCGAGTGATGGCAACCGGCCGGCTTCAACGACAGAAGTCTGCCATCTCGCAGCTGAGGGCTGGCAGTCCGAAGCCCAGGGCGCACGCCCTCTGAGGCCCAGGGGACGGTGGCCGGTGTTCTTGGCTGTGGCTGCCCCTCCCCTGTCTCTGCCTCCGTGGTCACACTGTGGCCTCCTCTGTGTGCGCTGTGGGCTCTCCCTCCACTGCCCTCGTCCGAGGACACCTGTGGTGGCGCTTGGTGTCCCCCTGCATAATCCCGGGTAGTTGCCGCATCCGAAGACCAGCACCTTAATCCCGTCCACAGTCTTCGCCATGTCAGGTCGTTCGCAGGCTGCAGGGGACTCATCTTCGTGTCTCCAGGGGCCACGATCAGCTCGCCACAGGCCCTGGGATCACAGAGGCCAGGCGTGCAGAGGCTCAGCCTGGGGGAGCCCGAGGCACAGGCAGCACCTCTGCAGAAGTGGCAAAGTTTGGGGGTGCCCAGAAGTTCTGATGACTTGCCCTTCGGGCTCACCAGTGTGACTCGAAGACTGTGAGATGCTGGGCTGAGCTCAGACATAATAGGCAAAGCACGGCTCCGTCGTGGGGACAGGACGAGGTGATGGCTGGCGCCTGCCAGGCTCCTTCGCTTCTGGGGACACACACAGGTCGACGTGCCACAGGTTATCTGCTACCTGGAGACCATCGAACAGACCAGCCAACCCCAGGCCCGGCAACTGTCTTGTGTTAGCAGGAAGTGTCGTCGACCAAACACGCACAGCTTAGGAGCTGGTTCCTGCAGGCGTGTGGACAGCCTGCGCCTCCCTGTCTCCAAGACAGCACCCTGCGTAAGGACACCTCGGTTCCGAGCTCCGTGACCCAGCATTCCGAGGCCGCCGCGTCCTGCTGTGCCGTGGGAACCCTCTCCTGCGAGCCGCGACACTGAATGCAGTTCGTGGCAGTCTGTTTACGGTGAAAGTGGGCTTCTGTCTAAGAGGCACGTATCTCTGCGATTCTCCATTTCTAATTCTCTCACGATTAAACACGATGTTTCCCCGAATGCGTTCTGCCTTCGGGTCTCTGTGCCGCTGTTCACTGGCTTTGGCAATGAGGCTCTTTGCAAACGCGGGTGACTCTCCTGTTCCCATTAACCCGACACCCTGTCATTTGCATTCAGCGATTCTGACCCCCCGTGGCAGCTACACAGTCTGGGTCAGCATCTCACTGCCGGCCTTCTCTCCGCTGGCTGTGGGCCATGCTGCTGGTCTCTTCTGCCGGCCTCTGAGGCTCAGTTTTCTGTCTCATAGGACTTCCCGCTGGCAAATTTCAAACCCCGACGAATCTCACAATTCACTGAAACGCAAAATTCTTTCCTTCTCCACTCACTGTAGCTCCTACGAAGATCTCAGAAGAAATTGAAAATGGGCAGACGAGTTGTTTAACCGACGCTTTAAGCTTTCCCCCTAATGAAACGTGTTAGTTTTGCTATGATTTCTGTCTCTTGGCATTCCGTTTCTTGTCAAGTGTGATAAACAACGGAATGAATGGGTTTTATGTTCGCCTTTCCCCACTCGGCGGACTGTTCTGCTCTCTCGCGGCCTCTCTGACGACGGTGTCCCGCTGTTCCTTCGAGCCCGGATGTGACAGCAGGATGAGGCTTCGTGTGGCTGACGGTACAATATACCATCACGGCAGAGACGTGTTTGCTTCTGACGGAGTCACGGGGTCTGTCGGGTGGTTCCTGGCTTCCTGGGTGCTTTAGTTCGTCGTCGTTTTAGCTTCGTTTGTCTCGTTTCCAGGCTGGTCCCGAGCGCAGTCTTTCTCCTCCCTGTTTCCCCCGTGTTCTCTGTCACCGGGGGCCGTCACCGCCGGCTGCCACTGCGGGCGTCGTGGTGGCCTTTCAGTGCTCCAGTCTTGAGCTACTGTCTCTTTGGTTTCAGACTCATGTGGTGTCTCTACCGTAATATTTTTAGTTGTATTTTAAAGCCAAGTTATTTGACCTATGTATGATATTTACATATTAAATTATTCACATCGGCTTAAAGACCCTATGGGATATTTTCTCATCTAAAAATAATCTTAGCAAGAGTTTTCAGGTCTGCTTTACATGTTTGTGTTTTGATTTCTCCTGGTGTTGGTGAAATGTATGGGATT
>NW_024349802.1:1372754-1382130 GCF_902729225.1 Pteropus medius | reverse complement strand
TTGACACTTTTCTATAAAGACATTGAACTTTGTTGCTCTTTATACGAAACTCAATGGAACTCTTCAGAAACCTCATTCATTTTCGTTTGGCTTATAGGGTAGGAACGCAGAGGTGAACTTACCCGTTTCTCTTTGGAAAGAAGAAATTTGAGAGATTTCAGAAAGTCAGCATCTGAAGATCCTCACTACGCCCCTTTGCTGGACCTCAGTAAGAAGCGATGTATTGTTTCCAGGTTTTGTGCATTTGAAATGGCTTCGTAAATACACTTGTGCAGGGGCTAATGAGGCAGGTTTGCAGATGGTGGAACAGCGTGATATTTCTGATTATTTGCCTCGGAGAGAGGTTTTTGACAAGGATATTTTTACCAGAGGCATTCAGGAGGAATTCATATTAATGCAGAGGCCATTTTAAAATGGAAATTGCCACAGCGTGTGAAAACTAATTAAATGCTTTGTTCTGAAACTTTAACATGGATTTTTAAGGCTTTTAGGCGACCCTTTTTCTCAGGGATCCATCGTCAGCAGAGGGGGAGCCGGGCTCCTGGGCTGCAGGCTGTGGGCGGGGCCGCAGCCACCTGGCCCCTGGACGACCCTTCGTGAAGGCGGGGCTTGGGGCGGGCCAGCGCGAGCCCCTGGGGAGCACTGGCCGGGCTGGTCAGGGCAGGTAGGCAGGACAGGAAGCCAGCAGGGTCGGATCCTCGGCGTCCAGAAGCGAAGGGGCCTTTCGTCGCTGTCCTCGCTTGTGTCGCGCACGCCCGAGGGCGCGTCCCCGGCCGTCTCGCGGGGGTCTCCCGGGTGGGCTGGCCCCGCCGCGGCCTCCACGCAGGCTCCAGGCTTTGTCGCCAGGCGCTTCCGTTTCCGTCCGTCCTTTGTCGCGCTGGAGCGTCTGAGCTCGCGGGGCGGGGCCGGAGGGAATGGAGCGATTGGCTCAGTCGAGATGGCCAGCTGGGGCGCCAGTCCCGAGTCCCTCTGGGTCAGGAGAGGGAGCCGAGGGAGCCGTTGGGTTGGCTGGCTGGGCGGCTGTGTCAGCGGGGGTCACCGGGGTGGGGACCGGCCTTCGGAGCTGGCGGCCCTTCTTCCGCCCCTTCACCCCTGCCGCCTGCCCGCGCGGGTGTCCCATGCTGCACCTGCGGGACCCCGGGCCCCGTGCCGGCCGCCTGTGGGACCGGAGGCCCTGCAGCTCTTTTTCCCACCAGCACGTGGAGCGGGTGCTGGGGCGAGGTTGGCATCGCATCCAGTCCCTGAGGCTCTGCTCAGTCCCCCAACTTAGTCCCTGTGGGAGCCCCTTCTTTGGAGCCTGCAGGCCAAGAGTGAGTCCTGGAGGAGGAGGAGGGGGCCCTGGACACCTGGTCGAGGAGGAGGCACCCAGCAGGAAGCCCCTGGGCAGCACTGGAAGGGGGCGGGGTTACCTGGGTTCCCCTTGAACCCAATCCCTGGGAAAACGCGATTACAGAAGCACTTCCGCCGATGGACAGCTGCGGAGCGGCACGCGCCCGCCAGGTGGCGCTGCTCCCAGAGGGGCGCCACGGGCCGGGAGCGAGGCTCAGAGCCGGGGACCCCGCCTCCCCGCGGCCAGGGAGCCTTCTCCTCCAGGACAGATGTTAGACCAACACGGTCCTTTCACGTTGGTGGGTAGGAAGCTCAGGACCAAATAAGAAGCGTAACTATGGTTTTGTCTTCTGTCTGTAATTCCGCAGATCTGTGTTTTAAAATCATTTTGCATTCCGTTGCCTGTATCGGTAAGAGTCTCTGTCACTTTGTAGAGTGGGGCATAATGACCTATAACTTGCAACAGACAAGACTCGATCGTGAGGAAGGCAGGCCTTGGGCTGAGGGCGGAAGTGTCAGGCCCACTTGGCAGGACAGTCTGGCACGTGTGCGCCTCGCTGCAGGGGGCGAAAGCTTCCAGCGCGTCTGGCTCGCCCGTCCGCACGTGGCCGCAGGCGCTTGGCGTGGGCACGGGGTCATCTGTCCAGCAGGGGTCCTTGCCGCCGGATGAGGGGCTGGCGTTCCTGGTTCAGGGGTGGGGCCGTGTGGGGTTCCTCTCCAGCTGCGGAGCGGCCTGGGCATCCTGCCCAGGTGAGTGGGGGAGGTGGCCGGGCTTGTCCTGGTGGGGACCTCTCAGCAGGGGTTGCATGCTGCGGTCACCACAGAGCTTCCACAACGCCCCAGTGGGGGCCTGCTCCACCCCCGAGGGTCTGGGGAGGCCCTGCACCCGGAATCTGGACTGAGGCGGCTCCAAGTGCAGCCCTGTGGAGACCACACGGGGTCCGTGTTCCCTCCACACCGGTGTCCAGGGCATGTTGATGCTGGGCGGGCAGCGGGGCCTCTTCATTCTGACAACTTGGTGGCTCCGAAGTGTCCGCTAAGATACGGCCTTTTCCCCTTTTTTAACGAGTGGCGAGTGGCGGGGAGTGCGGGTCTGGTGGGAGGGCGGCGTGGTGCCGGGAGCTGCCATCGGGTCCCCTCTAAACGGAGGCTCTGGTCTGAGTTGTCCTGGGACTGTTGTCCAGAACCTCCCAGGCCACAGACGGTGGAGCCAAGCCCAGATGCCAGTCGGCCTCGGCCACACGGAGCGACGTCTCCTCTGACTTGGCCTTGAAGGACTGTTGCTCTAAAGAAGAAAGGACTAAAATCAGAGGCAAAGCAGCCCCGAGGAGTGATGAGAAGGGCTTCGGCGGAGCCCAGAAACGCCAGCAGGTGGCCTCCCCCGGGGGCCGGTTAAGCTTCCGTTTCAGTGCCAGGGGAGGTGTGGGCTCAGACGATGTCCCCTGGCCGGCCCCACGGCCACTGGCCCTTCACTGGCTTTGTTTTTCCTTTGACTGCTGCTGTTTAAGCCAGTGTGTCAGATGCACGTTTAAGCCAGTGTGTCAGATGCACGCTTTCTCATTCGCGTGGCCAGCCTTCCCCCCGCTCCAAGGGGCCGCCGTGGGCTGGGAGCCCTTCAGATTTGTCCCCAGCTCTGCTTGGACAATTAGGCAACCGCTTGCGGAGAGATGCTAAATTAATTAAAGAGGCAGTGGTGATTTGGAACAGGGGCGATCATCGAAAATCAGCTTTTAACTGAAAAATGAAATGCATCTCGCCAACATCAGAGGGTAGACTTGGAGCGCTGATGTTTCATTAGCAGAGTGTTTGGCTGCTGAGACTCACAGGATGTGAGGCGGCCCGTCAGGGAACGGGGAGAACCTTCCAGCGGATTTTCATCTGTACGATGAGGCTGGGCGATCGACACACACGCCTCCTCAGAGGCTGGTGCTGAGCAGCCTGGGGCCCCGGGCTCCGTGCCAGGCCCCGAAGGGAGCTGGACACGCCACCCCAGAGCAGGCCGCCTTGGCGTGAAGGTTACTCCGATCCGAAGACGGCGGAGAAGCGGCCGGTGCGGCATAAGCCGTCCTTGCTCCCTTTCCCTGAAGGCAGGACGTCGGCTTCAAACAGCTCGAGACCTCAGACCCTCGTGCCCGAGAAGTGCGCGTGAGCTTTACCAGCTTCGGCTCTGTCTCGTCCGTCACCTCATGCGCGCCTCGCTGTTCGCCCCTCCCCGCCCCGAAGAGTCACGCCTCTGCGAATGTGCTGTCCCTCTGTCAAGTCGCTGTATAAGCCTGAGTTCCAACCGCCCCCCTGAGTTACTGGGCGCCGAGTGTCCCCGTGCGTGCAAGCTGCACGTGTCACGAAGCTCCTGTGCATTTGGCTCTTGTCACTCTGACGTGCAGGGCGCAGGCCTACGAGGAGACTGATGGTGGGGTGAAGAAATGGTTTTCCTCCTGCAGGAGAGCATGGGGCCGGTCCCCGCAGCAAATGCGCCCGCTGGGGGTAGCTTCAGGTGCGTCCCAGGCAGGATCCCCAGCTTGCTGGAGGGAGGGACTGACCTCACCCGGAGCCCGTCCGGGCCACAGGAAAGAATGCACGGGCCGGCTGGCCTTCGAGCTGAGATGAAAAGTGGAAGGCGCCCCGGAAGCCTCTGTTGCACCCTCTTTTTCTGACGAGCACACAGGCTCGGAGAGAAGGGGCGTGCCCGGGGGCACGGTCAGGGGCCAACTCTGGGGCCAGGGTGCCCCGTCTGCTCTGTGGGCTCCCTGCAGGGTGCTTCCGGTGGCAGTCAGGTCAGCGTCCCTCACCGACGGTCCTGGGCTCCGAGGCCACGTGGCCCTCATTGCAGGACGAAGCCCCTTGTCAGGTGGAAGGAGGGCGACTGTGTGCTGGCTCAGGTGGCACAGCGTCCCCACTGAAGTGCAGGGCCCCGCGTCCTCACCTTCAGGACCCTCCTGTCACCGAGGGGGCCTGGCTGTCAGCTGGGAGCAGAGCATGCATGGGAGGGGCGAGGGGGCCCTGAGACACCAACATCGGCCTCTGCAGGGTCACCAGAAGGGTGGGGAGCGGGGGGCATGGGTGCGGGGTGTGCGGTGCCAGGTGCCAGGGTGGCAATGGGTCTGTCGCCGTGTCTGTGATGGTGAGGAGTCACGTGGGACGCGGACTGGAGAGGACTCACCGTCAGCCGCACACGACCGGACACCCAGGTCCCAGAGGCTTGCGGCCTGCTCCTCCCTTTAGGGCCTGGGGAGGCTTCAGGAATCCGACGGGGAAGATTCTGGGCTGTGCCACTCATTTGCTCTTGACCCAGGGGAGAGACGCCTGCACCTCGTGTCCTAGGACGCTCCGCCCACCATTCCCTCGGGTGTCCGTGTGGCAAGAAGCCCGCAGACCTCGTTTAATCCCCCTGTGCTGCTCAGGTAACTCGCAAATGCAAATATTCCTGTCTCCTCGGACTGCTGGCTGGTACCGACACAGACGAGAAGTATAATCGCATTAGGGACGACTTTGCTGCCACGGTTTTCAGTTAATGGGGTAAGTTATAATTTTACACTCGAAAATATCAGCATCCATCCAAAATGAGTACATTAGAAGCAATTAGTGTAGATTATGGATTTGAAATGAAGAAGGAAATATATTAATATGTCTAATTACTATGTTAATTAGACATCGGTGCCATAATATTTTATACTTATATACTAATGCTGATGGAGCTGTAATTATTATTATTATTACTTTTGGAGTGCTGTTCTGCTCAAAGTAAACAGCAGACGTGGGCCCGACCCTGGGGGTCCAAGCCTTCGGCCGCCCACTGCCTTCCGGAGACCGAGTGACCCGGCTGGCTCATGAGCAGGCACGCGTGTCAACAGGAAGCCAGGCGACTCGTTAGCACCGTGTCCCATGCCGCCTGTGAGCAGCTGCCCAGATGAGACAAACGCCCGGTGCACACTGGGGGTGTAAGGAGTTCGCTGGGCGCCACCTTCGGCGCTGCGTGCGAGCTACATTTTACTGCCTGTGGCTTTCCGGGCCCAGGGCTGCTCCAGAGCGTTGGGAACGGGCCGGCAGGAGTCCCCCGGGCTGCAGTTCACGGAGCGGGGGCTGTGTTGGTGCCGGTGGCGGAGTCCGAGGTCACCGTGGTGGCCTCAGGTTAGAGTAACCAGGCGGAGGACCCCAGGTATGCCCTGGACTTCCCCTACTTAAAGCCGAATGTCCTGTGTGCCGGCAACACGTCCCCAGAAAACCACGTCCCAGCCTGCCTGGCGGGTGCCAGGCACGCCACCTTGACCGAGCCCTGCGGTGGCCTGCAGCACTGACCACGCCGCCCGCCACCCCGCCGGGAGACGCTTCTGACTGTGGCTCATGCTTCTCGCCCTCACTGTCCAGGTCCTTCCCTAGCGGCCGTTCCTTCTGAGAGAGGGACTCGGGTGGAAATGTGACCCGCAGGCCAGTTGCCATCGTAGGCTGCAGCCATTACCTCCTGCTTCCTAGAGCGTATGCTTCTGTCAGTGCTGCTCGGGTGGCTTCGGCTGTGTCATTCTATTGTCTGACAGGGGACACGGGGTTGGCCAGAACCCCAGATCTTACCTACGGGCATGATTGTTAAGCTCCCGTAAGCACGGTGGTTCTTTGCCGCATCGTTGGCTTTTGAGGGACAAGTTCGGGCAAATATGTGTTAAATGTCTGCCGGGAAGGAGCGAGACCACAAGCCCTCGCCTTTCGCACGCTGACCGCTGTCGGCGACAGGTGACATGGCTGCTGGGAAGAGCGTGCCGTTCACAGTGCAGAGCAGCATTCGCTCACCTGAAGGGAGAGTCTGAGGTTTCTCTGGAAGTCTTAAATTTGGCAGATTCCGGTATTTCAGGCCAGACCGTCTTTTAAATTGGTTCCGATTCATTAAACCACACTTTAGAGAACATGTATTTAACCGATTACACTCACAGTATTGAAGTTTATGAAGTAGCGAACGCTGCTGCTATTGACTTGATGCTGAAAAAGAGACGGGCTATTGATATTTGATTCAGATGCCAGCTGTCGCGTGCGTGCTGTGCCGTACGCAGCAAGCGCTCTCATTATACAGGAGGGTAAAGCAGTGACTGCAAAGCTCCGTCGTTTAGAAAATAAAGGTTACCTGAGAGCATGAAATTATTTCGAGTTAATTTTGCACTCTACTCTTGAAGCTGATTAGTATGAAATGTGATGAAATGTGGTTTTCGCTGAACAGCTGAGCCGGGAGGGTGGCCCAGGGGCCTGCAGTTGGCACCGATGGGGACGGAGACTTTCGTGAGTCACATCTGAGTGCACGACGCTCGTCCCCCAGTGGGAGCCTCACTGTCTGTCTTGAGTCCCTGCCAAGACGGGTCAGCCCGGTTCTGGGCAGAGGGCCGACGTCACGCTGCGTTGTTTTCGTGGTTGTCTTTTGGGGGCCACGGAGACACAGCAGTCACTCCCAATGTCCCCGGGGTGGCATGGGAGGTCCCGCGGAGTCCTGGTGTGCCGTGTCTGTGGCAGGGGCTGTCCCCTGGAGTGGGTGCGGGAGTGTACCCCTCAGCTACTGTCCCCCCCCCCTCTGCTAACGGTGGCACCCTCATAATGATGCACTTTGGCCAACAACCTCACCATTTGGGCACTGAGGACGTGTCCCTCCCCAAGGTCTGAGAAAGGAGCCGTGTCCTATGTCCAGATACAGGGTGTGGCTTCTGACCCCGCCGCCTGGCACTGTGGCTCGGCACAGGAAAATCATGCTTGTGTGTGTCATTTAAGAGAACTGTTTGTGGAGGACTGCCCACTGGCCTGGCTTACAGTGGCGCAAGTGACAAGAGCTGAGCCTGACTGTGGGGGGCACGTCCGCCCCCCAACATGGCGAAACTGGTGCTGGGTCAGTGTTGCGAGCTGGCTCGTTGGAGACTCCAGCCGAGGGCTACGTCACATGTCTGCGCCAGCAACGAGCCATGGGCCGAGGCCCCTGGCAGACCGAGCCGCTGCCCAGCTTCTCACTTGCTTCGTGGTGGGCGGGGGAGCCCCGTGGGGTGGCCAGGGTTTTGCGAAAGGGAGGCCCCGAGCCAAGGAAGACAGGCCTCTCACACGAGTAGCTTGGACGCTCTGGGCTAATTAATCGACTGTTAAAAGTGTGTGAGCTCATGACGCAGTCCGAGCTGGCGAGGGGCCGAATCAGTTGCTCGCCCGTGAAGTCGATGTCGGTGAGTCGCTCGTGTCCGCGAAGACGCCAAGGCAGCCCGCCCTGGCCCTGTGCCTTCTCTCTCCTGGTCTTCACAGATCGTCACATTGGGTAGAGGATTTCTCATGTCGCGTGACGTCGGCGAGACAGGACACAGTAGGAGACAATCAGAAGTGACTCGCGCTGGATCTGGCGGTCGGTGGGCTCCGTATTCTTGATCCAGACCCCGGGTCTCCCCCTGGCAGGAGCTGGTTGTTCTCCCCAGCACGTCGTCGTTCCGGGGTGGCGAGGGGGGCCCGCTCGCGAGAGACCTTCGGCTGAATCTCTGGTTCAGCTCCTGCTCTGTGACCAGGAGCTGGCCGCGTGACGGTGCACGGCCTCGTGTCTGAAAGGACAGGCGCTCTGTGGTGTCTCGGACACGCGTGCGGTGCGGGACGGCACGCCCATTTGCTTTGTCTTTGAATTCAGCTCCATGAAGCCCAATGAAGTTCGTCTGGTTTCTCAGCTCACGACGAAGCGTTTCTGGGCACTTGGCCCAAAGTGGGGCTCTTTGGGGGTGACAGACCCCCCTCCCAGTGGCGAAGAGAAAATTCACCTGCACAGAGCTGGAAAGCGCTGGCGAGTCAGGCCTCTGCTGACCTCGCCCTGGCGTGTTCCCCGCTTCTGGCGGCGTTGCTGTGGCTCCCGTGGGTCCTCGTGGGCAGCTCCACGTGGGCCGAGTTTGCCTGTGAAATTCTGGCAGGAACAGAGAGTGTCTCCTCTCGATGCTTCCAAATCGGGGGGCTGGGGTGTCTGTAACTAGGTGACCTTGGGTCACGTGGCCAGGCCTACACCAATCTCTGTGGCCCCAGCAAGGGCGTTTTGGGTTTGCCAGGCCTGGGTCATGTGCCTGCCTTGACTCGTGGGGTGCCAGGGAGATGAGGACAGCCCCGCCCGAACACACAGACGGAGAGCGAGCGGCAGGTGGCTTCCAGAAAAAGTCAGGGTGCTGTTTTTGAAGAACGCACGATCCATCCTCAGTGTGAAAACACGCGTCTTTCGCGGTGCTCATGAATGTGAGTGAAATCGCTGAATGAAGAGCCCGGGCGGAGCCGACGTTTCAGGTCAAGGGCAGGAAAACAGCAAATCCCAGCTCCAGGCGGGAGGCGGGAGGAATTAATTCCTCGTCCTCGTAGGCGGGTCGGCCTTCTGTTCTCGTTCAGCCTCAGCCGATTGGGCGAGGCCCACCACACTGGGAGGGCAGTCTGCTTTCCTCGGTCCGCTGCTTCCGGTGCTGCTCTCACCCGGAGCACCTCACGACACCCCTGGAATCGTGCCTGACCACGCCGGGGCCCCTGGGGCCCTTCAGGCGGTCACGTAAAACTGTCCATCACGGGCACTGTGGCGTGTTCCTGTTAGGTGACCTGGCAGATCCTCTCTGACCTCTGACCCACCCCGTGTATTAGGACGTGGTTTAGTTAGAGCGTGGTTTGTTTTCTCAGCCGACCAATGGTAATGGCCAACTTACAACTCGCCTCCAAGAGGCGAGAGGGACAGTATGGTGCCATAGTCCTACCTGGGCGTGTGACCGTGAGAGCGTTAAGATTTATGAGATGTAACTATCTCCTCTCACCCAGAAGGCACCCATTCGGTGGGCTTGTTTCTCCCCGATGCCCAGGTTCATGGCACCTTTCACGATGTCTTCTACACCTGTCAGGAGTTAGGGAAAGCCAGTAAGCTCAGGCTGGCTTCTCATGACATCTGTGTCCTTTCCAAAGATGAAAGTAGCTGCTAGCCATGCATTTTTTAACTAAAGGAGGTGCAGGTGTGACCTGGAAGCTCATCCATCATGGTGGGGCTGGGTTTGGCCATGTGGGGACCAGGTGTCAGGGCTTAACAAGCTGGGGGGGG
>NW_024349802.1:1353815-1371304 GCF_902729225.1 Pteropus medius | reverse complement strand
CCCACTGGGCTGGCACCTCTACAACGTCATGCTCCATGGGCCCAGCCCGTCTAACGGAGCCACCTCGGCCCAACCTGCAGAAGCTAAAATGAACATCGTGCCTGAGACTTTCATCACCTCTTCATGCCTCCACTCAGGCAGGTGGCCTCGTCATGGTCCGCCAGCCTGAAGCTGCCCATTCTCTGACCTTTCTCTCATCTTCTGTGCCTTCACCCCCTATTATGGGTTGAATTATGTCCCACCCAGAATACATGTGTCCTAAAGCCCAGTACTTCAGAATGTGGCTTCGTTTAGCGAGAGAGTCTTTACGGAGATGAGCAAGTTAAAATGAGGTTGCGTGCCTGGACCCCCACCTAATCTGACGGACGGTCTCACAAAACGGGGGAGACCCGACACAGACAGACTCACCTCGCAGGGCGCCCTTCTCCGAGGCCTCCAGAGGACGTGCCGTGTGGCTCTCTCCTTGTCGTGGGGGCTGCTCAGAGTCGCTCAGCTCACGCCGGCGACAGCCGTGGGCTAAGCCTGACGGAGGGTGAGGACAGGACGAGGTGGCTCTCTGTGCCACATCCCAGCATCCTCTGCGGCGAGAGCCATTTTCAGAGACGACACCCTCAGCACCGGGGAGCCGCTGCTGCCTGGAAAATCCCGGGGCTGTTGGTGGCCTCGTGGATGGAGAACAGCCATGTACATCACCTCTGCTCTGAGGAGAGGCCCAGGGATGCAGTGAGGCCCTGGGGCCCGGAGCGGCTGCGAACGTGCCTTGCTGGCCGCATCGCTGTCCCGTGGAGCTCCTGTCCCATCAGCGTCCTATTAGAGTGGAGGGCTCTGAGGACCGGGCTGCATAGAGTCCCCCTCCCCCAATTCATGTCCACGTGGAACCTCACAATGTGACCTAGGGTTAGGGTCGTCGCAGATGTGACTAAGATGAAGTCATACTGGGTCACGCTGTCCCCGAGGGTGTGCCCTAGATCCAGTGACTGGAATCCTTACGAGAAGATGAGAGGACACAGAACCGTGTGATGCCAGAGGCAGAGGGTGGAGGGTGGAGTGACGCCGCCACAAGCCAAGGAGCGACAGGGACCGCCTGCAGCCACGCGAGCCGGGGAGGGGCACAGGACGCTTCTCCCTCGGCAGCCCTGGCGCCCCCTTGATTTGGGGCTTTCCGAGTGGCAGGAGAACAGACCTCTCGTTTTAGGCCACCAAACCCGAGATACTTTGTTTGCAACCTCAGAAAGCGAACGCACTGCTGGGCTCGCCCCGGAACGCACCCACGTGCGCGTCCGTCCCTCCAGCGGGTCCCTGCAGCCTCCCACGCGTGCGCCTCTCGCCCCAGCGATCGGGGCGGATGAACCAACCAGGTGAGCCCTTGCGTCAGCCTGGCACGATCGCTCACAGCCTACAACTTGAAGTTGTTTAACTGACAAAGCGCTCCAGTTTGCAAGCTTTTCTAGTTTTAATTAACCGTTTGGCACATAGCATGTTTTCTAATGCTCTCAATTACTACATGTGATTATTTAAATATAAATTTTAGAAACATCAAGTGACGAGTTTTTTGGCAGAAATAGCTTGAAAACCCCAAACCTGCCACATGTGTAGTCTGCCCCCACAAGCCTGAGCGTCCCAGGCCAGAGCGGGTCCAGCCGTGGTAGGCTGCAGGGTGGGTGGCGAGGTCACAGGACTGACGCCCAGGGTCGGGTTTGCTGGGGGGCAGGGATTTAAATCCTGTTTACGTTAAGCACCACCCCCAGGAGCACACTGGGGGGGATGCAGAATTCTCATGGATTTTAATGCCGTTCGGGACGGCGCCAGTAATCTCTGGGGAGGAATTTAGGAAAGCGATCTTGTCTGTCTGAGGGACGGCCATCTGTGCATTTTCCGACCTTTGCCTGGGCGTCTCCCACATGCCAGGTGGTGTGGGCACCGAGGATACAGGGTGGCCAGTCGGTCTCTGGCCCTCAGGTTCCTGCCTGCGGGGTGGTTGGCGAGATGGCGCTTCTCCCCCCATCGATGGTGACGATCAGGAAGGAGGTTCTGAACTCAAGACAGCCTCCCTCACCTGCTCTTCTGAGACCACCGTGGAAACGCATGATGAACAGGACAGCTGGAATGTGTTGAAACAATGAAGATCCTTTTGAGAATTCGAGGGCTTGTGGATCTTCGCTCGCCGCAGATCATGTTCCAAATCTTCCTCCTCCTCCTCCTCTTTTTTTTTTTTTGTGAAAGAGCACTCAGCAGGGATGTCCTTTCAATCAGGGGACTTGGTGTGGAGACAGGGTGCCTGAGCTGAGCGGAGCCGGGACGGGAAGCCAGAGTCCCGCGAGCTGTCCGTGGTCCTGAAGCCCGAGGCCCGTGAGCTGTCCGTGGTCCTGAAGCCCGAGGCCCATGAGCTGTCCGTGGTCCTGACGCCGGTCTCAGCCCGGAGGCCTGGGCAGGCCGCCCTGGGAGGGGTGTGGGTGAGCCCTGCTGACCTGTGCTCCTGCTGAGGCCAGGGCTCGCTGGCTGTCCTCTTCCAATGCTTTATCCCAAGTGAGCTTCCAAGGCTTCCTAACGAGGCCTCTCATTATTTGCCTTTGTCCCTAGAAAGGCCATGTCTGGGGAAGGGGGTGGCAGCCCACATAGTCTGGGACCCTGACCCCAGCAAATGGAGTGAAGCCTGTGCCCAGGGAGGGGGAGCTGTCCAGTGGCCTGAAGCTCAGCTCTCCATCCCTTTGGGGAACCCTATTAATGTGTTGGGGACCTTGGCCTCACACCACTTCCAGGGGTCCCTTTGGCAGACGTGTCCGCGAACAAATACTGAGATCTGAATCACAAGGTAAAATGCAGCTTTCTTCTAAACGCCGGCATGAGTTAAGGAATAATTCTTGGCAGGCAGCTTTCTAAATCAGATGTCATGTTTTCAGGCCTTTTGGGCTGTATGGAAGGTGCCTCACCAAACGAGGTGACTCAGGACTGCAGTGACCATGTCACCGTGCTGTGCTGGGACAGCGGTGCGCTCAAGCTACACGGGCGACAGGGCCATTTCTCGCATGGCCTCGGGCTGCGAGCGTTTCCGCCTGTGCTTTCCCGGCGCCGTGTGGAGCAGCGGGAGGCTGCAGACGGGGCTTCTCCGCTCCGTGTGGTGCTTCTCCGCTGGGAGGTCCCCCCGAGCGAGGACGGTGTCTGCGCCTCTGAGGAGTCCCCGCGCCTGACACAGGCCCGGTGCGTGGCTGGTGTTCAGTACGTTCCGAGTGAATGAGCGAGCGAAACTTCGCCGTTCGTCAGAGAAGCAGCCGTCCGCGTCCTTTTCCGAGGGGGGGCCACGCGTCTTTCCCGGCCACTGTTTTCTGTCCGTTACAGCGTTCACTAGCGAGAGCCGACGCGCTATGACTGGCCGGTCTCATGGCTTCTGCCTGTCGTGTACTTGCTTTGTACAGTGTGCTGAACTTCAGGACTGGCAGAACTACACACTCCCCCTGAACCCCGGCCGAGTCTAACTAATCTAAGCAGCAGTTACGTGTTCGTGTGCATGGCCTGCCTAGTTCGGGGCCTGAGCCGTGTGGGAGGGGCCCAACCCTGACTGTGTCCTGCGGAGGGGTGACCAGCCGGGAAAGGGGTGGGGACCAGCTGCAGTGCACACCGCAGAGTCACACACCGTGAGAGGCGGACTCAGCACTCTACACTCTCAGATGGGGACAGCTTGGCTTGGGGGGACTGTGCAGGGTGCTGGTGTGAGGGGCGACTGTGGCATGATGGGCACACTCGGAACAGGTGGAGGGGGGGGAGGAGCAGGAGAGGGAAGGTGGGCTGGGTGAGGGGGAACAGCTGGCGGTCGGTCCTGTTGGAGTTTATGCTCTGCCGAGTGGACCAGGGACGGACAGTATCAGGTCTGCAGGTCAGGCAGAGTCCTCTTCCTCTGGGAAAGGGGAGCATTGCGTGGGGCGAGCAGGGCGACATGTGGCCACCACCACCTGAGGGGGGTCATCCGGAAGCCAGGTCCACAGTGGCCTGGTGGGGGAGCTGAGGGGACAGGGTGCACAGACGTGGCCTCCAGGGAGGAGACGGGGGAACCAGGCTGGAGGCATTTTGGGTGGGAGGTGAGAACAGGTGCCAGAGGTGTTGTACAGTGGTGACTGCTCCTTCTAAGTGGGGAGCCTTCCCTTCTGGAATGTTCCTAGGAGTCTATGCCTTGGGTTTGGGGCCTCAGACAAAATTTAAGCTCGGTACATCAGGGCATGACACAGTGGCTAAAAATGGTGACTTTGCCAATTGAGTTACTACTCGACCTCCGACTTAACGAGGGCTGCGGGTGTTAATAACACAGGCTGCCCCAGCCTCCGCTGTTGGCTCGGAGGCTGGCGGGTCTGCCCAACGGTGACGTGGCCTCACATGGTGCTTTCCCCCACCAAAGCACGGTCTCCTGGGGGCAGGGTCCCCATTCTCCAGTGCCCACGGGTCTCTCCCACGATGGCCAGGTGCCCATCGAGCGCTGGTCAACGAGCGTGATTCACCAGACGCATGCATGGGGGACCCACGTGCCCAGGCGAGGGAAGCGCTTGGGGCGGTGGCACTGACCCCACCGTGTGCCTCCGCGCTTAGCTCACGGCGTCAAGCCACGTCGCGTATCTCACTGCAGCGAGGAGAGAAGTTTGTGCAGGGTGTCGACTTCCTGTGAAATCGGACTCCCTCGCTTCACGCCACAGACGAGGTCACTCTCCCTGCCCGAGTGCTGCGTTACTGTCTCAGGGCCGGCCACTGCCACCAGGATGGCTTGTTGGCCTCTGGCCCTCGCAGCGCTGTGTGAGGGGGGACGTTTCTCCAGCCGGACGGAAGGTCAGTTGGACCAAGACAAAGGGTATGGTCTCTGGAAGGAAGGACAAGAGGCCAAGGTGTTCCCACCGAGGCCCAAAAGGCCCTGCCCTTGCGGCCCACACAGGGCAGCGGGACACCCAGACCTGCTGGTGGCCCAGAACGTCCCTGAGGGCAGCCTCGGTGCCAGGCCCTGGGCTTCCTGGTGCCTGAGGTCATGGCGGGTTCTGCCCACCAGAATCCCGTGTCCCTCCCTGCATCGTCCCTGACAGCGTCTGAGCAGGCAAGTGCTCCAGAAGGCTGGGCTCCGGGGGTGATGTCAGCGCCCAGGTCCCAGCGCTCGGGGGATTCAGAGAAAAATTGGTGTAAGCCGGTCGGGAAGGTGGACATGACATCCAGTCCAGCACAGTGTGACCCTGCAGGCCAGCGGGGTGGGAAGCACAGACTGCCGCCCTCAGCTCGACGTGTTTGACCTTCGATTTGGAAGTTGAATTCTGTACCCGCATCTGAGAAGCACCCACCTAAGGAATGGCCCCTCCCACGGGTCCCCTGCTTCCAGAGCAGTCTAGTCTCCCCTGCCGGAGCTCCAGAACCTTCCACAGCTTATTACGTGGCCCACAGCTCTCAGCTTATCTGCTGGTCAGGTGCTGGGGGATCTGCGTGCATGTGCCGGCGGGGCTGTGGACAATCCGAAGACAGAATGATCTTCCATGTTCTTCTGTAGGTTTGATACATAACAGCAGGTCACACCAGCCCTTCCGCAGACAACGGAACTGGGGCCAGATGAAAACCGTGTCTAAGGCCCCCCGGGAGAGGGGGTGCCATCAGGCCGTCAGCGGTCAGGCCCCCGGGAGAGGGGGTGCCGTCAGGCCGTCAGCGGTCAGGCCCCCGGGAGAGGGGGTGCCGTCAGGCCGTCAGCGGTCAGGCCCCCGGGAGAGGGGGTGCCGTCAGGCCGTCAGCGGCAGTCGGGGCGCATGCGTGGCCGGGCATCTCGGCCGCGGGCTCGCTCATCCGGGCCTCGCCCACTCCTTCACTTGTGAAACTGCAGTAGACACTTGAACTGCAGCATGAAGGGGACTCAGCCCTTTCGTAAATGGCTGGCAGGTCACTCACAGCCCCCTCAGGGCAGGCAGTTCCTTCCTGAGGAGGAAACCACTTGAACCTGCATGCGGGTGGGTGCGGCGGCAGAGTCCCCGTCACGTCTGAGTGTCGGTGGGAGAGGTGGCCCGAGGTTGGAGAGGTGGGGAGGGTTTGACGTCCATGCCCCACAAGCTGCACGATCACCCCTGTCCTCGCGTTGGAGCCTTGCTGAAACAGGGGTGCCAGCTCTGCTCCCCGAGCCCCTCTGTTCTCCGCTTTGTCATTTGCGGGAGGGGGTCTCTCTGTCTCTATGCTCCCCTCCAGGCAGGTGTTTCGGGCGTGATTAGGAGATTAAATGGCCGTCTCTGGGGCGCATCGGCGCCGTGCCCGGCACACTGTGGGTGCTCATTGGCTGTGAGCTGTCGCCGTGACTTCACGGATCAGTGGCGCTTCCTTTTACTGCAGTGGGATGTGGGGGTACGTCCCCCTCACTCGGCTAGGTCAGTCGACCAGGCTCCTCTTCCAGTGTAGGCACCAGGCTGGGGCGTTTGGTCAGAGACGGCGGCTTTCCTGAGGGAGAGGCTCTTTCTCCAAACAAGTTTTTCAGTTAGTTTTACAACCACTCAGCCCAGCTGGCTGTGCCGCAGGTCACTCCAGTCCGTCCCGCCAGCCGCTTCCTGCCGCAGCCGGTGCCAGGTTCGGAAGTTGACCAGGAGACCTGTGCTTGGCTCAGCTCATGGCATCTCAGCTCCCCCAGCCTGATCATATGGGCGGCTCTAGAAAAGGCAGCCATGGGCCTGTGGTCTCAGTGAGAGCCGGGCACCAGGCGTCCAGGAAGGCCAGCGGGTGGGTGAAGGCAGCCCACCTGCTTACCCCTGCCGTCTGATGGAGCCCCATGGCACCACTGCCCGTCCCCAAGGAGACTTCTCTGCCTTTGTCCTCCCCGTCCTCACTGCCTCACTGTGTCTCCCTCCGTGCCCGGCCCACTGCCCGGCCCACTGCCCGCCCGAGGCGCTCTCCGTGGTGCTGACTGGTTGCTGCCTCGCGTTGGGCTTCTCAGGGCTCCCATGCTGGTGACTCTGGGCTCGATAGATCCCAGCCCTGCGGTGGCAGCGATGACGCCAGCTCCCGCTTATGGGGGCTCACGGCCTCCAATCCTCGCCTCGGTCTTGAGGCGCCAGTGCCGTGGCTCCTTGTTTGGACCGGAACCGAGGCGGGGGCGGCCAGGCCGGCTCGGAGCCCGGGCTCTTTTGCTGCAGCTTCAGACTTCACTTCACTTGTGTTTGAAGCCGATAGGGCCCCCTGCGCGCCCTGATCTCGGTTCCCACTCAGCACGCCTACACCCGAGCTCGCCAGGTTCCGTCCCCAGCCCCCGGCGCCCCCGCTTTGCCGGCTCGCGCCCTGCTCCTCGCCCCGTCCGCCCGCCTCCATCCGTCTTCCCGCGGCTCCTCGGGCCTTCCGCTGGCGCCTGTCCCAGTTCTCCGTTTGTCGTCTCAGTGCCCGAGTCCAGGCCGTCCTGGCCCTTCTTGCCTCTTCCTTTCTTTGAGTTCAAGCTCCAGATCTGATACCGATGCTACCCAGAATGCACTTGGATATTTGTTTGCAGAATTGGCTTGGCTTCTATTCCATTAGGCTTCTGCCTAATTGCTGTTTTACACTTCTGCTCCACTGTGCATCCTCAGCCAGCCCTCCAGCGGGCAGAATTTCAGTAACTTGCTGTCTCTGAATCTTTAAGCTAAAATCCCAGGAGCGTCGTGGATTCTCACCGCAGACAAGTTCCCTTCGAGGTGAACAGCAGGACCTTCCCTCCTGTCCCCTGGCTAGCTGGGTTCTGATGGGGACACAGGGAGGCAGAACTGGGAGGCGACTGAACAAGAACTCATGCCGTGAGGACCTGCAGACTATTTACGAGAGTTAAGATGCTCGGGACCCCTGCCAGCCGCCGTTCACGTGGCACCTTCTGGATGTCTTGAGGCTGATGAAATTTCTCATGTTTTTTTCCCTTCAGCTCATTATTTGGGAACCCAAGAGGTCAGATCAAAAGCTTCCCACAATTTCTAGGTTTCTACGGAGAATTTTTCCTCTCCCTGGAATCCATCTCCTCCTCCCCCTCCCTCCCATCCGATGGCCCCTCACCCTCCTTTGAAGCCCAGACTCACAGTACCTTGTCCAGAAGCCCTTCCCAGCACCCCACCCCCCCATTACACTTGGAGCCCCAGGCAGGAAGTGCCACATTCACCGTTGGGTCCCACGGCCCTGGGCGCCCCGCCCAGCAGAGGGAGGGTCTGAAGCAGCTGAGTGTTTGCGGGAGGAGGGGGCTGGCTCCCTGCAGAGAAGCAGGCATTGTGCTCTTAGGGTGCCCAAGGATTCTGTGTAAACAGTTCCTTTTCTTGTTAATCCCTAAGTCTTAGATGAGTGGGGATATGAAGCTCAACGCAAATAAAGCCAGAAGCATCTTTCTTAATTAAATTTGAAATGCTAGTAATTATCCACATTATTAAAGCAAATTGAATGTACCTTATGTCGCTGACAGGATGGTGTTTGGAGGCTGGCACCTTCTCACGGCGAGTTTAAGTCACATCCGAATTCAGCCCGAGTGACAGCATCAGCGCTCGCTGTGCAGAGGGGTCCCCCTCACAGGGGACCGAGGAGCTTGTTACCCGTTTGACACACAGTGGCACTCACAGGACCCGATGCTCCCGCCCGAACTGGGGGACAGGGAGCTGTGGTTTTGGTCGGGGGCGGATGGGCTTCTGTGGGGTCTGAGTAGCACCTGCTGGGCGTTGCTTGCTGTGTGTGCCACACTCTGCCTCTGCCAGCGTCGCGGTCATCGGCCTGGAAAGCAGGGGTCAGGGCGGAGGAGCCGCAGCCGGACGCTGTCGCCAGGGGAAGGCCCGGGGCCTGTGCCGTGCCGCCTGACACCTTCCTTGTCTCTGCCACCTGGAGGCAGGTGCGAAGATGCAAAGCCTTGAACTTCAGAGGCCAAACCCCACGGAAGAGCTGGTGGCGGGCACTTGCCAATGTCCTGTTTGCTCATTCAGGCCTTTCTAAGTCCACAGGGGATTTTTTTTTTGTTCTTTAATAAACAACAATTTTTATTATTCCCCTTTATTCCAAAGGGAATTAGAAAGCTGAGATTATTCTGATGGTACTTGTTTGTTTTGCTTTGTTTTAATTTATCAAACCTGAATTCCCTGGATCTCTTCAGTCGATGCGTGCGCATGCATGTGCACGCGTGTATACGCACGCATGTGTACATGCATGTGCTGATGCAGGTGTGTGCATGTATGCGTGTGCATGTGTGTTTACGTGTGTGTGTACAATTATCTAAGGGGCTTATAAACATCGAAGTATTTCTGGTAAAATATTTCTAAAATCATTTTGTCAGTAAATTTTATGTTTCCTTTATATATAAAACGCTGGCAAATTCTGAATTAAATTAAAGAACCAAACTGATATCTTTCTAGTGTTCCGGCGTCTTCTCAGGGTCAAGTGGCATTTGGCTGTGGGAACTCGATATCTGACAAAATAAAAGACGACCCGAAGCTTATGCGGCTTTTGAGAAACACGGAATGAAATCGCACCTTCTTGAAGCTCAGCGCATTCATCTCAGCGTGTTACACCGAAGTGTGACTTTTTCCGGCTCAGCTCACGGTTTGGGGCCGAGGTCTCCAGGACCCTGGGAGTCAGTGCTAATGGAGGAAGAGTGAGGCCCCAGTCCGCGCCGTCCCCCCGCCCGCCAGAGGTGCTCCAGGGAGAAGCGTGCTCCTCAGCGGTGCTCCGGGGCGGCCCTGCCCGCCCTCCTTCCTGCCTCCCTGGCTGTTTCTGCGGACGCTCGGCCGGCTCAGCACATGGCCGCCTCGCGGGGAGCTGGTGGGACTAAGGCCAGGGAAGCCCGAAGCCCATCCTGTCTCTGGTGTGGCTTCAGCTTGTGGGAGGAGGGGGTCACCTAGGTCAGCTCACGAGACACCCCGAGCCGGAGGGGAGACTGGGGGCTCCTGGGGAGGCCGCCCGACTGTGGCCCCGGGAACACTGCGTGGAAGTGCGAGGCGCAGAGAGGGTCGGCTCCGGGTGCCTCTGGGGAGATGCGGGGCGGGGGGCGGTCTGGGGTCCCCAGCCTCACGTAGATCTGGTGTCGCAGAGACGACTTGGAGCAGCGGGAGCCACCGTGTCCCTGGGCTCTGGGCGCTGGGGAGAGCGGTGGGTCCCGCTGTCCCGCGGTGGCGGGCTGCAGCGTGGCCTCCAGGTCATGCTCACGTCCCGAGCCCCGGGACTCAGACTGCGATTTCGTTTGGAAACTGAGTCTTCGCAGACGTAGTTAATATGAGGCTGTCTGGATTCAGGGGGCCCGGAATCCAGCGACTGTTGTTCTCACGGGGAGAGACGAGAACACACGCGGAGAAGCAGACACACAGTGCGGGGGACAGATGGGGACGAGGCAGAACTGGGGTGACGTGGCCGCATGCCCGAGAACACCCGGAGCCCCGGGACGGGGAGGGGCAGGGAGGACCCTCCGCGGGAGCACGGCCCTGCGGACACCTCGACTTCGCACTTCTGGCCTCCGGAGCCGCGAGGGGCGCATCTGTGTTTCGCGCCCCCCGTTTGTGGCTCTCTGCGATGGCGGCGCTGGGACCTGCCGTGCCAGGTGTGGTGAAGTCCCCGGGGTGTCAGCCCTCGACGGCTGTGGCACGTCCACCAGCCCGCGGGCCGGGCGGTGGCGGGCGCGGCGAGAGCGCCCGCTGGTCCGCGCTCGGCCGGATGATCCCACCTCCCTTCCTTTAACTTTCCTCCTTCAAACCTGCGTCCTGTTTTCCTTCCGAGCGGCTCCCTTTACACCTCCGGGACTCTGCTGTCCGCCCGGCAGAGGACGCCGGGTAAGGGGTCCCTGCCGCCCCGAGACTGCCCTCTCTGCACTGCCCGCCCACCGGCTCTGCAGGGACCCCCAGAAAGCCAAATTTGTCGCCATCCTAGCTTGGAGAGCTGAGCGCACCAAGAGGCGGCGGGTTTAAGGTGGAATTCCTTGCCGCCACGTTTAAGAGGCCAGGCCGGTTTCCTGCCAGTTCCTGCACAGGTCGCCTTGCCCACTGCCCCGTTTCCCACCTGCTGTTGCTCACCTGGACCCACGGGTGCCCCTCCCAAGGCACTTCTGCTTGCCCCCCGGCTTCGGGGAGCCTGCTGGGGGCCAGAGTCTTGGTTCCCCTCCTTAAGCTCTCCAGATACGAGAGGCCGAGCAAACCAACCCACGGCTGCACTGCGACTTGTCTGCTCTCTGCCCGGCGGCCTCGTGTCTGCGAGGAGGTTGGGCTTCCTGGGCTCGCCCCTGGCGGAGCTGAGGGGTTGACTGGATCTTCGGGCGACGCCGTCCTCTGGCAGCGGCCTCTCTGCGCCGACTCGGGGCGAGCCCAGCTCTCGGGGTGGCCTCCCCGGCCCACCTGGCCTCCGGCTGCAGTTACCTTGCTCCAGAGCCCAGCAGGTGGCTGCTCAGGGTGCAGGCACTTGCAGCGGGGGCCGGGAGGTCTCCCCACATGCGCCACCCCAGTGTCCGTTAGACCCCAAACCCCAAAGGTGGTTGAGGGGAGAGGGCTTGGGGGTCAGCACTTTGCATCAGAGCCGAGGGGACCCATGGCGGAAGGAAGGAAGACCGCGTCCCCCTCTTGCTTTTGAGGTGCGATGTCACAGACCGTCTCGATGGCTGCGGGGTCGGGAGTGAGACCTGTGGGTGGAGGCGACGCTCCGGGGGTGCGGAGAGGCCGGGCTGCCGCCAGGAGAGGCCCGTCTCGCACAGAGCCCGGTTCCGGCACGTCCGGCCCAGCCTCGTGCGGGGCTTCAGTGAACGACCGAGCACGTGACTTTCGGGGGAGTCCGGGGTGCCAGCCGGGGCTCTGCTGCGTCAACACCGGCGCGAGCCGAGAGTGACTGGTGGGGACGTGGGACCTGCTGCCCCCTCTCCTGCCCCCTCCCTCCCGTCTTCGTGAGCTTCCGCCATTTCCCCGGGGTTTCTGGGCCCAGGTTCATCAGCCAGGGTTGAGTATGTTCTGGAAGGGCCTTGACCTCGGCGAGGGCTCTGGGCTCAGCACCTGAGTCCCTGCTGACTTGGCCACACGGGGCTGGAGCTCTGTGGCTGGGACGGGGCGTGGGGCAGGCGCTGTGTGAATACCCCGTGCGCGCACCGCTGACCGCCCCCTGCTGCTTCCTGCCGTCTCGTTCACAGTGCCCGAACCGCTCGTGCAGGTGACGGTCCAGGCAGAGAGAGCCGGGCTCAGAAGTCAGAGACGTGGGTGTGACAGCTGCCACTGCAGCCACCTCCCGGCGGTGGGGGCCTGGGCCAGCACCTCCCTTCTGCAGGCTCCAGTTTCCTCATCTGGGTGTTGGGCGGGCGCCTCGTGAGGCGAGAGACCCTGTACAAGTGCGCGCTTCACGATGAGCACCCCACGAGAGGGTTCCTCGTCACCCTTGCTCCCGCTGCCCGTTCGGTGGTGCTGGCAGTGATGTCCCGCCCCCCACAGCCTGGATTTAGCTCGTTCACGAACGTGTGGGAGCTGACGCCCCAAGAACGGTCCGGCGCTCCCTGGGCGGCCGGCCGGGACCACTCGGATCGACCCGTGGGGCGTTTCTCCTGCGCCCACGTGGCCCTCCACCGCCGTCCCCGTCACGCCTCACGGGCTCGGTTTGCACAGTGACGGATTTATCTTGTTCACGCCTCTCTCAGTGACAGTCGTTGATGAAGACATTTCGAGGCATCTTCCGAACTTGTGAATTTTGAGACAAGAAACATAGCTTCACAAATCACTTATAGAAACAAATTCTGAGCTGCAGTTTGCTTGCTTCATGAGAAGAAACCGGACCGCGCGGCCTCGCTGCTCGGGCGTGGTCCCCGCAGGGTGCCAGCCGCTCCCTGCCTGCCCCTGCCTGCCTGCGCTGGCGACCCCGCGCCTCCGAGCCACAAGCTCGCCGGCCTCGGCGTGCCGACGATGGTGCGTGGGGCTCGTGCTGGGACTTCGAAACGGGGAGCCCCGACCCTGCCTGAGTGGCTCAGCACCCCAGGCAGGACGCGTGCGGCCCGTCGGTCCCTCGAGAACCTTCCCAGCAGGTGCTTCTGAGCGTTTGTGACCTGAACTGGAGTTTCCCGATAGCCCATCTGTGGTGTGTGGCTGAAGGCCCTGGGTGTGGTTTCTGGAGCGACATCGGGGAGACACCCGGGCTCGTGCTCATCGCTGTGTGGCGACTGTGGCGGGCACTTCGGGGGTGCGGAGCCAGGGGACGATCTCAGCTTTAGCTCGGGAGTGTCTCCTTGGAAGTGTGTGTGTCACCTCTGGGGGGATGTGGAGCGGGGAAAGGGCGCCCAGTCGCCGACACCCTGCTGTCCGGGGGGGAGGTCCTGCTTCTGCCGGGCCCCCCTCCTCCAGGACGGAGGCTGCGCCTCATGCCCCAAACGTCCCAGTCGTTACGTTTGATGTCAGGGCCGACGGCTCCCTTCGGCACGGACTTCGTTTGCTCAAGTCTCCGTGCTCGTTTTCCATGGGCACCGTGGTGCCGTTGCCTGCGGCTGTGTCATTAACTGTCGTTCTGGTGGCGGCCGTCTGTCCCCACGTGGGGGCCCGGTGCTGGAGAGGCCTCTGAGGTGCGTTTGGACGTGAGAACGCGGCGCCCTGGGTCCTGGACGTCACCCTCCCGGCCGCCTCGTGGGCACACGCGGATGATGCTTTGGACTCCGCCTCGGGTTCCCGCGGAGACACGCTTGGGCCCTCGGCCGCTTCCGTCCTCCTGACGAGGGCCACGCGAGGTGCCTCTCCTGGTTTTGCTGTGCCCCGTTTCACCTGGCTCGGCCGCCCTCTGGGGAGAAGGCAGGGTCCCGGTGCCACACTGGGACACTGTGTGGACAGGCCTCACTGCAGGGCAGGCGCCGGTGGTGCTGGCCCCGAGGCCCCCGCCCCCGCAGGAGGGTCCCTTTGGAACTCAGCTGCACCCCCGGGCCCCCCGGAGGCAGGGCGCCCCCTTCTTTTCTGGGTTCTGCGAACGCACTTGACTCGCGGCCGCGTGGTTTGCTCATGGTCTCTGGCACGTGTCGGCTTATCTGCCTGTCACCACCGCCTGGAAGGACAGATGTCCCAGCACTAAGCACTGCCCCTGTGACAGACGGGATGACGTCCTCTGAAACCCATGACCGTCACCCTCCACCGTGAGAGGGCTCTGCAGATGGGACTAATCACCTGAGTGGGAGGTCGCCCTGGACTGCCCGGGTGGGCCCCGCGTGACCACGAAGCTCCTTAAGAGGGTGGCAGGAGGCTCAGAGGTCGATGAAGCCCGCGTGGTGAGGACCGAGCTGCTTCGCTGGAGCGGCGTGCGTCAGGCGGAGGAGGAGCCTGACCAGGCACGCGGCGCCTCCAGAGGCGGGACGAGGCCAGGGTCGGGAGGGCCAGAGCCCCTGACACCTGGGTTTCAGAGCTCTGGCCTCCGGAACCGGAAGGGAGCCAGTTTGTGTGTGCTTTTCAGCCACCGAGTTTGTGGTCACTTGTTACAGCAGCGACGGGAAGCTGGTCCAGTACCCGCCTCCGACCAGGTGCTGCGGGGGGCGGCGGGCGGGGGCTGGAGAGCTCGCTGGGGAGCACGGGGCCCAGGACGGCGAAACCGGCCTCAGAGCAGGTGCCGACCAGGCGCTCGCCGTCCCTCACTGCCTTTGGGGCCGAGCGTCTCCCTGCACGGCACGGTTAGGGGCCCGGTGTCGCCCTGCACGGCACGGTTTGGGCAGAGCAGCCATGACTGGCAGTTACCACGTCGATTTAGAGCATCAGCTAAGTGGGAACCTAAGATTTTCACTTAACTTCCTTTCATGAAGTTTTCGTGATGTGTTTAAAAGAAAACTTGTGAGGATGTCACCCTGTCATCTTTTTCAGAGCGGCAGCAGAAAGGCAAGAAAGGCAGCGTGGCAAAGCGGCGCTCGAACTTGGGGCGCCCTTTCCCGAGCCCCCGAGCCCCCCCCGAGCCCCGGGGGCAGACGCGCCCCCCTCCCCCCCACAGCACGCTCCGCAGCTTCCCGCTCCCTTAGTCCCTTTGCTTCATGTCTGGGCATGTCCCTTATTTGTGGTCGGCGCGTTGCCTTCATTTCAGTTAACGAGATATGAACGCAGCTTCTGGAGGGTTCCGAGGGGGAGGGGTTCCAGCAAGGCGGGGGCCTGAGCGGCTGTCCCGGTCTGGTGGCCGAGGTCCCCGTCTGGGCCTGGGTTCCTCGCCTGCGAAGTGAGGGGTTGGATGAGAGCGTCGCCGGGCACGCGGCCCTCTGGCTTCCGCCCGGGCCCTTCCCGGAGCCGGCGGAGTGGGGTACGCGTCCGCTCCGCTTAGGCAGAGATTCCAGCCAAGGGGTCCTCGGCGCCATCTGACCTTCCGGATTCTGTTCTCTTGAGGAAAAAAAAAAAAATCAAAGATGTACGTTTCTAAACATGTCGATAAGCTGCCCGAAGGCCACCGTCCGTCATTCCGATCGAAACCTTCAAGCTGCGTGACTGTGCCCTGTTTTCTGCGGTTACTGTGACGAAGTGGCCTTTGGGGCAGCAGTGATGAACCGCAGGCCTGACGGCACAGGGGGCCTTTGTCCCCAGGTGTCTGCGTTTGGGTTTTACATTTACCTTAACTGTCCGTGGAGTGAGTCGGGTAGGATGGTGGCGTTGCCATGGCAATGACAGTTCTTGCCCACTGGGATTCCTTGCAGATTAGTGCATGGTGACGAACCTCCTCGTTTGCTTTCGAGGGTGTTTTCCCCCTTTTTGGCTCACGGAAAACTCACGTGGTGCCGTTCGCTCCTGAGCTGGCGTCCAAATGGAACCTACGACCCTGTCAAAACATGTTTGTTTGTTTTTAAAAAAGACTTAATATATGGCTTCTTTAAAAATCCATGAGATTCTGCAACTAGATTTTCTATAAAGAAAGCGCGGACCCTAAATTTTATGTTTTTATAGGATCAGAGGAACTTATTCATCGGCTTTTTGGTACTTTGTAGCAAGTCAATAAATGCGGTTTGTTGACTCCTAGGAGACTTTCATCCTCCATCCAAGCTCAGATGTACATTGCAGGGTAAGATTTCCTGTTGAAATCTGGAGGAAATGCAGAATGCAATGACCTGGGCTGGCAGACCTCGGGCAATTCACCCTCTCGCAAGCGAACGGTACGTAACCCTCGCTTGAATTCCCAGCCTGAGAAGCTCGTTTCCAATGCTGCGGGTCAAAGAATTGTTTTGAGTCCCTTGACAGTAAGCCGTAAAGGGGAGGATGTAGAAATAATTGCTTATGGCTTTGAGAAGAAGTCTGTGAAACTGTGCTGATCCAAACGAAATGAATAGGTTATAAGATGTGAGAATTATCTGCTCTAGTAAACAGAAGTGGCCATAACTCGCCAGGGCGACCGCGTCCGCCCCCGAGGGGAGAGTGAGCAGCGAGCCACGCTGCAGGAGAGGAGATGGCGGCCAGCGTGGGCGGCAGTAAAAGAGACTTTCTTCCTTCTTTGCCCCAAAAGCAACATTGTGCTTAATGATACGACCTCAGAGCCAGCCAGTCGCCGTGGTTACTTCTGGCCTGCTCCAAAGGATGGGCGTTTAAGGGGGAGACCAGGGAGTGTCGGGTGAGGCGGGGCTGCAGGAGACGAGGAGGCCTCTGCTCTCGGCACCGGCTGCGAGCTGGGCCTGGGCTCACGCGCGCGGCGTGCCCTGTGCTCCCACAGCAGCCACCAGCTGCACCGGAGCTGTGCAGCCAGCTCTGGTGTAAGTGGCATTTTGGCGTTTGTCATTGTGCCAGTTGCTTCATGCCCACAGAGGATCAGGGGGCACGTTGGACCCGGAGCCGTGTTCGTACAGCCTGGTCGAGTGCAGGGTGTGGATTCAATAGAAAAGGTGTTACAGATCTTTTTAAGCCTTCCTTTAAAAATGTTCATGAAAATCCCGCAAGTAATTCAAGTTCTTCATAGAATTCGAGAAAACAAGGATATATAGATTTTAAAAAATGAATGAAGATCCCCCATATCTCTCTAGCACCTAGTCCACCAAATAGTAATGTTTTAATGTATATGTTCTTAGAGTTTCGATGTTCGTAGATACTATACTTTTCTGATAACAGGTCGCATTCCACACCTTTCTCTTTTTAGTTGAGCTCTGATTGCGTGAAGGACACTGACCTTAAGTGTGCAGCTTCGTAGGCTTCACAGGGCACAGCCGTGCGGCCACCACCCCTGCAGGCGATGAAGTTCGCATCACCCCGGGGGTCGTGCCGGAACCCCCTCAGGAGGGGCTCCGAGGACACACGCGTGGGACACGCGTGCCATCTAGACGCCAATCTGTCCTAGCGGGTCATCCTTCTGGACGCACACGGCGTGCCCTCTTTTGCGAAATAGGTGTTTCTGTGTGTGAACGCGGTTACTTGTTTTTACTGTGCCGTCAAAGTGCGTCGTGTGAAGATGCCACGCCTCCCCATCCGTCCTCTCTGGACAGCGGGCTGCTCTGCAGGTCGTGGTCACCGTGCTTATGGTGCCATGACCACTCTCCCTCACACCCTCATTTCTCTTGAGCAGATGTGTTGCTGTTGCTTGCTCGCTTTCTCTTTCTTTCTCTTCCTTTCTTTCTCTTTCTTTTTCTTCCTTCC
>NW_024349802.1:1340410-1353389 GCF_902729225.1 Pteropus medius | reverse complement strand
TCCATCCATCCATCCATCCATCCATCCATTTATCCTACCATTAATCCATCTATCCATTTATCCATCCATCCCTCCATCTGACCTCTTTACCTTAATGCTCTGACATAATATCTCTAGCACCGTATCTACTGATGATATCGAAGGGACAATAATGGGCATCCTGAGCCCGAGGGATAGGTTCACTGTTTTAATATCAAGCGTGCGACTAGCTGTAGGGTCCCCCCTACCCCAGTAGTCTTTGTCATATATAAGAAGACCCTTTTCAATCTCACTTTTTTGAGCATTTTAATCATGAACAGGTACTGAATGCTATCAAATAATTTTCTTCATCTGTTGAGCTAATCCTATGGCTTTGTCCTTCCGTCTGTTAACGTGGTAGATAAGATTTACTGGCATTTAAAGATTAACTTAACACTCGAATTCCTGGAGTAAACTCTATTTGGCTGTGATCCATTATCTTTCACTCTCCTTGGGTTTAGGTGGCAATTTTTTGTTTAGGTTTTCCGTGTCCGTGTTCATGAAGATATCGGGCTATAATTTTCTTCTTTCCAAACGTCTTTGTCGCATTTTGGTGTCGGCTTCATGTCGCACTCGTGAAATTAATTGGCACGTGCCCTCCTTTCCTCTCTTCTCTGAAAGAGTGTATCTTTTTCAGGCAGATGTTGTTGTTTTTAGAGGTCTGGAGAAAGTAATGAGTGAATCTACCTGGGACCCGGTTTTCTTCATGGGAAGGTTTCTCACGGTTGATTCAGTTTTTGAAAAACAGATTTAAGGCTGTTTATATTTCCTGCCCGTTTTTTAGGGGGCGTTCTTCAAAACGCTCGCTGTTTTCAACCAACTTTACAGATTCCGCGGCGCAGAGTCTCCCCGCCTCCTCGTCCCCTCGGTCTGCAGCTCGGCGCCTTCTTCCTCGTGACAGGAGGATTCTTCCTCTCTTTCCGCCTCACGTTCTCGCTAGGGGAGTTTTAATTTTATCAATGTTTTAAAATAACGTGATTTGACTTTGATTTCCTGTGTGCAAATCTGCTTCCTATTTCATTAATCTCCACTTATGCCTTTGTCATTTATTTTCTCCGGCTTTAATTGTTGTTCTCCTAGACTCTCGAGATGAAGTCGAGATAACGAATGTCAATCATTTCTTCCTCTCTCCTTTCAGTCTATACGTTTAGGGCTATAAATTCCCCCGTAAGCACCATTCTAACTCCATTTCACAGTTCTTAATATTCATGTTTTCATTATTGTCCAGTTCAAGATGGTTTCCTTCGTGAATTAATCTTTACCCATGGGTTACTGTTGCTTAATTTCTAAACATTCGTGTGCTTTTCTACTTTCTGTGATTAATTTTTCATTCTGTACCATTGTCATTAGAGAACCAGCTGTGTATGATTTTAGCTATTCGTAATGTGTCGAGACTTGTTTTACGGCCCAGAAGACCGATCTATTTTGGTAAACGTCCGTGTACATTGGAAAGAACGCGCGTCGTGTCGGCTGCGTGCAGTGACCTGTAGACGCCACCAGGCGCTATTCGTAAAGCGTCTTCTGTATCTTACTGGTTTTTCGCTCGTCTAATTCGCGTCCTTTCGTTAAGCTCGAAGCATGCCTTTCGGCTTTCGCGCACGCGGGTCTTGCTCGTCTGGGGGCTCTTGCTCGTCTGGGGGGTCTCACCGCCCCGTCGGTTCCGAAGGCGCCCCGCCATGTGCAGTTCTCTCGGGCGGCGGTCGGCGCGTCTCCTCGAGCACCTGCGGGGTGCCAGCCACCGTTTTCCGCCTGCGGTGTTTCCGCCGACAGATCTGCTGCCAGCCTGAAGGGGGCTCCCTGTTCTGAGGACGTTTCTCTCGTGCAGCTTTGAACCGGGTCTTTTCCTGAATTTTTCGTTTTAGGTCGTTTCCTCGCAGTGTGCTCAGAGGAGAGCTTGCTGAGGTGCGGTTTTGGGGACCCGTGAGATTCAGGAACCTGGGCGTCTGAATCTCCCCGCGGATTTAGGAGGTCGGCACCCGTCGTCCTTTCCGCCCTGTCCTCCCTCTTCCTCCTCCCGGAAATGTGGTCAGGCACAGAGTTGTCACCTTAGTGGCGCCCCACAGTTTCCTAGGCTTCTCCACTCTCATCCTCCTCTGCCTGGATCATTGAGAACGGCCTGGCCCCGGGTTCACAGACTCTTTCTTCTACGCGACTCGTTTCTGCACCGATGCTCTCCGTCCCGTCTCCACTCCGGCCATTACGTTCCGTGGCTCCAGAATTTCTCTTTGGTCTTTCTGTGAGTTTCATCTTCGTTAAACTGCTCATCTCGTTCCTTTGTTTTTCTGATGTTGTCGACTTGTCTTTCTTTTCTCGTAGCTTCACCCTTCTTATAGCTTCTTTAAAACGACCATCTACAACTTTTATTTGGCAAATCATAGATCTCCATTTCTCTGGGCCTGGTTACTGGCAAATCACGTGCCTTTGGTGGCGCTATGTGTCCTTGATTTTTCGTGTTCCTTGAAGTCTTGCGTTGCTGCCTTTTACTCTGAAGAAGCACTCACCTTCTCCATCTTCGGTGACCGGCTCTGGGAGAGAAACGCCTTTCGTCAGCCCTGCTAGGGATTCTGAGACCCTTTCTGTGGGGTATGGGCACACTCCTTGGGCCGTCTTGGCTGGTAATTCTTTAAATCGTATGCCCTCTCTCAGTTCTGCAAAGTCAGGCCAAGTACGGACAGCTTCCTGTCGTGGTGCTAAGTGCTCGAGTTCGTTCATTCTCCCAAACCCACAGAATCGGGCCAGTTTTCCTAGAGTATTCACTCGCCATCTGCAAAGGTTTGCTCTCAGCTGCCTTGAAAAGGACATGCATTGAACCAGCCGTGGTGTGTGTGTGTGTGTGTGTGTGTGTGTGTGTGTGTGTGTGTGTGTCTTGTGCCTTTTACATAGAGCGGGTGTGCCTGTGGGTCACTTGGGAGAATCCACAGGTGAGGCCTCCCCAGCAGCTCATGGGCTGGCTTCCTGGGCGAGTCCGTGGAGTGCTGAGGGGTTCACGTCCCTGCAATGCCCTTCGGGAGCCCTGGCTGCTGCTCACCCAGGCGTGCAGCGCACCCCAGTGTTCTGGGCGAGGTGAGAAGGAAGTGGGTCTTTGGGGCAGCATCCTACACAGCTGGGAAGCTGGGTGCTCGCCCACGTGCTCTCGCTTCTCCCTGGGGGAGAAACCGTGGGGTGAAGAGGTCTCTCAGCACGGAGTTGCGCTGCCTTGGGGTACCGGGGTGATGTGAAGCCGTTCCTTCCTCTTGAGCGTGTCCGGTCTTGGATGATCTCTCTGCTCCGGTACCGCACTGAAATGTCGTGCTTGGCTCCTGGACTTCCGCAGGGCTCTCTCGCCCATGCGTGATTGTCAGCATCGGTGTGCTTGGGGGGAAGACGGAAGAAAACTGCTCTTTCACTATTTCGATGATGTCACTCACTGCTTGTTTGATCAGCCACGGAGAGAGCTGTGCTAACGTCTCTATTGTAATTGTGGGTTTGTCTGTCCTTTTAGTTCTATCGATTTTTCTTTTGTTTCCTTTATTTTGAAACGATATTTTAGATACACAAATTTAAATTGTTACGTCTGTCGAAGTCCTTTATCATCGTGAAATAGTCCCAGGTTCCCCTAGTAATGCAGGAAGGTACATAATCTAATATAAATAAGGCCAAATAATCATTTGGTTAGTGTTTGCATAGTATGCATTTTCTAATATTTGGAATAGTTTCAATATTTCACTCTAACTATGTCCTTATATTTAAAGTGTGTCTCTTGTTAAAAGCACATAACTGGGCTTAATTTTATGCAATCCGACGACCTTTGTTTTTTAATTAAAGTGTATTTAATCTTTATTTAATGTAAATACTGATTTTTTGAGGGGAGGTTCTTCTTTCTTGCCTTATTCGGATTAATGAAGTATTTGTTATTATTCCAAGTCGTCGTCTGCCTTGTCATTTTTGTTGGTATTGTTTTCGTGGTTGCTCCCGAGAGTGTAATATGCATAATTCATCTGTAACAGACCGTCTCGGGGCTTTACCGCTTCTCTGCTTATGCGTGAGCTTAACCCACTTCCGTCCGTCTGTCTTTTCTCCACGCTTCCTTTTATGCTCGCCATGCATTTTACTTTTACGTGGGCTGCGAATCCAGACGTGATCATCAGCGCTGTGCGCGCTCACATTTTCACTCTTCCCGGTGCCATCGTCATTGCTTGAGGGATTTCTGAGCTGGCCTCTGGGGCCGTCACAGGCTCCCTGCGATGTGGGTCTTCTAGCAACACATACTCTGTTTTCGCTGGTTGGAAGACATCTTTACTTTTCCTTCATTTTGATGGAGTTTCTCCTGGGTATGAAATTTTTTGCTGGGATTGGCTGTTGCTTCATCATTTTCTTGTCTTCAGGTTTCCGCGTTTTCTCTGTAAAGCCTTCTGTTCGTCTCGTGATTATGCTTTTGAAGGTAATATGACCTTTTTCCCTCTGGCTAGATTTTCTACTTATTTTGGGTTATCTGCAATGTTTTTAGGTGCAGTTTTCTTTGTACGTATCCTTCTGGGGCCTCGCTGAGGTCCCCGAATCTGGAGGTCACCGGATTTCATCGGTTCTGTGGAATTCTTGGCCATGCTCTTTGCGAATCTTGCACCTGCCTCATCATTTCTGTCCTATGGTTCGCGACTTGCGTACGTCGGTCCATGTAACGGTATCCGACAGGCCTCCAGCGCTCTGGTCGGTCCTTGTTTTTCGTTCTGTTTTCCCCTCTGTGCTTTAATGTAGACACTTTTAAATCGATATTTCTGTGAGTTTGCCCATTATCTTCTGCTACGTACAGTCTGATTTTAATACAGCGTTCATTTTATTTTCGATTATTGTATTTTCAGTTTTAGAATATCTATTTGGTTTTATTCTGTTTGTAGATTTCAAAATTCTTAATCTTTTCGTTCTTTTACCCACTTAAAATTTTTTCTTTAAGAGATCAATCACAGTTACTCAAAAGCCTTTCCGTGCTAACTCCAGTACATGGGCAGGCCGTGCGTGTGCTGACGCGGTCTGATTTTCATTTTCCAGATTGCTGGTCACTTTATCAGCCTCTTCATCTGCTTCATAATTTTCGAATGTACGACGGACATTGTGAGTAAAAGAACCGTAGAGGCTGCGGGCAATGCTAATTCCCTTGGGGAAGGATTCTCCTCTTTTAAAGTATTTTTTTTTATTGCTAACTCGTGCTGACGTTTGCGTGGCTGGTCAGCCATGAACGATCAGGGCTGCCGTTCCGGTAAGACTCAGGCTCAGGCTCTCCTTTCTCGGGCGTGGTCCTCCTGGGCAGCTGACCTGGAGGTGGACAGGCGTCTGTCCCCTCAGCTCTGAGACACCGTGGGACGGTCACTTTTGTTTTCAGGGGTTTGGTCTTTGGCCTTTAGCTTCTCGCCTCCCACACCTTCGGATTCGCCAGTTTTCCCCGGCAGGACGCTGGGCTCGGGCAGCGCCCTCCCTGCCCTGGTCTCACCGGGGTCTGCCGCCGAGCGTTTGGGTTGCGGGGTGCCTCAGCGTGCCTGGCAGGGGGTCCTGACTCCGGCGCCCCAGCCCAGACTTCGGTGTTTCCCTGGAACTTAGCAAATGCCCCGAGGGGTTCGGGGGGCTCGTTTCTTTTCTGTTTCTGTATTTCAGTCTGTCCCGCCACCTCGTGTGACTGTCAACAGCCCTGCTGTGCTTCTTTCTCCCACTAGACCGTTTCCATGTAGACCAAGCCGAATTCTCAGATCCTGCCCGACATCGCCAATGTCCCGCAGGATAAAGTTTCTGGCAGGCACCAGCTCTAGCAAGGACTCTCCCTCCCCAGGGTGTTTGCTCGTCTGGCTGTTATTGCTACCATGAAAATACAGCTTTCCATAATTTATCGATTTTTACTTTAATTGCTGTCATGAGATCATTAGCTGTCTATAACCTATTACATTCTGTTTGGAACAGAAGTGCTACATCTTGCTTATCATCTGTTTTTTCCCCCATTAATATATTATGGACTAATTTCCCTTTTAATAAATGTATGTCAGTAAGCATACCTCTATAACTTGATTTAAAATTCTATATGGGTTTTAACGAATGCCCTGTGATTGAATATCGAGATGATTTTGTGAACACGTTTTAGCCCATCTTACATCCTCACGATAACTCCTGAGAGGTGGAATAAGAAACCAGGTATTTGAAATGCCTTCTCATCGTCTCTCCCTCTTAGGGAATGTTTAGGTCAGCTGGAGTCATCTTCGCCTTAATTTATGAGGCAGACGTAGACGCCTTCCTCCCTCACAGCAGGTCTGTCTGTCTTCCTGTCCTGAGAGGTGCGGATGCTGCTTATGACTGAAAGCGATTCTCGGCTCAGGAGCCCCGTGAGCGCAGCCATCGGCGTGCCGCGTCCGCTGCCGAGCTGCTCTGGGCCCTGCGTCGGAAGGCGCATGTCCCTTTCCTGTCGGCTGGCGGCTGCTTTCGCCGACCGCCAAGCGATGCTTGAGCTTTTTCCTTAAATGGTCTGTTCTTCTCCACTGCGGGCTGCCGTAGGCCCCTCTCCATCCCCCTCGCTCTCGTGGCGGCGTGGGCCGGGTCTGCGCCTCTCACCGCTAACGGGCTCGGTTATTTCATGGCAGGTGTTGGCGGTGTAGACGATGGATTCACCGTCAGGTCACGCTCTCCCCCTGCAGCTGGGCCCTCAGTGCTGCCTGCCGATGACATTAGAAGCCTTCTGTCCCCTGGACCAGCTTCCCGCGCGCACCCGCCCTTTCTTCCCCGCGGAAACGCTGGCGGCGCCCAGCAGGGCTCCGAGGGGTCTGCACTCCGTGCCCGCCGCCCGCCCCACCCCGGGCCACCCTTCTCTGCCCCGCAGCTCGCCCTCCCCCTTCCCCAGGCCTTGCTCTGGGCATCGAAGCTGCTCGGCGACACGCGTGGGAGTGGACAGTCCTCCTTGGCCCAGCTCTCGCGGACCCTCGAGCTCCGTCCTCACCGCCAGGCCCCGTGGACGGGCCCCGTGCCCCCCTCCCCTCCAGGAGCCGCGCAGCCCCCCTCCACCTGCCCCCCGCCCCCACCGCGGACTCGGGGGCCCTTTTGGCTTGTGTCATTAATTCGTTTTTGGCTTGTGTCATTAATTCGGCGTTGCGTGTAGCCCCCTTTCTAGATGTTTCCACTTTACGTGGCATTTCTGTGACGACGGAGCTCGGGGTCCGTTTGTCTCCCGGAGTCTGCAGTTTCCATTCTCATCCTATTTCCTTGTTTTATAATCTTGCCTTCGAGGGACTATTTAATTGGGTTTTCGTTCCTATTATGTCCTAAAGCATGAAGCACGCAGGACACTTTCTCTTGTCCCTCAGGGATGTGTTTCTTGGTCCAGGCCGTCCACCTGTCCTTCACAAACCATGTCCCCTCCCTCCCTCCTTCCCTCTGTCCCCTCCCTCCCTCCTCCTCTGCTCCCAGGCCCCCGCCTTGGGCTGGCATTCCTCTCCTGAAGGCCAACTAAGTCAACCTGCAGGTGACACCGTCGTCTCTATGTCTAAACCTCCCGCCGTGTAGCAAGGCTGAGAACAGCTGCTGTCACGTCTCACGTCATTCCAGAAAGCAAGAAAATGACCAACTGCGCACTTTAACCCCTGCCACAGAGAAGGGGTCGCCACACGAGGACATGTTCCTCTTGGGGCTTGTAAACGTCCTGCCACGCAGAGGTGGGACGTGGCCCGGGGCCTGGCGAACGGGTGGCCGGCCGGCTTCATGCCCGGACCTGAGCGCCCCCGCTGGCCACCTGTCCCCCGGCCTTGTGCTCGCTGGCACGGCACCTCCCTGAGCTGCCACCATGCTGTCACCTGGAGAGAGTCCTTTCTCAGGGAGCTGCGTCTCTGCCCTGGGCACGGCCAGCTCCTGAGCCGGCACCTTACGGCCGAGCTGTGAGTGGCTCGTTCCTCACTGTTTCCCACGTGGAAATCCCGAGTTTTGTTTACTTCCCTAAAGAATTTCACATGTAGCCTCAGGCTCCACTGAAGGAATTTTAAACGTTCTCTGAACCTGTAAACATGAGTCGGGAATGAAATGACCGCTCAGCTTTAACTAGCACCGTCATTTCTTAAAGCCCGTCATTAAGTAGCGGGCATGGTCCTGACTGAGAAATGCTCCCAGCCACCGGAAGAATGCTGATTTTGCCGGACCCGTCTCTCGAAGGGCACCTGTGCTTCAGGGACAGGTTGGGGCCGGGCCGAAGCCTGTCACGACAAGCAGCATGACGGTTCAGGGCCTCCGGGCTTGTTGGGCATCTGGCCGGGGCTGCGCTGTGTGCCAGACGCTGGTTCGCCCTGGAAAGCGAGCTGTCGCTGGGCGGGGGCAGAGGGCTGGAGGGCATCGCTGGGTGGAGCAGGTGGCAAAGCCCACTCTAAGGTCTAAGGTAAAGGGCCCGGACAGCAAACGCACCCCCCGCTCACGCCCGAGAACACCCAGCCGGGGACACTGCACTGTGGCTCCCTTGTGTTGTCCCGGAGCATGGGACCCTCTGCCGCTCCCCTCACCCCGTGTCCCTGCCCCTCGGCAGTCATTTCCAGACTGTCCACCGGGAGGGGTCTGAGCTGGGAGGCGGACAGGAGAGGCGGGGCCACATCCCTGCCTACCAGCCGAGACAGCGCCCTCCAGCCCTTTGTCACCTGTGCCTCGGTCCGGCTCTCCGTGGGGTGGGCGGGAGGGCGTGGGACACAGGGTGGGAGCACTGGCCGTCGGGGGTAGGGTCTCTCTCCTGCGCTCTGGTTCCGGTCTGTATTGGGAAGCTAATCCCTGCCCAGCGCCAGCCTCCTGGGGCCTGGGGACGTGTGTCTGGCCCCCATGCGGTGAGTCCAGGTGTGGTGCCCCCGGGGGGCCCTGGGGACCCCTCCCCCTCCCCCTCCGTACACTCTGTTTCCTGCCCCGCAGGCTGCGGCTGGCCTGGGCGTGGGGCGCACCATCGGATCTGTCAGGGTGGAGCGCGAAGCGGATGAGCAGGCTCCGGCGACACCAGCGGTGTGTTGAGGGGTGGCCTTCTGTGCCTCCTGTGTTCGAAGCCCAGCAGCCTTCTCTCTTCACACGCCTCTCCACTGCGCCAGCCGCGAAGGCAGTGGGTCTGCGGCACTCGGTACATGAAGCGGCTGGTTAGTGGGCTCGGGCCGAGCTGGGGTTGGGGGAGGCTGGGAGTAGCAGGAGGGAGAGTCAGGCTAGGGGCCGGGCAGGGGGTTGGGCTGGGGGCGGGCTGGGGGGTGCGTGCCCAGCCCAGGCCAACCCAGCCCAGCCTTGCTGCAGAGCGCTGTGCAGGTAACAGTGGGGTGAAGAGCTGGGAAGCTGGGGCTCGGGCGCCAGACGGGCGTTTCAGATGTTCGCTTGCCGAACTCACGGCCGTGAGGCCTCAAGAGCGTGTGCTTGTTCGCGGGGGACCTTCGGAGTCTGAACACGAAGGCCTCGGTTTCTCAGGCTTCCTCCGAAGCCAGGTGCCGTCAGGGGCCGGAGGGCAGGTGCACGGTCCAGTCCAGCAGGGCCGAGGGCGAGGGGCAGAGCGGGGCAGCCCCTTTGCCGGCACAGTACTGATAAAATACTTATTAATCAATAATTGCTGTTGATTCGGCGCTTACGAGGGGCCAGATTCTGGCGCCCTGTGCTTCGCTCCGTCCCCCCGTCTCCCGACGATGGGGGACACGGGGACACGGGCAAGGCGGGGTTCCGCGCGCTGGGTCCATGAGGACCGTTTGGTGGTTTTCTGTATTTCGAGCGTGTTTGAACATTTCTGTAAGAAGCGGAGCTGAGACGTGTCACCGGACAGATGAAGACGTAAGAACTAACTGGGAGATGACAAATAGGAAACTTCCCCAGTTCGACTCAAACCTGGGGCCCTGCGCCTCTCCGGGGGGCCACAGGGTGGTGACATGCATTCACGCTGTCCCAGTGAGAGAGGGACGGCCTCAGATCGGGGTCATGGACCCCAGGAGGCCCGGGGCCGCTCTGTGACGCCCATAGGCTCGGGCGACAGGTGACATAGGTGAGCTGCTCAGAGCCAGCCCCCTGCTGGAGAAGCAGCCCCGCGGGGAGCTGGGCCGGGAGCGTGGCCCGTCCAGCAGGGCAGTGCGTGGCCCCCAGGCAGCCCGCAGTCCGACCAGGAAGCGCGGCGACCGTGTGCGTGAAACTTCAGCATCCGGCTCGCGCCGCGCGGGGCCTGCCTCGGCCGTGGACCGCCGCTGGCGTCTGCAGTTTCGCGGTGGAATGCGTGGCCGCCGCGGACTGCTCGGCCCTGCTCCTCTCGCCCAACGTGAGCGGTCGCCGAGACGGTCGGCGGTGGCCGCACAGGTCGGACGTGCCCAGGGCTGCTCCCTACATGTGACCTCGCTAACGGCTTTGTTGGTGCCGAGGCCCCGTAGCCCCGCCTGGCTGGACCCTCGGGCTGGAGCCCTGTGTTGAGTGGATGACTGGTTTCAGGCCGGCCTGTGACACGTGCCGAACCGCCCCCCCCCGCCCCGCCCCACAGTCATCTGTGATCCGAGGAGGGTCAAGCGGAGGGGAGGATCTTTCGCAGACTCAGGTAGAACGTGGTCTTTGGAATGTGGCTTCGTTCGCTCCCAGGTGGCAGAGGCGGGCATCCGAAGGCTGCTGGCGGCCTCGCAGCCCTGTGCCTCTCCGCAGGAGTCTAGGATCCCGAGCATGGGGACACCCTCACGGGACTCCCTGGGCGATTCCTGGGACGTCGGGACAGGAGCAAAAGCAGCCACGCTGGGCCACACGACAGACACTTCCACGCGTCGCTGACGGTGTCTTGTAAAAGCAAATCGCATCCGTCAGGCAGCCATGCGGGGCACGTGTCAGCCGCTGGCCTCTCCGCCGGGGACAGCCCGCTGGTCGTCCAGCCACGCCGTGGACCCGAAGGCAGAGAGGAGCTGAAAATGCGGAAATCTTCGCTTCCGACGAACGTGTTCGATCTCTGCTCGTCGGTGGGGACACGTTCGCTCATCCCATAGAGCCATTTTCCCTTTCATTTCACAGAGCGCTTGGCGTCTCCCGAGGATTTCCCAGCTGCCGCCCAGACACACGACGGTGAGCACGAAAAACCCCGCAAAGCGCCTGCTTTCTGGGGTCAGCGGTGTCGCGTGTGACCCTCGTCCACCACGGAGACTGGGAGGCTGCGTTTCCCGTCCCGGAGGCAGAGGGGGGGCCGCGGGGGTGCAGCCGAAGCCCTCGCCCCTCTGCACGGCCGGCCGTGCTGCCTGCCCCGCCCCGGCTCCGGGCGGCCTGTGCAAGGCAGTCCTGGGCCGGGGGCGGGGTGCGGGCCGGGGCCCGGGTGTGGAAGGGACCGGGGCTCCTGGGGGACACCCAGCTGGTGTGAACTCTTGGGGAACAGGTGCCGGGGGCATTTCCTGGTATCTGGGTTTTCCGAGTAGAAATAGCATTCAGGGGGCACGGCAGGGTGTGGCCTCGAACAGGTCACGGGGGATGCGTGACCTGGAGGGTGTCGGCAGCTCAGTCTGGAGCTACAGAGCTGCAGGCAGGGCCTGTGGTGTCCCCGTGTCACGCGTGCCCAGCACTAGAGACAGTCGGGGCCACAGCCATGTGATGCTTTTGTCTCGACTCGTCCTGAGAACAGAGGGGACGTTTGCAGTGTCCCCGCCGCCCTGTCCATCGGCCACGCCCCGTCCGCTGGTACCGCCGGAGGCTGCGCAGGCCCCGCGCTTCCCCACGCGGCAGGAAGCCGGGCTTTCTCGGCGCCGACTCTCGTCCTGAGCTCCGGAGACTCACGAATTCGTGCGAGAGACGGAGCCGTTCTGCGGAGAGGCCCCGCGGCCCAGGGACGTTGGAGCTGCAGGTGGCCAGGACTCAGTCAGCGGTCCAGCGACTGCATCCCTGGAGACGCGAGCGCTGGTCCCGGGTCCTGGGGTCACCGTTTCTCGGGGGAGTTGTCAGTGCATGTGTGAGCAGGAGTGCGCGGTCCCCACGGGGGCTCTGCCGAAGGTGGCAGCTGCAGCGCTGGGTCCCCAAGATGCCGAGATCATGCCGGTCACGACTCGGACGCCAGGGACGCACAGGGCCACCCCTGTGGCTTCGGGACACGGGTGCCGGGACCACCTGCGGGCCCCTTGGGTTCTCGGAGGCCGGGGACCTGGCACGTCGGGACAGGCCGTGGCGTTTCAGGGCGTCTGCAGCATGGACGCCGGAGGCTGAGGACAGCGAGCCATCGGGGCGGACGGCCGCTGTTCTAGCTGCGGCTCTGCCACCTGGAGCCGCTGCCCCGTGCCGCGCTGCCTGTTTCCCCAGCCGTGCAACGGACGGGCGGTGATGCCGGCTGCGTGGAGCCCCACGGGGTTGGTCGAGGTAAATCACGCACAGCGCTCTCGGCGCGTGCCCGGGCTCCGTGGGCGGCTGCCAGCGTTCCCGCAGCTCCGCAGCGGCTTCCTGGGGAGACCGTCGTGTCTGAGGCGGCCGTGCCCCCAGGGACGTCTCTTCCAGGTTTACGTATCGTGTCCTCTCGGTTTTCTTTCCCTCAGGTGGGTCAGCAGCAGACTGTGTGGCGAACGTAACCACCGCCGTGTGTCTTGCTGCTGTAGAGCTGGGTGACGCTGGCTGACGCTGGGTGACGCTGGGTGACGCTGGGTGACGGGGCTGCGGGACCGCCCGTCACGGCAGCCCGAACAGACACTGTGCGTGTGTGCTGTCCGGTCACAGCAGCGCCTAGAGCTGCAGACACGAGCCTCACGCAGCTGCGGTTGTGACACTGCCCGAGAGGCCGGCGTCTTGTTCACTCATAAGAAGCGGAGAAGTGGGCGTGACGGCCCCGCTTCTGGGGAGTCTGCTGCTGTCACGAAGGGGGCCGCAGACCTGGGGCCTGGCGGGCGGGGGGCAGATCCCACAGGGCAGCATCGGCCCCAGCTGCAGTGGACGCTTGTGGCTCACAGTGCGTTTACACCGGGGTCTCACGCCCTGGTGATCAGGCATGGAAATAGGGGCCTTGTGCCAAGAAGGTTCCAAAAGCTCTGTA
>NW_024349802.1:1307612-1339373 GCF_902729225.1 Pteropus medius | reverse complement strand
CCACCATCCATCATCCATCCATCCATCCATCCATCCATCCATCCATCTATCCATCCACTACCCACCACCCACCACTCAGGGTTTTCGGTAACATTTCACAATAATGGATCACTTCCAAAGTCTGTGACAAAATAGGCTCCCGGCCTCTGTGAAATGGCGGGAAAATTACTTGGATCCTGTGGCAAAACCAGCATTTCTGCCGGCAGAAAGCTGCTTGCTCTGCTTTCCTGGAACCTGCAAAGAGTCGCCTTCCTGTTCCAGAATCTTCCCCTGCAGGGATCGGGGGAAGAAGAGCGAAGTTCTGCGTTTTCCAGCTGTGCGCTCGTCTGGCCTCAGGAAGACAAGCTTAGGGTGGGAACGAAGGGCCCCCGCAGTGCCAGCCACTGGGCCCGCGGCCGTGTCTCCTCACGTCTGCTGCCTGGCCCCTCCTGCTGCCCCTAACCCTCTCTGCCGCCCGCCGCCCGTGCTGTTCAAAGGGAAGCTGAGGTACATTAGAATCGTTGAGAGTTTATCCGAGCAAACATCGACCTGAATCGGGCAGCAGCAAACCAGAGGTGGTCAGGAGCCCCCCGCCCAGGAGCTGGGGGAGCGGGTTTCATAGGGGACAGAAGCCGAGCGAGCACATGACTTGACTGGCTGTAGCTCAAGCAGCTGCCTGGTGTGGGCGGCCGCTGACTGTAGTTGGGAGTAAGGAGACGGGTGTGAGGGGGTGAACCGGCGGAGCTGGCTCGCTGTTTTGAAGGCCACGAGGGCCCACGGGCCCACAGTTGGCCATCTGCAGGCCGGGGACCCAGGACAGCTGGGGGAGGGGCAGTCAGTCTGAGTCCGGAGGCCTGAGAACCAGGGCCATCAATGGTGTGAGTTCCAGTCTAAGTCCAAGCCTAGGGAACCAGGAGCACTGGTGACCAAGGACAGGGGAAGGTGGACGTCCCAGCTCGGCCCCGCTCCCTCCGCCTGGCCATTCTACTGGGGCCCTCAGTGGACCGGACGATGCCCGCCTGCAGCGGAGAGGGCGGCCATCACTCAGCCACCGAGTCACATGCATCCGATGCGTCACTGGGCACAGACGGGGCTGGTGGTGGCCTTGGTACCTGCGTGCTCACAGTGTCACCGGCTCCGCTGCCCTTTGGTCCAGGGAGGACTGTGTTTCTGTCCCCTAGAAGTTAGGCTTGGCCAGGTCACTGGCCCTGACCAGTGGGTTGGCAGAGGTGACCGTCACCTGCAGGCGGGGATGGCCTTGCTGTCCTGTGACCGCCCTGGCCAGGCAGCCTCGGCCAGGCAGGCTTTGTCCTTGCAGTGGCCGCGATGTGAGCTTTCCCGTCTGCGGCGTATGGCCCGGCTCGGCCGACACACACGCCGGGATTCACGAAGGGATTAGAGCTAACAGCAGCTCTGCGCCGTGGACGCCCCTCCATCGCTGAACAGAATCGTTGAGCCGTGTTTCCCTTCCGTAGCCTTGCCTCCTGTTTGGTTTTGAAATGTCACCCGTTGATAGATGAAACCAGCCTTTTGATGCTGAAATGTTTTCCCGTGCCTCGTCAAGGCAGCGGGCTGGAAAACGCATGCAGTTCATGGAACTGGGTTATTTAGTTTGTTCCTAGGAAATGAGTGTTATGTCAGGCAAAAAAACCCCCAAAATGATTAGAGCAAATGGGGTTCTTTTCCGCGGAGAAAAATGCTTCTAGAAACCTGATTGATCCTTGAGTGACATGCACGCGGCAGCTCTGTTTTCCTGACTTTTACCAAGGGAAATTTCAAGTTCAGGAGAAGGAGGAAAATACGCCACTTATTTTTAAATGCATTTTTTTTTCCAAGGGAAAATTTAGCAGCTGTGATGGTTCTGCTGCTTTTTGTAAGAATTTTTTTTTCAATGTAAAGTACATTAGACTTATCTAAGCTTTCTGCCAAGGTGAGCTCCCATTAAGCGAGCGATGATTCTTACTATATTTAATTCTTGACGAGGGAGATCTGGGCTTAGGGAAGGAAGTGTGCAGACTGTCGGGATAATGGAGAAGAATTTATTGAGTTCAGGTGTCCTAACATTTGCATCTTGCGAAATTTCCGTTCGTGCTTCAGGGAGAAATCATTTAAAAATACTAGCGAGAGCAGGCAGCCGTTACGAAAATTGAATGCATATTTTAAATTTACTTTTTCTATCTCCGAGCTGCTCTGTAGGGTTGATTCATTGTCCGGCTCTTTTTCAACAGCCAAAATTCACTTCATAAGGGGCAATAAGATTTCTCTGAAGTATTTTGTGCGAAGGGAGGAAGCCTGCAGTCCCCAAGCCCTCTGAGACTGAGGAGGGGGTGCTGAGGGTGCCAGGTGCCTTATCCGGCACCAGTGCCACCGTTTGGGACAGGCATGATGTGCTCCAGAGGTGCCTTCCCCACGTGGAGCAGCACCCGCCCTCCGCCGGAGACGGGCCCTCTAGGGCATGGAACTCCTGTCCCTGGTGCCTGTGTGTCATCTGTCCCAGCCCGGCAGGGGCCTCGTCCTCAGGAAAGCTTCAAAATGCAGAGACAGCCACTTCCGCTCAGATCCGGAGGGCAGGGGGGGGGGTTGCTGTTGACTGGAACACTGGTGCACCAGGAAGGAACGTGGTTTTCACCAAGTCAGCAGGATATTGCTGCTTGCTTTTGTGAACTGTAATCCTCGCGGGGCAGAAGTGCGTCTTGCTGGAGACACAGACCACCAGGGCCTCTGGGAAACTGGCAGTCGCTCCCCTCTCTTCCTCGGGGGACCCTGCTCCCTGGGAGAGGCCAAGCGCCCCGGCGGGGGGTGGGGGGTGACTGGGGAGGGGCTGGAGCGCAGTGTGGGCGGCGGGGTCTCTGCCCCTCGGCTTCCGCGTGGCGCCCGCGTGGCGCGTGCTGCAGTTTGGGGTGGCTGGCTCCGGGGGCGCGGGTGAAACCCCGCTTCCCTCCCCCGCGCTCGTGCTCGGCGCGTGGAGCAGCCGACGTCTTCGTCTTCATGGCGGCGTCGGCATCGCGAAGCCAGGGGCTCACGAAGCTGGTGCGTCTTGCAGGCTCCTGGCAGGCGGGGCTGGGGAGGGGGCCTCCAGAGGTGAGCGGCAGACCCCTCTGCTTGGAGAGGAGCCCGAGCTCGCTCCGGGAAGCCCCCTCCCTGTTCTCTCTCCTCCCTGCAGTGGGAAGATGGACGGGAGGGTCCCACGTCCCACGGGGACAGTTGAGAACGGGGGTGGGGGGATGGGGGACGGGGGGAGTGCAGGGGGTGAGGTGGGGCGGGGTGGGCTCTCCAGAGCTCTGCGGGCGCCCTTGGGGCGGCACCTGGGGCCGCGGAGTCACCATTTGCATCCGTGGTCCTGAGGCGCATGCCCCTTGGTAAGCAGACTCCAAAGACGCAGGGGACCTTATAGTCCCCCTCCTGTGTGTGAGCGCCGTGCCCCTGCGGGGACTCGGAAGGCGAGGAGCCGTGCTCTGGTGTGCGAGACGCCGCCCCCGCCCTGTGCCGGTCCCCGTCCTGCGCCAGGCCCCCCACACCGCGGCTCCCCCGAGTCCCGCTTGAGCAGGCACTAGCCGCGCGGCCTGGGGAGCCATGGACACGCGTCTCTCTCTGAGCAGACGCGCGAAGTCCCTTCGAAGGTGGTGTCCGAGGGCCTCCCAACGACGAAAGGTAAGACGAAGAGCGTGGACCACGGCCGTTCTGTCTTCCGGTCGCTGTTCTCTTATGCGCCCTGTAATCCCGCCGGTCAAACTGTAGCAGCCTCGGAGGATGAAACGCGTTTGCTTGAACCCGGCTCCTGTGCGGGTCACCCCCCCTGCGGCCTTTGTTTATTCTCTTATTTGGACGGCAATGGCTTTCTGCCCTCAGCCGAGGGTGGCGCGTGGCAGACGAGGACAGGACTCTGACCCGCAGTCTGTGAGAGCCGTTTGCAGCTCAAACAGTGGAGGCCCCGGGACGGGAACCCCAAGCTTTACAAGCATCCAGAGTAACTGCTGTGCAAAAACAGACATCAGGAAGGGATGTAATATGCCGAGTTGTCGCCCAAGCGGCCAAGGCCAGGGCAGTGAGAGCCCGACGAGACGGAGCAGGAAGCTCGACGCCGAGGGTCAAGTCCTCAGGCCCCGGCGGGTCCTGTCCCGAAGCGGCCGCTTTGTCTTTTGTTGACGGTTAGCTCTGCTGGGGTTGGGGACTCGGCTGTTCTCCTTGCCAGGTCACCCACGACCCGCAGGCTCCCCCCAGGAGGCTGTCATAGTGTCACCCCATCATCACAGGAGCTGCAGTAACTGACGGTGGTCAAGGCCAGCGGCCGCGCATGTTTTACGTATGTGAAAACTTCATAGAACTCATTTCCCAATTGTTCATTTTGGTAAAAATGGCGAACTTGATTCAATCCCAACTTATAACGTTTTCAGGAAAATTTGCAATGGGCATTGTCGAGGGGGCTGCGATGGGTCCCCGCCGATGCCATTTTCCCCACCCACTGGTCTTCTCGGGTCCTGAGCGTGCAAGGTGCTGGCCTGGGGACAGGGAACAGGCCCTCGTGTGCTGAGCTGGGTCCCCGCTAGCATGCTGCCTGTCTCCTCGGCACTTAGATTTGTCTTCGGGGCGGGAGAAGGGAACAGTCCAGTCTGGGGAACGTGCCACCAGGAGGCCGGCAGGTGCACAGGGGGAAGGAGATGCCAAACACCTGTCAGGTGACAGCGATGACCTCTTGCTGGCCTGGGAGGGACAGCCTCACCAGAAATCATGTCAGCTCTGTTCCCTCTCTCTGCTTTCTGCCGGTCCCCTCCCTTCTTGGTTAATGGATGAAAGGAACAGTCCGTTAACCTTGCCCCCAGGGGCACGTGGCTCTGTGACTGAGGGGGTTTGCATCTCCCCCCCCGGTGAATATTGTTGGAATTAAACCCAGATAAATATGGCTTTATTGCTCCTGGCAGGATAACGGCTGACCTCCTCAGTGGCATTTCTGTAATTTAGAGTTTCAGTATATTTAGAAAGGGATCCTTCGTACGCATGTGCATTTTGACTGTTCTGTTTCAGGCTGCTCGTCGAGCGCCTCTGTCTCCGGTGCTGGTGCTCTCCCGTGGGCAAGTGCATGGTTAGAGTCCTTAACCCCAGGCCACCATCGACCTTACCACTCTGGGGTTTGCGTTTTCCAGAACTGTTAACTCTTTCCCAGCCGACCCATAAGTGTAGTGGCTAAGAGATGAGATTCTCAGGTCAGACTCTGCAGGCCCCGCCCCCAGCGCTTCCCGCCTGTGACAGACCCTCTGTGCTTCACAGTCGTGATTTGTAAAATGAGGTTACACTCCTCCCAGCTCAAAGCCTGACTGTGAGGATGAAGTAAAACAACACGCGAACAATACTCAGGCCACCATTGAACACAGCAAGGACTTAGTGATAAATCTTGGACGTCGTTATGTCAATTTAAGGTCCCCCACGATACATATTCTCTCTACTGGCATTTGAAAACTCAAAAAATTGGAGATAAACCCAACAACAAATGAAATGATAACTACCAAGTTTCCACGTCTGCTGCTGGCAGGCTGAGGTTTGCACCAAGCCCCCGTTGGGGTCAGCTAGCAGAGCTGGAGAAGGAATCTCACATTGCGTTTGAAAGCTCCGGAGAGCGGTCATGTTCTGGGCCCGGAGGGAGATGCGGAAAGATGAGTCTGTGATCTGGGGTGGATTTTACCCTGGTGGCGTCTGCGGTTTCTGCAGATGGTGGCTCAGAGGCTGAGATGCACACGTTTTTGTGGGTTCTGGGGGCTGAGAAGCCAAATCAAGCTTTGATAATGACGAATGCGAGTGTGACCCCCAGGACAAGCATGTGAGGGACTGTGTACCTGTCACACTGATAGAATAACAAATACCATAATGAACATCTCTGAAGAAGCCAAAAGGTGGCAAGAAAGAGATGCAGGAACTCAGAAGAGGTACAGCGGACGGACGCCAAAGCATACGACTGTGCATTCATCTCAAACAGATCAGCGGCTCCTACGCTTTGGTTTGGGACCTCGAAAGTCTACAACTTAAGAAAAAGGATGAACCAGAATTCGAGGGGCCCACACAGACCGGCTTTAGGTCACCCAAATCCCCGATTGGATTAAGGCGACCTGTTATTACCAGCGGTCCTATCTTAGACACCCAAAAGGAGAAGGAAAGATGCACTTTCTGAAGGAAAAGACGCCCTTAAAATCCTCAGATCGTCTCTGCTGTTTGCACACGCAGAGTTTGCATTCGTGAACGCACACGCGCGTGCGCGCACACCCATAGCACAGCTAGGGGATGAGGGGCTGATGCATCATGAAGGCCAAAAGGAGAGCACGTCACACGCGGCGTCTGGGAAGTAGAAGGATCGGATATGAAATCAGAGCGATCGGTCGGACGCAGAATTTAACCAGCCGCATTTAATATACTTAACCAAATACATTTGGTTAAACCAAAGATGACATTGAAAAAATAGACAGTTGGGAACTATTAAAAAATATATATATATATAAAAAGGAGAGAATGGTAATTCTGGAACTGAGGAGAACGACTGTGAGGAACTATTCGGTGGTTGAGCCTAACAGCACGCGACACAGGTGAAGAGAGAATGAGGGACCCCGAGCCCGGTCAGAAGAGCACGTCCAGGCGAGTCATCGAGACACAGAGGGATGGACACGACCCCGAAGTGCTCCAGCATCCGGACGGTCTGTACAACACGCACAGGAAAACATGACCGAGTGCATAAGACACAAGATCGGGGCTCAGAAGTGTGGGACCCATAAGACACTAAGTGACAAAGTCAAGGAGTACTGTAAAGCTTAGGGTAAATCCCGCCCCCAAATCACACTTCAGCACATGATAACGAAACTGCTGCAGTCGGAGCCAAAGAGGAAATCTGAAAAGGAGCGAAATGTGAACAACCCCCACGCCCCAGTATCACTTCCAGAGCCACGAGATGGACGGAAGGGTTTTCACCAAAATGAGGGAACTCAGCTGCCACATGCTGGGACACTCCTTGGGAAGCGAAGGCCGATGAAGATTTTAAGGCAAACAAATCGACAGAGTCAACACTAGAAAAATTCAAATTGTTATTATACAGGCAGAAGAAAAATGATCCTACATGGGGATAGAGAAAGGAATTAAGAACAAAAGGAAGAGTAAATATGTGGGTGCATTTCAAAGCAAACTTATGATGTCTTAGGAATTTTAATATAGAGAGAGTCTTAAAATATGTCAATTCAATATATACAAGTCAGGGGGTAGTTAATGGAGCTAAATTGTTCTAATTAGAAGAAAAGGTATAGCCTTAAATGCATATGTTAGGAAAAAAGATAATAATCATCAAAGAATCCAATCCCAAGAAGCAAATTATGCCCAAAGAAAGAGGAAGAATGAAAATCAATATAAGAATATGAATCGATGAAATGGAAAAATCCATATGATACAGAGATTTAACAAAGTCGATGCTGATTCTTTGGGAAAAACTCTGAAACGTGGTAAGTCTCCAGTGAGATCAGGAAATATCACAACTGCAAACAAAGATGTTCCAAAGACATTGCGGTCACTACAGAGATCACGGGGGACGATCGTTACGAACAATTTTATGGAAATACATTTTAACATTTCAGTGAAATTGCCAAATTCCCGGAAATGCGAGTTAAAAAATGGACCCAAGAAAAATAGAAACTCTGAATATTTTTATCAGAATGAAATGCTATCCCACACCAAGTGAGATTTTTTTTTTTGCTAATACAATTTTGTATAATAATTATTCCGATAAAAATACTCAAGAAAATAGTTACCGATAGACACTTAATTAACATGACAAAGTGCATGGACTTCAGTGCTACAGCTCGTAACCTAACTAAATGGAGAGGTTTTGCGGTTTAAGATGCATCTTCACCACTCTTCAGCTTCCGGCCACAGGCGGAAGGACACATTGTTGCTTTAAGTAATGAAATAAATGCAGATTAAAAGCCCACCGAGATTGAAGCAGATGAAGTTACACTGATGTGACTGACGGAAATGTTAAAAAGGAAACGTCCTGCTCTGCGGGGGGCCGTGGGGGCCGGGGCTTGGGCGCCCGCTGGTGGGGATGCGCTCCCATCGGCAGCGTGGCGCACGCTGTCAGTATGTTCTCCTTCCGGCCTGGCGATTTCAGCTCTAGCATTTACTGTGACGATGTGCTGCCAAACGATCTAAAAGTACAGTTGTTACAAAGTTACTGTTGCAACAGTGTAATTATAAATATGGAAACAGCCTGAATGCTCCTATGGAGGAGACGAGCTGAATAATCCCTGACAATATACACCACGAAGTATTTATTTCTCAGCTTTAAAACATACAGACGAGGTCCCTGTAAGCTGCTGTGGAGTGGTCTCCGGGGGGTATGATTAAGTAGGAAGAATAGCCAGGGCAGAATGGGGCACGCTGCCGTTTGTGTGAGTGAACCGGGAGGGCGTGTAAGAAGACGTACACGTCTTTGTTTGTGAAACAAGCCACACAGACAGAGAAGGGTGAGCTGGAGACGGAGGGACCCGAGCGGCCCGGGTGGCTGGGAGGGGGTGACAGCCACAGCTCCGCGTCAGTCTTATTGTGCAGTTGTGAGTTTTGGGATCTCGTTAGCATTTTATCTACTCCCCAAATGGAACAGAATCAACAAGGATGGGGTGGAGGCAATCTAGAATTAAACGCAAAAGGAAAATAAATAAAGCGACTTGTTTTCCCAGGGGAAGGGCCTGACCGCACTGCAGTGGGGTAGGGACACGGGGTGGGGCCTTGGATGACTCCGAGTACCTCGGGAACTGTTAGTGGCTCATTGTCACCAAAGTCCTGCTTAGCGATTCTGAGACTTTTTTTTCAGTTCTAGGGTGAAGCAAATCCACGCTGCAGATGGTGGAGACGGAGAAGGGAATTAGGGGTGCGGGGAGAGCGGGTCGGGCAGTGGGCGCCGTCGGGGGGACTTGGAGAGGTCCGCGTGGGCCTGGATGGGTGTGCGCTGAGTGACCAAGCTGTCAGGTACTTTGAGATTTTCCCATGGCTGCACGTGCCTTTGCTGGGTGGGTCACGGGGGGGCGGCCCCCATCCTGATGATGTTTCTACGGGGTGCGGGCACCCCCCCCACCCCGGGCTGCGTTCCGCCGGTGGCAGGCAGTTCGGAGTGTTTGTGAGGACACAGGTGCGGGAAGCCGGCTCCCGTGTCTAAAGCCTGGCCGCCCTGGCCAAGGCTGAGAACGTAACATTTCCGTGCCTCGGTTTCCCCGGCTGTGTCCTGGGTCTCCTCTAGCAAGCGGTGCGGGAAGATGAGCTAAGCCAGGTCGGCCGCAGCGTGGGGCCTGGCCCCGTGTGAGCTCGTCGTTACTGCTTTTCCTTTTTTTAATTTGGAAATTAGTGCATTTACTTGAGCTCGGAGTTGCTGGGCGGGAAGCCGGCTTGGGGGTGAAGGCGGGGCGCGCGGGGAGCGGTTCCCTTTCCTTCGCAAACTCTATCTCCGGGAACCTACTTGGCCCTCCCTGGGGGGCAGGAAAACCCAGCGGGGTGTCTGCGGAAGTCGGAAGCTGGTGAAGGGCGAGACTCTTCCTCGAGCGTGAGTCTCCCTAAGTGCTGAGTGACAGAGAGCTTTGCGACCACAGGCCTGGGCACAGCCACCGCCAGAGCTGCCCTCCACGCAGCTGGCAGATTCCCGAGCTCCCGCAGTGCAGGCCGAGGGTGCTCTGCGGCTGTATGTCGGGGTTCACTCCGATCCTCTGCTCTGCGCCCCAGTGGGCTCGGCTCCTAAGAGGAGTGCAGGGGGCGGGGCTTCCTCTGCTGCTGGGGCGCTGACGTGGGTGCGGTTCCTGCAGACGGGAGGGACACCCTCTCAGACGGGATCCCACGAGCCACCGTTCATCAGACAGGCGCACTGTCCTACCCCTTGCCGGGGACAGGTGCGCCTAAGTCTCTTTCTGATATTTGAGTGCAGAGGTCCACTCAGTGTCACTTCTTAATGTGTCCACTAATGTCACTTCTCGATGTGCCGTCGACATTCTCTTTTTGAATAATGCTTGGACAACAGCGATGCCCACGTGTTACCGGTCCCCCGGGAGCCGAGCTCCTCAGCCGGTGTCTCCTGTACCTTCTCGCCTGTCCCTGGTCCCTGGCGCCGGGCCCCCGGGCAGCGTGTGCGTGCCGGCTCCGAAGCCCGGCTTCTTTCCACTGGAGCCTCCGTGGTTCTACGGTCGACGCAGGTTTTTTTCCTTCTCATTTGTGTATTTCCTTGGTTACTTAAAGGAAATTAAGAAATTCTGTTTTACTATTGACTCTGATGTTCTTCACATGGATTATTTGAAAAATCAAAATGAACATAATGGGTTCAGGAGTGTTTTTTTTTTCAGCATTTTGAGGATGGAGACGCTTTTGGATGTGTCAGTCTTGGGCTAATGGGTCAGCTGTTCTTGAGGAGGGGACCGATGCCACTCAGCAAAGCCCGCCGGGGACTCCTGCCACGCTGCCTCCCTTCCTTCTGGGCAGTGACCACTGCCGCTTCAGGGTCCCTCGTCCACGGTGGCCGAGGAAGCCTGTGGGATGGCCGATGGGATTGCGAGTGGCTGTGAGGACGCAGAGGACGTGGGGAGGGAGCCACCGGAATGGCGGGGCCGGGCGGGTCCTCTCACATGCCCGGCGGCCCCTCCTGGAAGCGCCTCCCTCGGAAGTGACAGCAGCGCTTACAGGGCGCTGTGCATCTGTCATCTCGTTTACCCCTCCCAGCGTCCCTGGAGGCAGGCGCCATACTGTCCTCGTCCTTGGGATAAAGGACCTGAGGCTCCAAGAGCTTCCGAGGTGCCCAGCGCCACAGAGCCGGTCAGGGCGGGCTGCTCTGCAGATGAGGTGGGGACCAGGGTGGGGACGAGCAGCCTCTTCCATTATTGAATATCAGGAAATCAAGAAAGCTTTGCTTTTCCTCCAGCAAAATGTCGAAAACACCCCCAAATTACGCATGACAAGGACGCGGCTTTGTGTAAAGGAGCCGGCGTGGGCTGCGCCTTTCCTTGCAGCCTGAGCAATCGTCCCCGTCAGAAGCTGTCTCTCCCGTTCACTGCGGTGTTATTACCACCCTTTAATTTCTCTCCTATTTTGTCCTTTTAAAAAGGTCTCACTTTTACTGAAAGTGAAAAACGAATCATCTGGGATCAAAAGCCAGCGCTTGGGGGAGGGGCGCCCGCACCCGGGTCACCTGGGTCCTCCTGCGGCAGGGCGGAGAGAACCCCTTCCTGCGGGGGGGTCACGGGGATGCCAGCGTTTGGCCTCCAGCGTCCAGGCGAAGGCCAGTGTGATGCAGGGGCGGGGAGCGCGTGGGGGGACCAGGGGGGCCTCCCGCATCTCCGAGCTCCTGTGCCCTGTGCCCCGTGCCCTGCGCTTTATATCAGCCGCGTGGCAGGGCAGGGAGCACCTGCTCAGGGCAGCGACGGTGTCAACTGGGCGAGGCTCCGGAGACAGAGCGCAGAAAATGTTTTGTTTAAATAATCGCCGTTCTCCAAGTCAAATGGGCTTTCGCTCAAATCAGTTACAGCTACGGGGTCGAGATGGGAGGTGACGCGGTTATTATTCTCTTCCCTTCACGGCTGTCTGGGCGTGGGGAGACGCCCGTGAGAGCTTGGGGGGCGCACGTGTCCGTTAAATTAAGACCGCACCGAACCGGACGAAGCATCCGTTAACGTGCGATTAGCCGAATCCCCCAGTTCCATTTGGACGGCGCTAGAGGGACACGGCGGTCGATCGTGAGCAGGACACATGTTCCGGTCACGCCGTCACACTCGCGGGAACGTCGTCAGAACGAAAACTGCATGACGTGCGGCGTCTGCCGCCTTCCGCTGCCGGGCGGGGGCACGTTCCCTGGTCTGAGCGAGCATTTTCGTTTCCAATCACGTTTTTGACCCGAATCTCCCAGTAGCCACGGATCTGACCTGTAACGTGATAGAAATCACAGAAACAGCTGAAAGGTCTGTAACACGTAAACTAGTTGGGGAGACGTCCGAGTCCCCCGAAATGGGCACGGGGGCCCTGGTGGCCCAGGACACCAGCATTTCCCTCCGAGCGGCCAGCCTGTGCTGTGGTCACTGTGCTGGTGGACACGGGCCGTCCTCCACCGCCACAGCCTGGGGGGATCGGAGGAGCTTTTGACTCGGGGGAGGATGGCTTTGAAGGCATCTGTCCTCGACCCCGCCGTCCGTGGGCCCGGGGCGAGGCCGTGAGCGGGCTCCAGCCCGGCTCTGGGGCCCGGGCCTCTCTGGGGTGTCTCTGGAGCCTTCTGCCTCTGAGGTGGCACCGAGCCCAAACTTGGGCCTTTACTTGGGAAGTTGTGAGCTGGGGCTGCTTAAGCACAGGCGTTTTGTGTCACTGTTCACCCACTTTCTGGAACTTTCCCTGAACAGCGAGCGGAGGCATCCTGAGGAGAGATGTCTGGTGTGGGCGCGGGAGGCGTGGGTGCTGGCAGGTCGTGGGCTGATTTAGGAATGGAAGCCGGCGGGCTTCCATTTTCGCGAGCTCCAGCTGGCCGGGCTGCTCCTCCGGGGGACCGCTGCCCGCGGATTCACTGCCTGGCTCGAACATAGTCCACTCCGGTGGCTGCCGCTCCGGCCCGCTAGGGCAGCTTCCGCATGTTCACGGAGGTTTCCTGGTGAAGTGCGACTAATATAGTTACAAATTAAATCTAAGCGAAGTCACTAGTCTTTGCCTAATGAATGAATTTAAAAAATTATGTTGTTTTATGATTCTAAAAGTAATATATGCTAACTATGGGAAAGAACATAAAATTTAATTTAAAAAATAGCATAAAAAGTGGTAAATATTCGCACGTACCCCTGCACCTGGCACTCTGCCCCAGAGTGCAGTGCTGCTGGTGTGTGTGCAGATGGGGCGACGAGACCCCACACTCTGGGAAGAGATGCCGCCCGTGGGCGCGGCGCAGATCCAGGCCACCTTGAGGAGCGGCTGAAGGAAGGCGCCTGTCGCGTTCTGGCCCTGGACAGGACCTGGAGACAGGACTGTTCTGTTCGGTGGGCGGCAGAGGCGTGTCCCAGCCTGACGGCACGGGGACAGCTCTGTCCCCACCAGCTGCTGCTCCTGCGGCCGTCGGTCTCACCCCAGTCGTGGGACCCGTGGGTACAGAGGCAGGACCGGCCCAGGCCCGCTGGCCTCAGGCTCTCTCCCTCCACTTAGCACGGTGGCCCCGGCTGGGAGGGTCCGTCTTCTTGGCCAGTTCCTCGTTACCTGACCGTGTGGCCACGTGCTAACAGGCTGAGAAAGCCGAGACTTATGCCACAGCACCTGCCGTCCAGGACGGGCTTCGGATCGCAGGGGCGGGGGAGGGACGGAGGGCTTCCTGGAAGCGATGCCCTCTGCACTGGTCTTAACGCAGCGCCCACCCTGCTCACGGCTTCTCCTCCCGCTGACGTGTCACAATTACGTTCCGACTTGTTCGTTCATTAAAGTATCAGCCATTTTAAAACAATTCCAGGGGGTACATTTCAGTTAAAGACATTTGATGACTTTTCAGAAATGAGAATTAAAGTTGTCCATTTCGAGCTCGCTCGGCTGAGCTAACCAGTCCTGGTTCTGTGCAGTTTCCACAAAGTGCTTGGGCTCCGCTGGGCGTTGATGGGACCGGGGTCTCAGGCTGCGGGGGGTGTGTGGGGGGTACTACAGGGGGTCAGATCATCTCTGGCTAGCCGCTGCCACGGATGTTTTGAATAATGCTGTCAGACAGTGATGATCGACTCCAGCAACTTGCCTCTGCAGTAACTGAAGGTGGTTTCATACACAGGTCTGGTGGGGCCGGGGGTCCCGCGAGGAGAATCTGGGGAGTCCCAGTCAGGCGGGGACAAGGGGGATGGGCGGGGTGGTCGCGAGGCGGGGGCCCCTTCGGTTGCTGGTGCCACTCAGTTCCCTGCAAAGCTTCATTGTTTGTTTCGTCCCTGACGTCCGAACGGTCCCAGGTGTCGCTGTCTGGGGTCCTGGGCCTTGTCCCCGGGCCCCTTCCCTTCCACTGCCCCAACCCCAACCAAGGCGGGAGCCGGGCCCCTGTCCGCCCCCCGCACCCGCGTTCCTGCACCGGCCCGGTCTTCCCTCCGTGGCGCCTGACCAGCTACGCGGGCTGCGGCTCTGGGCCACTCACTGGTGTGGTTCTGGTGCCGGGAGAGGCCCGCATCCCACCACCACCGGCCGGCGCCCTGCGGTGCTGCGCGGCCCCAACGCGCTCGGGGGCGAGCGGACGTGCCGCCCCGGTTCTGGGCCCGGCCGCCTGCTGGCTGGGGAGGGACGGACCCCTCTGCAGCCCCGGGTGCTGAGTGGGGCGGGGCTGCAGGCCAGGTGTTGGCCCGGCGGCTTCTCGGGTGCAGTGGGTGGCAGTGGGTCGGTCTTTGCGGCCCTGTCTGCCGGCTGACCCTCCCCGCCAGGTGGCAGTCCTGCGGGAGCCCCGACTCGCCTGTCCCGCCGTGCACGGGACCCGCCCCCAAGGCACTCGCCATCAGGCACTTCGTGGTGTCTGCCTTCCTGGCCCAGTGTGGCCTCCGGGACCCAGGGTTCGGTCTGGTCTTTCCACTGCCAGCTCCGGGGCCTCGGACCCATCCTGCCATGGCGGTCACCCCCTAAAAATGATGAAAGGTCGTTTCGTGAGATGGAGCCCAGCGCTCCCTTCCAGACTGCGTGGGACCACAGCGAGCTCAGGCCTTGGGAGCAGGGGGCTCTCGCTGGGGACGCGCCCTGTGCAGCTCTGCTTCGTGAGCAGCATCCCTCCGGCCTCCGTCCCAGCTGGCCCGGGTAAGAGTGTCCTGTTAACTGTTGGTGCCACATGAGCACGTGCCTGCCTCGAGTGTCCTCACCTGCCCCTCCCCACTGCTCACACGCCCTGAGGCACTGCTCAGGACCTCAGCCCACTGCACAGGACACGAGGGCACGACGGGGTGACAGTGAGCGTTGGGAGCAAGGACCCCGAGTCCCTGAGCAAGGAACCGCGTGAGCCACGCCTCCTCCCGCCAACTGCATGTCATAACTGTGCTGGTGAAAGTCGATCTACATCAGGTGACGAGGTCCACGTGCTGTGGGCCCACCTCCGTGAAAGCGAGGACACTCTGATGTCCTCTGTCCCTCCGCTGGCTGGACGCGACGTCTTCTCCGCGGCCCACGCCGTCTGAGCACAGCCCTGCTGGTACCGCCCTCAGGACCCCCAGACTCTGCTGGACGCTTTGTGAACGGCGCCCCCTGGGCTTGTGTGAGGAAGTGGTGTTGACTCGTCCGTGTTTGTGAGGAGATGGAGGGTCTGGGACGAGACGCATTTGCCACTGGCTGCTTGGCCAAGACTGACCACCTGTGGGAGCCCTGGGGGGGATGAGGTCTCCAGGTGACCCGGAGCTGGGAGCGGCTGCCCCACGGGCGGGGATGGGAGAGGAAAGGCAGTTTATAGGCGTGTCCCCTCGCGGTCTCCGAGACACCGAGCAGGCCCTTGAGCTATTTCAGGGTTGCTTTAGCTTCCTGGGCGGTGCCGTGACCACTCTGAGATGGCCCCCGCGCGCCGTGTCCCTTTACGAGTGCTCAGAATTGATTCACAGGTGTGTCCAGGTTGACCATGGACATCGGCCAGGGCAGCGACAGGGGACACCACTTCCGTTGTCACCCTCCTTGCTTTCACGTGTCCTTCAGTGAGAAACAGCAGCAGCGAGCAGCCTCCGCCACAGCCGGTGGCCTCTCTGGGGCGTCTTCAAACCCGGCGGCCATTCTGCGTGGAAAGTCTCGATGGGCCCGCACCTGCCCGCCCTCCCCCACCCCAACGACAACAACCGGCTGACTTAGACCAGAGTTTGCTGCCGACTCATTCATGATACGCATTATTTGATATGCAAATCTGATTTCTTAACTGCCAGCTTTTATTTGCCAATATGGCAAGCCTTTATTTATTTCTATTATAAAACCAAATCCCTAAAACTCTGAGTTCTTAATATTTTGAAATTTCAATTATCCGCCGTGATTGTATCTCTGTTTACAGACACATTTGCATGCAGCGGGAGCTGGCGGTAGACGCGGGCGCCTGTCGAAGCGAGCAGAGCCATTAGAACCGCCAGCCAGAGCTGGAGAGTCACTTGCCTGAGACCAATGATTTTCCGCAGCAACCAGAGCAGGGCTGGAGGAAGCGGGGGCACCTGGGGGAGCCCGAGTGTGGCCCTTTGTGCAAGAGCCGCCTGCGACGCGCCCTGCGGGCAGCCTGTCCCGGGGAGCCTGCAAGGGTGGCTGGCGCAGTGACCAAGAATGGGGTCGGATCACCGTCCCTCTGGGCCTGGGGAATCGTGCGGTTTATACTGTCACGGTCTAGAAAGCGCCCGTGTCCTGAAGTGCCAAGATGCAAAGCGAGGAGATCGATGCCACCTACGGAAGGGTTCGTGCGGCTGGGGTTAAAGCCAGCCTGGACTGGACACCTCAAATCTGGCCAGGTCGGGGGGCGGCGGGCACCCGCTTCACTGCCGTCTGCTCCCCTCGCTGGAATGCTCGCGGAGCGCTGTTTGGGGCACTTAGGGCCGGGCGACTGGCCCAGGGAGCCACGGCAGACGTGGACACGGGCTCCCGGCCGCCTGCATGCCCTCTGCCAGCTGGCGGCGAGGGTCTGCCGCAGAAGGGCGGTGGGTCTGGTCAGACCTCTCTCGCCCGATGAACGGAGGTGAGGGGCTCCTGCGGGGGCAGCAGGGCAGCGCTGTTGGGGGGAGTCCCGCCCCTGAGGTTCGTTCCACGTGGAAACGGGGTTCCCGGGGCCGGATCAGGGCCTGCCGGTGGGCCCGCAGCCCTGCAGCCACCGCAAGGGTCCTTGGGGCCAGTCTCCCGGCCCCCTCCCACTCTGGGGCCAGCGACGCCAGTGCCGCCCACGCAGGATCGCGGGGTGTCTCCGCCGGGCTGGGGGCCGGGGCGCTGGGGTGGGGGCGGGGTCCGGGGAGAAGGCGCGCAGTGGGCGGGGCCGTCGCGTGGAGGAGCCTGGACCACCTGCCTGAGTCGCCCTCCCTGTGAATTCGCGGCCGGGGCCACCCCAGGGCTCACGATCGTGCCAGCACGGCGCCAACTGCCCGCTCCCAGTGGCAGGGGGACAGGGACGTGCCGGATCGCCCCACTTTCTTCCACGTAGACTGGTGGTTGGCAGAGGGCGGGGCCGCGGGGCACAGCCCCGCGGGGTGCGGGCGGTGGCGGTGGAGGCCGCGGCGCCCGCGGGGCCCGCACCCCGCCAGCCTGAGGCGCTGCGGGGCGGCGTGCTCCCCCGCGACCGTGCGTTTGTTCTATGGACGGAGCGATCCCAGGCCGCGGTTCCTTTTCCGTGTTTGCTCTGTTGTTTGAAATTTTCTTTTAACGATTTACTGGGCCTGGTATAATTCTTTGTTTCACTGGTTTTCCTCTGTGCATAGATTATATGTTTTCAGTAGCGTCTGCTGTGAATTTTAATTACGACGCTCAACCCCAGGGCCGCCGGGCGAGCAGCCAGCGTCGTTAGCAGTCCAGACCCATGCCTTGGGGCGCAGTCGCAGGGGTGGGGGTGCAGAGTGTCAGGGGGCCCGATGCAAGGCCGAGGAAGCACAGTCCAGCCTCCTCCTGTTCTCCCCGCCCCCTGCACCTCCCTTTTGTTAGTTCTCTGTAGCGAGGGACCAGTAGGCATAAAATTACCCTGTGGTTTTTGTTTTTGGCCCATAATTGTCCTTCGGTTCTTTAAGGCGATATCACAACGCCTCAGTAGCTCTTATGTGGCAGTTACGAGATTTGGAGCTTGACTAAAATGGAAAATGCAATTCTGTGATCGGTTACCTCAGATCGCGAGTGTAGGCTGGTGGCTTACGGGACGCAGTGGACACGGGCTGCTCCTGCTTCTCAGCCTGGAGAGGGCTGCTGCCACACAGCGAGAAGCCCGGGTGGTCACAGGCATGAGTGGCGGGTCTGCGTCCTTCAGTCCATCAGCCCCGAGGGTCTGCCCCACTGAGCGTTCCTGGCTAGTTCATGTGTGCCAGGCCTGCGAGGGGCCGGGGCCTCCTGCTGGACGTGGGCCGGCCATTCTGCCTTCATCAGAAATACTCCTGACAAACAAGGTCACGGCCTCTGTCCCGCGAAGCCAACACCATGACTACATTTTATTTCAGAAGCAACGCTATTGATTGAAAAACACAATTATGGGGTAATCACCTCGCCGCCACTGTAAGTGGGCTGGAGCCGGGGGCTGGGGGTACCCCTCGCAGCCCTCGTCCCGACCAGGTGGAAGTTCTGGGCTTCCAGGCGGAGGCCTTGGCCCTGCCAGCGCATGTCCTTCGAGTGTGTCTCAGGGGAGCAGGAGCAGGCCACGGATGCCCTCGGGAGCCTTGGGCACTGCATCTGCTCAGGGTGTGGCTGCTGGCCGGCCGGGCCTCACGGGTCTGCAGAAAGGCTGGCCTTTGCCGCTGGTGACGGGAGGTGCCTGAGTCACTGCTGTGACCTGGCCCAGAGTAGGTGTGACTTCCTGCCGCTCCCTTCCCAGCCAGCTCACCCAGACCGCCCAGTGCCCACTCCCGGTGACGATGGGAATGGGCTGATGGGCTGCGCAGGTGGTTCCCCTCCCGGACAATGGGACTGAGGCTGGGAGAGGTCCGGTCACGTGCCTTCACCGACTCTCAGGGCTGGACCAGCGTCCAGGCCGTCAGCCCTGAGCCCAGGCTGGTGACGAGTTCGACGCTCTGCCCTGGACCTCCGAACCCGCCTCGCTCCCCTTCATCGTGCCGGCTGAGGCTTCCTCACCCCGCTGCGTTTGCGAGGGGCTGCGCCCCAGCCACGCTCGCCCTTCTCCCTCCTGGCAGGGCAAAGGCGGACCTGAGCACGACCCTCACCCTCCTGGGTCTTACCTGGACGCACACCCAGGTGACAAGAGCAGCAACCAGGCGGGGGTAACGCCCGCTGTTGCTGACCAACGCGTTGGCTTAACAAAGGCGCTAAGGAGGAGCTGGGGTTTTGGCAAGGGAAATGGTTCGGATTCCTGAAGCACTGACCAAAGACCTAGTGTATTGTTAATGGCAGATGATTTCAGCTCATTTAAATGATAGCTTGCTGGGCGGTTTTTAGCTTGTAACTTGGAAGAGCTTCAAAGCTTTGAGTGATACAGCTGTAACAAAACTCCATTCTCATTTACACATTTTAGGTGAACGAGTTTTCTCAGTTCATGATCTATAAAAAATAAATGGAAACAGGACCGGTCTTTGATAAGTAATAAGTGGTAGAGTTATCCTAGGACACATGGGCCATTTGGCACAATCAGCCTCATTCATTTCATTAAACAGTGCACTTCTAATAAAATATTATTTTTGTCTAATGTGTATCTATTGGAATATAAATAACATTTATGCTATTTTGATTGCGCGCTAGTAATAATGTAGAAAATTCCAATTCGGAAGAAAATTAGTTTTAACACTTAGAGTCTTATGGTCACCGGAAGTAAAAGTATATATATACTTTGTATCAATATTCTTGTGCAGAGAAGTCTGATAGGCTGATGAATAGCACGACTTCAAGCATAAACACTGATCTCCCATTGGGATAAAATTCTGTGGCAGGAGGATGGAAATACAAGTTTGAGGGAAAGAAAACAGAAATATGTGTGATTTCCGGCGGACCTGTTCTTGAATTTAAGATGGGCGACGGCGGGTGTGGAATGCCTTCTTATTTAGATCCCGTTTGTTGCATTGAATAATTATGTAACAGGTTCGCTTTAAAATGATCATGTTTATAGTGTGCCAGAACGTCCATGCAGCTCCACTGTTTGAACTCCTGATGACGCTCTTAGGTCCATTTGCAAATTTCAAGGGTACATGAGCAAATGGATGATGACACGTACCTGCCGAAAGCTCCCGCAGTAAACTCGATGTAACTATATTAGAACTTTTTAAATTTTCAGTTAACTTTTAATTTTAGAATAGTTTTAGAGTCACCAAAAATTTGCAAAGGTGTGCAGAGTGTAGAGCATTTCTCACTCCCAGTTTTCTCTATTATAACATCTTACCTTTTTCCTGAGATATTTGTCCTGGCTGATGTGGAATGCTGACATGTTATTATCAAAGTCCATGTTTTATTCTTAAGTTTTTACTTAATGTCCTTTTTCTGTCCCAGGACGTGACCTCAGAAATCACATTTCATTTAGCCTCCTGTCCCCCGAGGCTCTTCGTGGCTGTGACAATTTCTTAGCCTCCCTTTATTTCCGATGACCTTGACAGTGTGAGGAACATGAGACAGGTACTTTGTAGAACGCTCCCCCTTCGGGACCTGCCTGCTGGTTTGCTCATGGTCAGACCGGGTTATGTGATTTTGGGAGCAAGACCAGAGGAAAGTGCCATTTCCATTACCTCTCATCAAGGTTACGTACTGTCAACATGATTTATCGCCGGGATGCTGCCCTTGATCACCTGGCCGAGGTCCTGTTTGTCAGCTGTCTCCACTGTTAAGTACTCTCGTTCCTATTGTCCTCTCTGGGAGGAAGTCACTGTGCACAGCCTGGTGGTGGGGCGTGATGCAACTTTAAACCTCGTTTTTTCAAATTCGAGTTTGCTCATGGTCCCCAAACAGGGCCATGTGTGTGTGTGTGCGTGTGTGTGTGCGTGTGTGAATCTGTGTATGTTCATGTATGTGTCACGTGTATTGTGTGCATATTGTATCATTGTGTGCTTTCTATGTGTTACACTGTGTGCATGTTGTGTTGTGCATATATACATATGTGTGTATAGCGCATGCATGTGTGGTGCATTTGTGGCGCTATGTGCATGTGTGTGTTGTACGTGTTGTGTTGTATGTAAAGGTATGTTGCTATCTGTGTTGTTTTGTATATGTTTGTGTTATATGTATGTGTCGTGCTGTGTGTTATCTACATATGTGTATGTTGTGTTGTATGTATGTTGTGCGTAGGTGTTTATTGTGCATAGGTATGTATCGTGTTGTGTGTGCTGTGCTGTGTGTATATGTCGTATGTTGTAGGTAGGTGTGTGTTGTGTGTTTATGTAGTATTGTGAGCTATTTGTTATGCTGTGTGTATGCTGCATATAGGTGTGTGTTGTGTGTAATGTGCGTATGTTGTAGGTGTGTGTTGTGTTAGCTGTGTGCATGGCATGTAAGTGTGTCAGGCTGTGTGATGTGTGTATGTTGTAGGTAGTGTGTGTTGTGTCGTGTGTATATGCTGTGTGTATGCTGCATGTAGGTGTGTGTCGCGTGTTTGTGTTGTGTATGCTGTGTTGTGTGATTGTGTGTTTGTGCAGTGTGCGTGCATGCACCCCGCAGGAGTGAGGGAGGCGGCCCACACGGATGAGATTCAGGGCCCCGGCTGGCACCCACGGCTTTGCCTCGTTACGCACAGGGTCACAGCAGCGTCATCAGCCTTTTCACGGAGAGGAGTCGCGGGCAGGAGCCAGGCCCGTGCCGGCTGGTTGCTCTTCAGAGCCAGAGGCTAAGGGGTGTCGAGTGTAATCTGCCAGCCTCGTGTCCCCATCACTGCTCCCTCCCGGGAGGCGGGTGGCGGCTGCTCCCTTCCGGCCCACTGTGCCCTGCAGCTCCTTGTGGCCTGGTCTCGCCCCACACTCCAGCAGGTAGAAGGCGGGGTGGCGGGCTCCATGTGGGGGGCCGAATGAGGTTCCTGTGGGCCCACGTGTCCTCCTGGGCTCCGCACCCCTCGTCCCAGGCCTTCCTGCTGCCCCTGGGGGGGCCGGGCACCTGGCGGGACCTGCCGTGGCCTCGGAGCCCGGGGACCCGGCATGTCCCCTCCCCTGCTCCGGCCTCAGAGTGCCCCTCTGCTCTCCCCGGCCCTGAGACCCCAGCTGCTGCAGGCCCCTGTGCGCCCTGACCTGGGTGGCAGACAGCCCCGCCTCGCGGCCCCGGGCTTGGAGGAGGCCCGCGGTGGAACCCCACCCGTCCCTCTGCGTCCCTCTCTCCGGGTCAGACGCTCTGTGGCTGCCCCGAGCACTGGGCTGTGACCTCTTTCATCACGTCTCCTCAGCCTGTCGCGTTTTGTGAGGCTGCTTCTGAGCTGCACGGTGTCGGTGGCACTTGGTAGCCCCTCCCGGTCAGTGTCGTGGGCTGGGCCACTGGGCCAGCCTTGGAGGGTGGCTGGTGGCCCCGTGCCCTGCTGTGCCTGGGAGTGAGGAGCTCCTGGAAAAACCCTGTTAAATGACCAGCTGACCACATTGTGTGGTGCTGTGAAGACTGTCCCCTAAGCCACTGTTACCCCCCCACCAGCACTGCTGATGGATGTGCGGAGCCCCCACCCCGCTGGCTGCAGCCCTCGGTCCACCTTGGCTCCTACGAGCAGGGACTTCCGTCCCAGAGCGAGTGTCCTGCGGGGCCTGCCGGCCACCTGCCCGTCGCAGTGGCCGTGCGGTTTTGCTCAGAGTGTTGCAGAAATCGCTTGGGAGCAACGTCTGTTCGGGGCGCGTGTGCGCATGCGTGTGTCTGCGTGTGCAGGGGAGGCACACGGCCAGCCGTCCTCCCCATCCTGTCACTTCAGGGCCGTTTTCGTCAGATACGCTGAGCCCTCAGGGCCGAGCGCGGCTTCTTATTCTGCAAATGTCCTTCCGGACGGCGCGTCAGAGGGGTGCATGGCCTGGGGAACCCGCGCACTGCCTTTGACACGGGCGTCACTCTGTGGCATGTCCGGCCCTCCACGGTCCGCAGCGCCCCCGGCAGGACCCGGGTCGGCCTGCAGCGGGGGCGGGAGCCAGGTTCGTGGTCAGAGGGTCGCCTTCCAGCCCATTATTGCTCCGTTGCTGTGTCCGCCTCCGCTGTGATGATTTCCAGGTGCAGGTTTCCAGGTGCGGGGCGGTGGGCAGGTGCAGACTCGGTGCCGGACGGTCTGCAGAGGCTCGTGCGGGCGAGTAAGGAGCTGTCGCCACTGGCACGCGAGGCCGGCGCCCGGCGGCCAGGGGCTGGCGTCCCCCTGCTCGGCGCCAGAGACGCGGCGTCGGGGGCTGGCCAGGGGTCCAGGCCGCCCTCAGGTGCTTTCTTGGGCTCGTTGAAAAGACTTAGAAACCTGAAAATAATGTAATTTAACAAAACTCCATTTTGATGTCGAATTTATGATAAATTATTGCCATTCTTCTAGCTTTTCTCATTCTGTATTTATGTTTAATTTGTGCCGTAGCCTCGGGAAAGTCTGAAAAACCCCAAAACGTGCCCCGTCTACAGCCCCGCTGGCGGGCCGAGGTGCGGGGCCGACTCGGTGCCTCGCCCGGGATCCCGCCCGCCTGGGCCCCGCGGGAGAGCGGAGCGCAGTGCTTGATGGTTAGCGACCTCCAGTTACAGCTCCCGGCACCATGCGACCCCTCGCGTGTGGGCACGAAGTGTGCGCGTTTCGAGGGCATATTTTCCTCTCTGCGAGCGTCATGAAGTCTCGTGTCTTAAGCAGCTGGGTGAGTGAGGGCGGCACGGGGCTCTGCACGCGCAGGGCGGGGTGTGATTTGTCGCGCTGCGGGGGGCGGGTGCTGAGGCTGTCTCCCCCCCTCCGCGTCCCCATCGGCAGGACGGAGGAGGGTGCCTCTGCGACGATGGGGTGCAGGGGGCGGGTGTGGGTGGCACAGGGCACGAGAAGCAGGGTGAGGTGACGGCGGCTCTACGTGCGTCCCCGCTGGCGTGGGCTTTCTCCACTGAATGTGGGGCCAGGTCTGCTTTGGGCTCTTCCCGGTGCCCCACGCGTGTGAAAAGCAGCCAGTGCGCCGAGCGCGTGTCCCCAGCGGCCTCCGCGGCCAGCGGGCGAAGAGTGTCCTGGGCGTTCTTCGATGCCCGAGGTGTCACATACGGGCCGGCCGCCCTCCATTTCCAACCCCTCACCCAGAGGTGACCTTCTCACTCGTACTGAGACCTCTGAGGGTGACCAAGTTCTTTTTGCATTTTTCGGTTGCTACGGTGTGAGTCTTAGAATTCTACGTCCGTGACCCGCTTCGCGAACAGGAGGAAGCGTGTGCCCTCTGCACGCGTGTGCGGGCAGCGGGGTCCAGTGTGATTCAGAATCAGCCCGTGGTGCTGGCCCGGGTTGGCCATCACGTGTCCACCTCCCAAGGGTGGCCGGAGAGCAGGGTCTGTCCCGTCTGTGCATTCTGCCTGTGGGATGAGCCTGGCGCCCACTGTCCTGGGCCCCGTAGGGGTCCGTCGGCTTTGGGATCCAAGCACCTTGGGTGGTAAGAGGGACCGTGACGTCCTGTTCTGACATGGATGTGACCACGACACAGGGCCCAAGCCTCCATCTCTGGTCCTCTCTGATGACTCCACCAATGTTCTCGAGAATCGAAGGCTCCAAGGAGCGACTGGACGCCCCGGAGCAGGCGCTGGCCGAGCCGTCGATTCATTCACGCACGTGAGCGTGCCCTGCACGGCAGACGCGGCGCGCCTCCTGGGACGGCGGGGCCGAGGAGAAGGGGAGGTCCCGCTGTAACTGACCTTCACCTGGTGCGGGAAGATGGCAGTAAGCGAATAATCATGCGTCCTAGTTTAGTTTTCCTTGGGAGATGTGTACAGAGGAAAGCTCCGCGAACACATAGGAGGACCTGGGACATGGTTCTGACTCACTGCACACGGAGAGCCCGGTGCCAGGCCCCACTCCAGCGGGACCGGGCTGGTCTAAGGGCCTGACGCCGGGCAGAAGGTCCATCTGGGTGTTGGGGTCCCCGTGCCCAGCGGCTAAGACGCAGGTGCTGCAAGGGTCTGACGTGGGGGTGGGGTGGTGGGCCGTGGTTCCAGTGAGCGTGTGGGGTGTCCTAGTTTAGTTTTAGTCCGGCTTCCAGGACGTGGTGGGCCTTCGCAGTGTGGCCACGCTCCATCAGCCTCGCCGTTAATGTCCTTTTCCTCCTGGCGACCATCGGAAAGGGGGTTTTCTTTTTAGATCTGATGGCCTCGGTGGCTCGATCGCGGTTGGTGCCCCCAGCAGCTGTCACTCCTTGCAGTGGTGGATCAGAAAGGAAGCCGAGCTTGGGCTTAATGAGAATTGTCTCTTGAAAGGTTTGAATGTGGAACATTTATTCTCCATTAATTTCAAGTAGACTCTAAATTGAGCAAAACACTCTCTGTCTCTCCTCGCAGTGCGGGCTTTTGGCTGACAAATGCACGCCGGGGTTGCCAGCTTAACTGCAGGCGTCACAATATGCAGATCTCAGCGACAGTGCTCATCAGCGCAGCTCACATCATGCCGGCTGGGGTCCGGCCCCCACGGGGCCTGATCACAGCCGAGTGTCGAGTGTGCCACGAAGCCCTGTCAAGACAGAACAAACGGCATGCGGCAGTCGCTCGTGCGGATGCTGGGAGAGTCACAGCGAGATGGCCGTGGAGGAGGCCGAAGGATTCTGCTCTGAATGGGGAGGGGGGTGCCTGGAGAGGCCCCCCACCCGGACCGCACCCCTCCCCACAGACGGGGCGGGGCGTCCTGCAGTGCAGTCCCCAGGGGCCACACAGGAGTCAGCGGGGGCGTGGTCTGGAATGGTGCATCTGGCTCCAGGCACAGCCTACGCCCTGCCCCGTCCCGCCCCCAGCCCTTAGACACAGCAGAGCCGCAGGCACGTGCAGAGACCCTGACCCCTCTGAAGTGGATCGGCGCTAAGACCGCCCCTTGCAGCGTCGTGGCCTACACTGGACCCGGGTTGTCACCGACTTAGTCGCCATGCTTAGCAGGAAGAAGACACACCTGTCCATCGTTTACACGATGGTTCGACGCTCACAAGGAGATTCTGCGATCGTCAGCTTTCTCCGCGGCCAACCTGGGCTCTGAGCTTTGCTGGCGAGGATGCCCGCCCCGCTCTGCGACTGGCCCCTCGGCGTCTCCCAGCTCCCGGCCCCTCGGGGCAGGTGGCCACCCCTCCACTAGCCCTCTCCCTTCTTTTCCAGTCCCGTTCACCGGGGACACGAGCAGTAATGGGACGTGTCACCTCAGCGGGGCGGGGACGGAGACGATGGCCCGGTTTCGTGAGAACGGTCTTCAGCTGCGTGCTGCAGCCCCTTTCCGACTCCTGCGGGCGTGTTGGGGGGATTCCGTGGGTTTCTGGTCACTTTCGTTTATTTAAGAGCCCATGTGGATACAACGTGAACTTGTCTCACAACCTCCCGGTCTCCACGGGGCCCCGGAGACTCGTAGGCGGATGGAAGCGTCACCCCGTCTCTCCCTCCACTGGTGCATCAGGGTGGAGAAGGGACGGTGTCCCCAGTCCAGCCTCAGTCGAGGTGCTTTGCTGGTTGTGGCTGCTTCCCTGGCATGCGCCCTCTGAATGGCAGTGAGTTACCAGGCTGCGCCACTCCGGGGCCTGTCCAGGCCCCCGTCCCTGTCCCCGTCCTGGGAGGGTCACTCAGCTCGCCGGCCTCTCAGCCCTTTGCCCAGCGGGGTGCAGCAGGGTGCTCAAGCCCAGCACCTTTGCAGGGTCTCCTGGTCCCCAGAGCCGCAGTGCGCACCACACGCTCGTCTCTGCCGTCTGCCCCGTCCAAGGAAAAGCAGGGTGCAGAGGGCCGGCCTCGCACGAGCCCCGCCGAACCCCGTTTACCACCCCAGCCCTGAGCCGCTTCTCTCTCAGTCTCTCCTGGGTGGGGAGGGGACCCCGCCCCTCCTTCTGGGCAGGGGGCGGAGCTCTGGGGGCTGCCTGGGCGGGCCTGGGCGAGGGAGGCCACGGAGCCGGAGCTGTTACCCGGATGAGAACTGGGCACCTGCCCCCAGGGGCTGGGGGGGCTTGGAGAATGGGAGGTGGTCAGGGGCTCTGGTGCTCCTTCGTCCTGGGCCGTGGGTTCTGAGAGCCGAATTTAACGCAGCAGGCGAAGCTGCACTGTCCTTACTGGAAGTCGCTGCCTCGGCTCCAGCAGCCGCGTTCCCGGGCCGTGGCCCACACGGCCCCGCGGCCGTCCGTCTGCCCGGCAGCGAGCTGTCCAGCCCCGCGGCGCCCCCCGTCCTCCGCGCTGCTTCCGCCCGCGCCCCGACTTGCTCTCCGTCCCCGTCGTCGCTGCAGCTCGATGGATCCCGGGTCGGGGTTTGCTGCCTCGTGCCTGGAAAGCCGTCTGTCTGTGCGATGCCGAGAAGCTCGTGTGTCTTGGCAGCTGAAAATGAAAAGGCTTCGGTAAAACTTTTGGAGACGGAAGTGTTTTTAAAGTCATGAATTGAAGACATTGTCCGATTATTTACTAGTCATGGGACCTTTCGATTTTCCGTTGTCTTCCGCGTGAGTTGAGTGCTCTCGTGCGTCCGGGTTGGGATTTCCGGGCTCCGTGGTGGTCGTCGGACTCTGTGGTCGCGGGCGCGTCCCGAGCGACGTCAGCTGCCCTGTGCCCGGTCTGTGCGCGCCGGCTTCGGTCCCCTTTCCGTCCTTTCACGAGGCGTAAAGGGCCAGCTTTGTGCTCGCGCATTCTGCGCATCAGTGAACTTTCACTTTCCGGGACTGTCAATTAAGAAAAGGCATGTGCAGGACGAAAACCTCCACACACCGTCTAAATTCTTAGAAACGTTGGCTTTTTAGAGATGTGTTTCTTCTAAAAGTTAAAAAAGTCACCGCATTGGTGTATTTATAGTAGGAATATATTTAATTGATTACAAACCAGATGCATTTGCGAACCTTTTGGCAGCCATAGCTCCATCAAAAAAGTGCTTAAATAAAAAGTAAATTATTGCAATTTTCAGGCTGAGTAATAAAGTGCGTGTAATTGCAGTAGCGAATATATGCATTTAATGAAGTGAATCTGTCTTCTCGTGGGAGCTCACCAGCAATTTGTGATCACGTCGGAGTCATGAGGAAGCAAACACTGTCTTACGTTGTGTAAGTCCCCAAACGGCGATGGCACCTCGCGTTAATCAGCAAGTAGTGTCATCCGTTTGCCCAATTCTGTGTTAAGTACCATGGGACTTGTCACCGGCAGGGTCCAGTTATGCCCCCAAGGAGCCTACAGTCAAGAAGGGACAGAGATGGGAACATCCACGAAGCTGGCATCACACAGCACCACGTCCTGGGGTCGGGACTGAGGGCTAGGGTTTGGGTTTTAGCTTCTTCTAACTGCTGGCAGATTTGGGGACATTTCATAAACTTTCTGAACTTTGATTTTCCCATATGTTCGGTGGGAATAATCATTGTAATTATGTCTACAGGCTGGGTCATCGCAGGATTTTAAAATTTTTCTAACATTCACGTCGGTGACACAAGCCAGTTATTTAACCATTTTTACGAGCCACGGAGCAGGGATCCGCGCCGCCCCCCAGGCTGCTGCCGTAGCTGGGAAGACAAAGTGACACATGAGGAGGACTTAAAGGCAGATCAGATTCAAGGGGGAGAAAAAAGGGTACTTTACGCCCCCTTTGTCCAGACCTTGCGATTCAGCCCCAAACTCGATTTCCCGGCGGGCTAGTTGAACCTCACAGCTGCTACGACGCTTTTCATAACTTAGGTGCACAGTGTCCAAAACTGGTCGCCTGGACCCTCAAGGTCATGTCTACACAGCAGTCACAGAGCAGCGTTCCAAATTGCTTTCAAAAATAGATTAGCGGGCCCACCGCCATCCCTGGGGGGCGGAGAGAGCCCAGGCAGCCGGGGTCCCCTGTGTGAAGTTCAGTGACCCCGACTTCCGTCCTCTGCTGCGAAACGTCTCTGACCGTCAGTGACGGGAGAGTTTAGCTCCATGCCGAGTCTGAGGCGGTGTGGATGGGACAATTGTGTGGGATCGAGTGTCCTGTCGAGGGCCGACTGTGAGACCATCTCGGGTGCCCGGTGTGGCCGTCAAGGGCCGACTGTGTCCTGTCGAGGGCCGACTGTGAGACCATCTCAGGTGCGTGGTGTGGCCGTCAGCGGAGGGAAAGGCGGGGACAGAGCGACCGGTGCCTGGAGAGACCCGCGGTCAAATGTCTTCTTCAGGCCACCCCACGCATCGGTTAATGCTCATGACAGTTCGTCGTCGGTGAGAAGCAGGGCGGCCGGGCACGGGCTGGTCGGGCTCTGTCGCTGGAAGGTGACAGAGGTGCCCATGTGGGGGCGGGGAGGACACACTCAAGGGCCGAGGGCTGGGCACACACGGCGTCAGACCTTCTCACAGTGGAGGGGACAGCGAAGGAAGCCTGGGGCAGCGTCCAGAGAAAGAAGCATCGTCACGGAGCGCAGCGGGTGTGCTCGACGTGCCGCACGTTGACAGACTTGTGTCTGTGTGTACATACGACGCGCATAGAGTGATCCGAAGGGACCCGGCCTCGCGTACCCACCACGCGACTTAGGAAAGCGACCCCGGCGGTTCCCCGCAGCCCACGCTGGTCCTCTCCCCCCCCGCAGCGTCACCCCCTTACTTAGCGTTGCAAAGTCCTGGACTTTGGTCGTGATGACGCTGCGTGCACGCCGCTGTGCTTCACCTTCTCACGTCCTATCACGCTCGCGAGACTCGGCCACGGTGACAAATGGAGGGGACGTGTTCATTCATTTTTAGCGCTTTATAGCATTCTATTAAATGGAGGTGGGATCATTTATCCATTCTGCTGTCAATGGATTATGTTCAGGATTTTGCTGTTACAAAGCGCTGCTATAAATAGTCTTGAATCTGTCTCCTGGTACATAATAGCAAACATTTTACACGCATATATAAAAACATTCAGATGCATATATATCTTTCAGGGCATAAGATGCACATCATTCCATTTAATGAGATGATGCTAATTTTTTTTCTCCCCCCAACTCTATTGAGATACAATTGACATGTAACATTGTATCAATTCAAGGTATCCAACGTGTTAATTTGATACACTTAGCGTGGCATAGCGGTCACCGCCACAGTGTTAGCTAGCACCTCCCTCGTGTCACATAGTGTCACATAATTACCGTTTCTTTTTGGTGGCGAGAACAATTCTGATCTACTTTCTTAGCGACTTTCAAGTGTGTGACACAGTGTCATCGACTGTAGCCACCATGCTGTGCACTAGGCCCCGAAACTCACTCTGCTTTCAAGGCGATCACCCCCGTGACGTCCGCCCCCCCAAACTCAGCTGCTCCTCCCTCCTGTTAGAAGTTGCAAATGAATTGTTTTGTAGTTTTTCCTCAGCCGGTAGGTACGAAGCCGCACCTCACTGGGTTCTAGCCACCATTTCCATGTTTTCTGCTGAGGCTCAGACCCTTTTCATGTGTTCGTGAAACTTCTGTTTGAGACTTTTGCCTGTTTTTTTTTTCCTTCAGTTGATTTTGTGGTTTTTAAAATATGACTTGAAGAATTCTGTACATATTCTGGATACTAACTTTCTGTCGTCTTAAAAAAATTGTTGCCAATGTAGATCATCACCTGCCGTACGGTGTGTTTTATGAACAGGTATCTTTTATTTTAACAGTCAAATTTATCCGTCTTTCCTTTATGTTTCTGCTTCTTCATCTTATTTAAAAATTATTTCCTCCTTTAAATTCTTCAAGACATTTTCCTAATTTCTTTTCAAGGTTTTGCCTTTCGCACGTCAGCCTATGAACGTCACTTAGAAGGAGACAGCCCCAAGCTTGGCTGGTCTGAGCGTGGGGAGGTCACAGGTCGCACAGACCCTCGTTTCTGACGCTGGCTGTGGCAGTTTACGGTGGACGGCTTCGTCCCTCCTGGTGGGTGTCTCTCTGTCAGGGTGTCCCCAGGAAGCTCACCCGACCCTAGCGTGTCCAGTCCCCTTCTCCCTGTGAGCTCCAGCATCAGCCTAGTGTTGGTACGGCCATCACAGTCCCCTTCCAGACGACCGGGCACCCCTCCCGGGGAGCAGGCTCCGCGCTCTGTGACCATCTGCCCTCTGGCGAGCGGCCCTGCACCCCGTGCGGACCGCGTCGGGCCCCATCATTCCGTTCTCGCTTTAGCCTTGAACATAACCTGAAGCGGTGACAAGGACGGTGGCTGGGAGTGCTGACGGTGGGGACGAAACCCAGCGAGACAGTGTCTGCCCCACCGACTGTGGCTCCAGGGCGTGGGACACCAAACCCCGAAGTCTGCGCTCGGAGGCGGTTTCTGAGGAGGGAGCTGGTTAAGCGGACTCTTAGAGGGGGGTCGAGTGGCACTTGTCCTCCAGAGATCTGAGCCAGGCGTTGTCGGGGAGCAGGTTCCCTTCCTGCAGGCGAGTCCCAGCTTCGATGGCGCAGAGTCGTGCCTTCGACATGGAGTGTATGTGGTGGGGCAGCACGTCTGTCGGAGTCAGGCGCAGTGTCGGCGCATCGATCATCTCGTCCTCAGGTCCCCGTTGGGGTTCTGCGGTGTCACCTGCCTTCATCACCGGCTGAGTGGCGTTTGGCGCACACCGGCAGTGTCACGTTTCCAGCTCGTGACATGGCTGGGACTCGCTGTGAAAGGAGACAGAACGTGGCCGCGGGAGGGGTGCGACCTGGGACCGCGCCCACGCCCCTGGGCGCCGGGGCACGGAAAGCCTCCCCCGACCCCCTTCGCGTCCCGCGCTTTTCTCCGGGGGCAGCTGCTGATGCGGGGCGGGTGTCCGGTCTGGCCGCTACCGAAACCCTGACATGGGCCCTGGTTACCCTGAGGTTTAGACCGTTTCTCTGCTTGACGGGACCGCTTCGTATTTATAGGTCTCTGACTTCAAACTGTCATTGTCACGCGTCTGGTCCGTCCTTCATGCCGCTATGGGAGTTTTCTTCCTAAAATACGGTTTTGATCACAAATCCTTAAAAACGTTCAGGGATGCCCTGAACACGTTTCGAAACACTCCTTTGGTTGGTTTTAAAATATCTCGACAGAGGCATATCTGTTACCCTTAAGTGTGACTTTTTAAAAGTAAATCTATTAAAAAAATTTTTTTAAACGCAATTGACAAAGTTGTGCAGCCGTCGCCATCAATCGGCTTTAGAACATTTT